>NW_011888782.1:39371388-39393754 GCF_000151845.1 Pteropus vampyrus | reverse complement strand
AAAGCCTTCTGCTATGAAGTGGTAAAACAAAAGGATTGCTGGTATGAAAGGCTACAACCACGAGTTGAAGGTTAAAAATTTTCACTTACAGACTCTGCAGCTGGGAGTTAACTTTCTAGGTCTCTTAGTGATTTTTTAATCCAGACTCTGTCAGAAAATGAGCAGTCTTATTGGCTTGAGAGCTTCAGCAAAGGGATCTATTCTGGGTTTACCACAGCGAATGAGATATGTGTTGGAAGGATAGAAAAATAGACATGTTAAATTCGTACATTTCTACCTTACAAAAGTGCGAATAATGGCAATCTTTGTTAAAACATTTGTAGCTTTTTATAATATCCATAGCCTGCTTTTTTCACAAATAAGACTTGTCTAAATTACCTGAATACATTGGTAAAATTTGGGACATAATTGTGAATTGTGAGGACTGTGCATATCTGTCCCCAAAAGGAGGGCAACAAAAGACTTTCATTGTGATTTGTGAATGCGGAAGACAACTAGAAAGCAGTTGTTTATAAAAATGGTTATAGTGTTACAATAAACATTTGAAAACTGTCAGCATTTCTATTGTATACATTGGCATCCTGGGGAAGTATTCATAAGAAATCATAAAAAGAAATATGCAATTGGACTCTTACCTCAGTCCTACCCTGCCCTAGTAAGTGTTTTTGTAATGACAAATTAGAAATTTAAAATATACAATCCTAACTTCTAATCATTAGAAAGAATCTTTAAAATCATATAAGATAACTCAATGCATTATTGAACTTGGAATTATAAATAATTATTAACTCCTTGAATTTTTGTCCAGAAACAACTGAAAAAAAAAAATAAAACACCACACTATTTATTGTCAAAGAGCTATTAGCCCATTTAAAGACCTTAGCAACTTTGTTTCATCAGAATATTTCCTATGATTGTTAGAGTGGTTTACTAGCTACATAGAAGTTATTATAATGTCACTGTTCATGCTGCTTAGGTGGAGGCCACATCAGCAGTTTTTCTATAAACTTTTTTTTTTTTCAGAGTTTTATAGAGCTATAGTCAAACAAAAAGAATATTGGGTAAGTAAACAGCTTCCAAAATCTTAGAAAAGAAATCATGACTCCAGCTCTTTATTTCCTCTTTGCAAATATCTAACACAAGAGAGCAAAGGTAGCAGTAAATTACAAACCAATCTTAGGGTGCCAATAAAGGAAACATAAAATCTGACTGCATATATAGCTCCACAAATACAAAGCTGCCTTGAGATCTAAAGTTATGAATCATTTGTAGCAACAGCAAAAGATTTCTCTTCGATAATTGGATAGATTCAGTCACCAAAGCAAAGCTAATGAAGAGTTTCAAAGGTCTGTATTTCATAAGCACTTCATTGCTGAATCTTATGTGAGATGCATGTTTTTTGATGGTATCTTTCATTTTTTTTCATGGTAAAAGGTAGTCATAAGAGAAACTTTTGCTATAGGTAATGCCATGTAGGGAAAGAAAAGAAAAGTAAATACAATCTTCATGTTGACCAAGGTGGTGATAAGTTCTTTTATGTTATCACAACTATGATCTGACAAAAATCCCTTAATAAAGCAGAAAATCCCCATGCACATATAACCATTGGAAGTATATTATGAAGTGGAACAGAAGCAAACACCTTTCTTGCCCCAGGTGACAATTAGTTGATACCCAAAGGTATAAAACCCATTCTAGCTAGTAAACTACAGATATTTTTTTTTATAGGATTGGGGCCATTCTTTCATTATGTATGTAAAATCTGATCTTGCTGAAACATTCAAAGTCAATATAAAGAGGTATGAAACATAAAATGGACTAAAACCTTTTATTTATTCTTTCTCTAAAAATGAAAAAGCTACATGCCTCAGTCATATCAAGTAGATTAAGCTGAAAATGCTCCCATAAAAGGCCTTTTCTTATAGGGCACTACAAAAAACAAATACCAAAATAAGTCATTGCGGTTTAGAAGCTTACGCCATATATAGTCACTTCTCATTATTCGCTTAGTTATGTTCTGTAAATTTGCCTGGATTTCTAAATTAGCGAATACTGAATATTGCTCATAGAAAAAATATACAGTTAGGTACTTGCGATCCTCTGCTCACAACATTTTTGTAAACTGATGAATACAAAACCTTATTTTATATGTGCATCTGTTTAAAGACACGGTATTTTAATATATTGCTGATCAATTAACATTGAGCTCAGAGCCAATAGAGCCATAGATCATGCTTGAAGGAAGCTTATCTCACAAAAGTAATTTCTCTGTAAGGCGTATCACAGCTTTCTTGAGCTTCAGAAAACTAGAGAGCACTTCAGCATTACATTTGCAAAGCATTGTAGACAGTGAAATAATCAACAAAATGCACAAAATACAGAAAATGTAACACTAAATAGACTGCAAAAAAGACATTATAGTATGAGAGCTGACAATAAGTCAGAGCTTTGCCTTGCTTGTCTCCAGACTTCCATAGACAACTCAAAATTTTTGCCACTCTACAAATGTCTGCATATGTCTTCAAATGACCTTGAAAGCACCATGAGTATTGATTTTGAGGTTACAAATCAATTTTAGAGAGTGGGAAAATTCACAAATATGAAATCCAGGGAATATCAACTGTATTCCAAATGATTAGTTTATTTCAATTATAAAGAAAAGAAGCTTACAAATTTTTTTCACAAGGAAGAACTCAATTCTAAAGAAAAGAAGCTTGCAAATTTTTTTCACAAGGCCCAGCATCACCTTTATTATCATTCTAAAACCAATACTAATTTCAAATTAAGATATTAATTAAATTAAATTACAGAAATTATTTAAAATAACCCAAAATTGACTTCATTGACTTTCCTTTATCATGTCTATTTTAAATATACGAATTATGCAAACTATGTCTTTAGGCTATTTGTTAAATAATTAAAAACACTCTTATTATTCCAGAAGACTAAAAAAATAATTATATCATGTCCATATCTCCACATAAATAACTTTTAAATGAAAATTAGGACCCTAATATACGCACATGCAAATATCTTTTAAAAATAACTTTTCTCTCAAAAGCGATCTTTCTCAATATAACTTTTGAGTCAAATTCTCCTCTATTTGCTAAGGCATGGTGTGGGAATATAGAATAATCTGAACTACAATTTGTGTTAGATATGTAATCAGTTAGATATGCAAAACTTGGATTTCAGTGAAATTGTAGCCATTAGTAGTTGGGATAGGTGAGTAGGAGAGAAATCTCTCCCTCAATTTTGATCATTTTTGTCAAAGGTACCCTAAGTAAAATGATGTACTTTATGAGTAGTGCGATTTTCTCAGTCTTTCATGAAGTGATAATAAAAACATCTTTAGAAAATATTACTATTTCTAAAGTAATCTGTATATATAGTCTAAGTAAAAATAATGTGCTTTACAATGTAAAAATAGATTCAAAATAAACCCCCTACTGCTTGCTCCAACAGGATTTCCACTTCTAAAAATAACATAAAAATTCTGAATATTTCATGAATTGTCAGAAATTATAAGAGAAACTGCGTTCATTTTTAAAGGAAGTGAGAACCCAAAGGTTTTCTTTAGCCAGAAGCATGTGATAAATTAGAAACCATGATGCGATTTTTAAATAAGCTTTTCAAAAATATATTACAATGTGTATCATAGCCAGAGGAAATGTTATTTGCTGAAACATCCTAGGTACATATTTAAGTCATGAACAAGAAACAGCTTTTGTCAAGTAAATAAAGCAGTTTCTACTAACTCATGCATCCAATTATCACAAAAGAATAAAAAGGAAATGAGCAAATTAAATAGAAATAATTATATTCTCAATTGTGAATTTCAGGTCACAGACAGAACTCTACACTATTTTAAAGGGGAACAGCCAGCTGATTTTCTACTGAGATTGACTCACATCGATAAGACATGTTTAATATGGATGTGACCCTCTAGAACAGCCGTACCCAACTTTTTTGACACCAAGGACCAGTACTCCTGTAAGAATCAAATGCCTGATGATATGAAGTGGAGCTGAGGCAGTGATACTAGCACTAGGGAGCAGCTGCAAATATGGATGAAGCCTTGCTTGCTTGCCCGCCACTCACCTCCTGCTGTGTGGCCCAGTTCCCAACAAGGCACAGACTGGTAACAGTCTGTGGCTCCAGGGGTTAGGAACCCTTGCTCTAGAGTTCTTTGGACCAAAAAAAATAACATTGAATGAATCCTATGAAGGCATTTTATTTTTATACATGAGCTGTATATTTGTTTAGAGCAGGAAGAAGCCAAAAAAAAGGCAACTAGGCAAAAATTGATTCTTGGTGTTATAAATAATAAAACTAAGTCTCTACCAAAATGCATGTGACATTACTCTGACATTAAATTAAATTTGCATTAAATATTTTTAAATACCAACATTCCTTTAGCATTTATATCAATTTCAGCAATAAATATCTAGTGCTATATGAAGAAATCATCTCAAGGATATTTATTTCCTTGATAGAAAACCTTGCTGTTTATAAGTGACAAGCTAGCTGTCAGGGTGAATGGAAGGTTTAGGATACAAAAATGATATATAGTTTAGAGATTTTGTGTAAGAGAGGATTTTCTGTTTCTAAAATATTTTTTAAACTACTATAACTAATCTTCGAATTTCATCTTTAGTATTTCAGCGGTGTCTCAATAGTTTGTTGATCTCCAACAAACTATTATTCATTGAACTATGAAGAAACAGCATAATATCTGAAAACATAGGGAAGATAACAAGCAAAGACTACCATTCTATAGGAGTGATAGATACCTGGAGGGAATGGAGTGAGAAGAAAATCTCCCTTAAAGAGTGCATGAACTTTTTTTTTTATGCTTGTTTATATCTTTATTAATATTATTTTTAAAAGCCTTAATGTGTTGTTCCTATCATTGTCCCACTTGGTCTCTCTTTTTTTTATTAAAAATTATTGGGGTGATGTTGATTAATAAAATCAAAAGAGTTTCAAGTGTGTCATTCAATAGTAAGTCATATATATACATAGTATTGTATGTTTACTGCCCAGAGTTAGATTTCCTTCAATCACCAAATATTGCCTAGAGGTACCTCAGAAGTTCGTGAGGATTGTTTTCAAATAGAGCATATATATGGAGGGAAGATGACTTGATGACATGAACAATGTTAAATAAGTGTATTCTAGAAAGAAAGGAGAAAAAAATCCATGTGGATTTTCAAATTAAATTTTAAGAACAAAATAGTTCCCAAACATATTGTTAAATTAAATCATATCCATGTCTTTTATCTTCCCATTCACATTTTCATGTCTCAGAGAATTTTTCTTCTCTACTAATAACTTTGACTGAAAACATAAACGATTAGACACTAAATGTGGGTCCCTGACCTGGCTGGTCCCACTCTGGCTGTGATCCAGGCTCGCGGCTAGGAATAGGACCCCGGATTTAGAATGTTATATTAGTGTAGTAGGGTGCCTGTGCCTAACATATGTAAATATAATTCAGCTTATTGTATCACACATGTGTGGCAGAATGCCACTATTGTACTCTTATATATGGGGAGCCCATGCAGCCCCATAGGGAGCAGAAGAAGAGCAGAAGCAGAAGTGTGCTCCCCGCAATAAAGTTGGTGCCTGCTTTTTCATTCTCATGTGCGTTCTTCCAACTGGGTGTCTCACCACCAAAACCTTCCCTTCTCAATCATCTATCATCTAGGTGCTGACTCTAGGGCAGAAATAACTGCAATACTTTTTTGGATTTAAAAGACCTAGAGTTTCTTTTACCAATATCACTCAAGTGAAGGACTCTGCATTACTTAAAAAAAAAAAAAAAAAGTCAAATCTATCTCTGAAAAATTCCTGCTTCAATCCTACTTGCTCAATACAATTCTAGCCTTATCTGTAATGAGAGCAAATATATATTTAGGTAGAGAAGATGTTGTGTGGCATACATTATCTCATTTGCTTGTCATAAATCATCAGTAAGACTGGTTGGGCACATGCTTTTATCCGAAGTCTCTAAGAGGTCAAATGTTTTGACTAAGGTCACTTATTTCCTACGTGAAAAATATTCAGGACTAGAAATCAAGGTTTCTGCCTTTTGGACCTGTTCTTTTTCTTCTAGTCCAAGTCACTACACTATATTATCTATTTTGGATGTTCTTAAACTAACCTGTTCTCCACTACCCAATGGAGATTTTTCTATCTCTTCTTATAATTATTGTTACTGGTTCTTTCTGTAGTGCAACCCCATTTTCTTATTCAAGTGATGAATCAATCATTATGAGGTAATAAAAAATAGTAAGAAAAAGAGATACAAATCTCACTCATTATCACTGCATTTATATACTGCTTGATCTATATTTACCTATGTCATAGGAAATGTTATAAGAAATAAGAGACATTTTCTATAAAAGAAAGATTGAAGCAACAGGAAAGAAAAATTATATTTAGGACTCACTCTAGAAATAGACTAGTTTATTTCTATAGACTTTTAAGCTATTAAAAATCCTTATTCTATTTATCTGGTCATTTAAATTCCATTAAATCAATTGAATAACAGAAACTTGCCCAGGGCCACTGGGCAAGGAGATTAGAACACTCATCAAGGGTAGTCTGGCTAAAAACATTTACAGTGGACTTGGATTTAGGCTTGTTCCCTGTCTGATTCATGGATCCAGATATTTGCACTCTGCAAACCTCCCCCACCTCAGTTCTGTGCTTGTCTAAATAATTACATTTTTAAGGGCCTGAGAAGATCATGATTATCTTTTCCCACAGCATTTGGGCAACTGTCTATATATTTAATTAACTGCTTCTTCCTTTTCTCAGTAACACATTTTGTTAGACAGAAGGAAATGAAAGAGGAAGGAAAACATGTAGGTCACTGAAATTTGAAGAGCACTGAACTTGTTCTACAAGCTAATCCTTTCTGCTGAAGAAGAGATATGTGGGGCATTCAATCGGCTGAATCTTTGGATTGATTCTGAGCTGATAAACACATTTAAAGGAAGAAAAACTCCAGTATCGAAAGAGTCTTTCTTAGTGTTGTAATATTTCTTATTGTTGAAGGTTAATGTATGTACATACACAGGCATGTGCACACACACACCCCTTAATAGGGTATGACTGCAAACAGCTCGAACCATAATAGTATCTCATTCTTTGAAAAGTATATAACAAATTATTAACTTTATACAAGTAGTACTTGTCTCCACTTAGCTCATCTCTCCTATTTCCAGAATCACTTCCAGTATATCATTTGTTATTCTTTGTTTTACTTTTACTCCACCCCCCAAGAATGAATATTCAGGAAGTCTAGTTTTGAGTGATGCAAAATAAAAATGAAACAAACAGCGTCAGAAAAAAATCAGAATCTGTTAATATCACATTTTTCAAGTTGTTTTATTTGTTTACAAGGTGGATTCTTTTATCAAATGGTAAAGTTTTTCTAGGCCAAATGATATCTTTTTCTTCTCTCTCTCTCTCTTTGTGGATCTACCACAGCACTGACTTGAGCACAGATTAAACACTGTTTAAATATTTTACAAAAACAAAAACAAAACAAAACAACAACAAAAATCAGTCACATAATTTTCAGATATTTTAGTGATTCCTTTTGTTTTCTTTTAGTTTTTATTTGTACTCTGAAAATGGAAACTGTACCATTTTTTAAAATATTGAACTGACTAGGCTGAACATGATGCCACAGTAGAAAAATAAATTCTTCTAACTTTCCTCCTGCTGTTGTCTATGTCCTAACATAGCTATAATATTTAGGATAGAACTGCTCTATATAAGCCACCAAGGAAAAATATCTCTCAGACAAAATATCAATATTTATTTTAGAAATGACTAGCCCTGTGGAAAAATGGAATCATACATTAAAGTTGTAAAGATAGTTCCTTATGAGATCTTTTAATATGCATTGAAAAGCAGCAACGTACAGTTAGAGAAAAAAAAAATTCTTAATGGTGGGGGGCCCTGACTACTTTTCTGCAGTGTGGATCTGAAAGCCTGAAGGTCTCCACAATGTCATCAGAGAGCAAGAGCCAATCGAGCGAATGTGTGTTATCTGCTGTTGGATATGATACCAAGACCTGTCAATATTTCTAGCTTTAGTCTATTTTTTTTAAAGGGCAGCAAGTGGTCCTGAATATATACTGATGAAGAATATGTGGGCTGACATTTTAAAATTCAGGCAGAATAGCTGTACTATCATCTTAAATGATACTCAATATCTATAACGCTTCTTCTAAATGCCATTGGAATTATACTTCTCAATGCCCTATGAGTAAGGTCACGAAGAAAAAGCCACCAAATTTTCTACACTAAACTTGCTCATGACAGAAGATCCCTTACAGACAGAACCAAATATACAAGATGAGAAAGCAAATTATATTTAGTGTCTCTCTGAACCCTTTTAGAATCCCTATTACCTCTTTTACTGGTATATCTGGTCAACTTGACCCTTTTATTGTCCAAGCCTTCATTACCAGAGAGTAAATAAGGTAATAAAAATTCATAGCAATATTTCAGTATTCCCTAATATCTATTTAGTATTGTTGTAAAAATATTTTCACACATTTTAAACCGTCATCAACTTCAACAATCCAACATGTCTTATTGTTTTCAATTTACAGAGAAGAAAACAAAGCTTCAGATGAATAAGAGAATTTAACCAAGGTAACCAGTGATCTATAACTGCAAACCTACTCTTTGTTCCATGCTGGGAATCCCTTCAGTATTGTTTTTTTGCTTGTTCCCTTTGGGAAGTAACAGAGTATACCTCTAAAATGAGAGACCTACGGATATGCAAATTCCCTTTCTTGAGCATCCTTATGAATGACTGTTTAAAGAAATTCAAATTGTTTTACAAAGTCAGCAACAAGGCAAAAAGAGGAAAACAGAAGCATAGAGAATTTTAGAAAACCATACGGAACAGCTCACACTTTATAAGAACAGAAATCTGTGATAGCACCTCCAATTCAACATTAAGCCTGGGCTTGTAGGAATTTTAACTGGATGAGCAAAGGTAATACAATGTGCAGAAACTCTAAGCATCCCTCAAATTCCTGTTGGAAGTAAACATTTTAGAACAGCAAAAAAAAAAAAAAAAACAGTTTTAAGAAGCAGGTGCTCCTTTTAGACCATGGTGAGGTTTGTAAGATATTAGAAAAGAGAATCAAGTAGAAATAATTGTCTTGTCCACCTCTTCCCTAGCCGAGCTTCTTGGGGGTATAGATTTATTTCAACTGAGAACTATTCCCCACGGACTTTTGAGGAGGGCTATTTTGTTCAAGCACCTTAAAATGAAAGTAAAGGAGAAGCAATCGGACAACAACATGTTTTAAAGGCTGAGGACCACACTCACAACAAAACCAGGCCAGAAATTATCTTACTCTCTTCAAATAACTTGGGAAAAAAAAAGTGATGCTATTTTCCAAGCAAATAATCTGTAATTCAAATATTACCCCAGCAACAAAATTAAGTTTTTCTGGATTTGTAAAGACTACTCATTAGCTATATGGGATACTGAACTGCATTTAAATGATTTCTGGGCCTTTTTGAATAGTAGTATATTCAGAATGATGAGTGCCTTGTCCTACACATCGGTTATTTTAACTAGGTAAGTTTGCATAGACACAAAAAACAATAATAACAGATTTCAAGAATAATATTGAACCATGCACTATATAGCAAGTAATAATTCACAATGCAAAGGGAAGAGGGCGGTAGAGTCTTATAGGTCTCTTTTCTCAACACTTACCATTATTTTAATTATTTTTTAGTGCCTTGCTTCTCTAAAAATACACTAGATTATTTAAAATACACTTGCTCACTGCTATAGTTTTGGTCCTTAACATCAAGTTGGTAATACCAGCTGATGGCTAGTTGCAAAACTGAAATAAGAAAGAGTAAAGCAAAAGAAAAACACGAGCATTCTTTCCCCAGGAAGTCCCCTGACAGACAAAGATTGCTCCCCTTTCCTTACTCCACAATGGCCTAATTTCTCACATTGATATTACCACTATGGCAGGACTGAATCTTTATAGTTTTGCCCTGTGCTCACGAATTCCTTCCTCTGCTTTCTTAAAAAAAAATTCAAGTTCCTTAGATACCATACTTTAATAGAGCAATCTATCATTTGGATATCCATGTTTGCCTTCATTAATTAATTAATCATTATTTGTAAATCCAGCAATTTTAGTAAACCAATGGATATTCTGGGGAATTGGCTATCTGGGCAAGAGAAGAAAAATGTGCCAGGCAGCCAAGTTTTGTTTAAAAAAAAAAAAAAAATTAAAATCTTATAATTTCACTTTTCACTTTTAAAGATGTAAATTTCTAGATTCTTTGGGGGTAAAACAACAAACAAACAGTGTATCTGTTAATGTTATTCCTGAATTATAACATGGCAACGATCCCTTGGACATGAAGTTTGGACTTAACATTTTGTGTCCATGCTCTAATTTCTGTATAATCCTATTTTATCTCCTCCATCTTACTGCCTGGCTCTTGAACTGTATTATCTCTATCTATTAATAAGACTAGCAGGAGGTCAAGAGTTGATTGTCAGACTTAACTGAGTAGAAAAAAGTTTGATAATTAAAAAAAATAATAATTAATTATAAGTTGTCTTGAAATATCTTTGTTTAGATAGGGAGTAGATATCTGCATTCAAATAAATAAACATAAAATCTTAGTAAATATGCCTTGGGAAATACTAAGTACAGTCATCATAAGATTTTCAAGGACTTCAGCCAGATAACTGAGAAGTACCCCAAAAGTCTGGCCTTCTTTTGGACAGATGCTTTCACTGGCTAGTTAATGTTATTTAGATATGACATTTTAAAATTTACTTTAACAGGGCATGTTTTATCTTTGGAAAATGTAATTCACCAAAACATTTATAGATTTCTCCATAATGCTTTATTTCATAATATATTTATATACCTATTGTCATAGTTACTAAGATGTTCAGAAGCAATACGAGCTGAAGCAGTGATGTCTTCAATTACATTCCTGTACAGAGAGTAGTTATATCTCCTATTTTAATATATAGATATACAGAGAAAATACCATTTCATCTTTTGGTTATTTAAATAGAATGAGAACCCTGCAAAATATAGTGGTATGTATAAAGAAGTAAAAGAGTCAGAAGCTTTTTAATTCGTGCTCATACAATTATTCAACTATTATTCTAGTGGTTTAAAAATTCAGGAAACACTGATATTAAAAAATGACACTGCTTTACCCCAAATGAAACTTAACCATTTCAACCACTCTCTTGAGAAGAGACATTTCTAAAAAATTATTGTGACACATTGAAAACAATTGGAAATATGTAATGCAAAGTAGGTATAAATTATATCTGCATGCCCGAATATTCCTCTCTTCTTCTCCAACACGACTCTATTATACCCATCGCCAGTTCAGGTATAGAATAAAAGAGCTGAATGAAGATACATGACACATCCTAAAGAGGCCTGGCATGAACATTTTAATAGACTTCTAAATATCATTGAATCACTTCAAAAATACTCATAGCAACATCATTTTTCAAGTTCTTAACCCTTATTTTGTCACCTTTAGAGCTTGTACTGAAAGTATGAAAAACTCTAGGAAACTGTAATGGGACAAATATATCATTTGCATTAATCAAGTTAGAGGCCATACACTTTTTATGACAATTTTTAATGAGTACAGCAATCTGATAATATCCCTCTTGTGTCTGAGTAATGCACTATCTATTGATTTGCCAAATTGAGTTTGACGTTTGTTTTATTTTTCTGAGATATATGTTCATAATAACTCCTTAGCATGTTTGAGTCAAAGTATTATCTTTCAGGGAAGTTTTATGAAGCTAACTATAGTCATTTGGAATAAGAACACTAGAAAAGAAAAGCAAATTATCCGTACTGATAAATCTGATTAAATGTATAATGCAAAATGAATTTAGAAATGACAGGCATTCCCACACAACTTGCAGATAAATTCAGGCTCCCCTACCCACCATATTAGAAGATTTAAAACGACATTTCATTTTATCACTATCATTATAAACTGTCATGCGTGGCTTGTGGCATGTACTTAAATTGTTGTAAAATGTTGTTATTCAATTTATGTTGTATAACTGCTAACATGGAGGAAAATAAAGAAATGAAAGATAATTTCCACATAATGAAACAAGAAGAAACGGTGATGGAAAGTTGGGATATTAACTTTAAATCTGCTTTCATACAAGGTTGTATGAAAAAGAGCCAACATGCTTTTAGCAGGATAGATAGGAATGGGACTGAAATCTGAGACACATTATCTAATAATTTATATTACCTCGGCCCACCTCTTTATTGCTATGCTGCTTTCGGTGTTCAGGCCATTCTTACCTGGGATACTTTAATAGTTTTCGAATGATCTCCTCACCTCCAGTCACTTTCTGAGTAGGTTCATTTTTCATACAATGTTAGACTCAAGACCTTGAAACACATTTGTGTTTATGGCTCATCTCAGCTCAAAAACTCCAGGGACTTCACTTTCCTATGATTTAGGATTGAAATTCTTAGGCTAAAACAATTGTTTCAATATCCTGATATAAACCTACTTGTTTATTGATATTACCCAATATTCCAAGGACCTAACTTTTCAGGCAAATTGAACTAATCATTATAAGGTAATCAGTCTTCCATTCATTATTAAAATGGCTTTCTGTCCATCAAGACATGTGCAAATCTTATCTATCACTAAAGGCCTATTTAAAGTGCCAGCTCACCTCTTAAATATTCTTAGAATTTATATCTCTTCTGGAAGCAAATTTTCCTCTTGTAAATAGAACTAGGACTCTGCCCGTCAGTATTTGATAAAAAGTACTTTCTTCCTTAAAATCCATTTACTCAAGAAATATTTATCAAGTAACAGCCACGAGAGTGTGTATTTCCTTGAACCATTTTTTTTACATGTAAACAAAATATTTATGAAAAGTATCTAGCAGAATACAACCTATTGTATTAGGTACTCAGTCAAGAATATTTTCCTCCTGTCTTCTTCCCCTACTGTATTGTCCATGACTGGATTATCACTATAAATTTGCATAGCATCTAATCTATTGTCTGCTATGTAAAGAACGCTCTGCTATGTCTGCTATGTAAAGAACGCTCAATAAATATTTGTTGAACTAGCAGATGGTCTTTTTTTAAAGCTCTTTCTTTATTTCTTTAAAAACTGTCACATTAATCATATCAAGTGTTATTTTATTATGGTTCATTTTATGAAAATGTCTATTTTCATGGACATGGACCTGGGTACATTGTGATGCACAACTGGTAATACTTTTACTTTCTAAGCTCCAAGAACCATTTCAAATATTCATAATTATTAATTATCTTTTGTAATCAGAATCAATATTTTCAAAGAAATAATTTAAGTGTATTCTCTTTCTTTCAAAAGAGTAAACATCAAAACTGAAAGTATCACTAGTACTTGATCATAGATACCATCTTTTATTATATTTAAGAAGACAGTAGATCTTTCGTGTTTATATTCTAAAGACTTGTGTTGTCTAAACCAATTAGCCTTACATGTAACTATAAAGGAATTATAATTATTAACTCAGTATATAAAATTATTAACTTCAAAGATACGTGTAATCAAATAAATCAGTGAATGACCAACTCTCTTTCCTATATAGAATACATATAAAGAATCAATATTTACATATATCTAGTGATGTCAATATATAACACGTATACAAGTATAAAGAAACACATCATTGAAATATACATAAAGGCCACAGATACTTTGTATAAAACTAACTACCCTATATCTACTCAAAGATAATTATAAATTATCTTTGACATAAAGTTAATAAAACATTATTATTTTTATTACTAACCTTTTTCTACTCAAATTTAAAAATAAAATTAAGTTCTTCCAGTTTTGGCTTTGGTCTGAAAAGTACCTTGAAATCATGACACTTGGATACATCAGAGAACTAAGTTTTCAGGGAAAACTGCTACCTGGAAATCTATAGAGACAGGCACACTCAAAGAGACATAATCAAAATATACATATTTATTGGAACAGTAACTGTTGGATACATAAACTGGTAGTGTAAATGTGCAAAATCTTCACTTCTTTAAAATGACTTTTTCTCTTCTCTTTCTCCTTGATTCAAACTGGCCTTGGGCTGACTTGTGTCTTTTCTTTCCTTATCCTTCTGTATACTACATGACCACTCCCTTAATCATTAAGCACTTAGATCAGCATCAAACAGTTTTATGAACAAAGCTTCAGGTCTGCTGACCACAGAAACAGAGTTTTGGTCAAACTAAAGATAACATCTTACAGCTCCACAACCATAAAGGCAGAACAACCCTACCAGCATTTCCTTGAAACCAGACAGAACAACCGACTGACATCAGGACCTGATGCAATGATCAACTGCCTAGTACTCTAACCCCAACTCCCTTTGCTATAAATGAGTTTTCCCCTGTATAACGTACTCCCTAGAGCAACAGTCTCCAACCTTTGACACTAGGGACTGGTGCTCTTATGAGAATCTAATGCCTGATGACCTGAGGTGGAACTGAGGTGATGATGCTTGCGCTGGGGAGCGGCTGCAAATACAGATGAAGCTTTGCTCTTTCACCTGCCGCTCACCTTTTGCTGTGAGGCCTGGTTCCTAACAGGCTACTGACTAGTACTGGTCCACAGCCTGGGGGTTGGGGACTCCTGCCCTAGAGACCATCAGAGAGCCAGGTCTTTGAGTGCTAGCCCGCCTGTGTTTTCGGGCTTGGCACAATTTCCTTAAATAAACCTCTTTCTTTGCTACAAACTCCTGTCCATGTATCTTTAGGTTTTGATCTGTTCAGGCAAAACAAACCCCTTGAGTTTGGTAACAGTAGGAATATTTAAATAACAATTTTGATAAGCAGCTGGAGGCTGAGTGTGGACTATTATTAGCATAAGAAATTCTTGGGAACTGTAGTCTGGGGCCTACACATTAGTGAACATTACTTCTAAGAATCCCACTAAGATCTGGTAAAAATCCCCTCTTGGCCCTGGTAGGGGAGAGAAAGAGTAATCATTGTGAAATATGCCCACAGTGTTTTCTACTCTCCAGGGTAAAAGACTTTGCCACAGCCCTTTCCTGAGGGAAGACAGTTCCTCCCACTCCAGCAGCCGCCTCCAACCTTTCCATCTCACATAAGGGAAAAAAGTGGCAAGCAGGAGTCAGCACTTCATGAAACTAGACTAGAAAAAACTAGATTGGCTGGGTGAAAACAGCTAGCTATAGCTCTTGAGAAACATTTGTGAAGGCCAAAAGTAAACTAAGTTTACTAAGTTTACTAAGTGATGGAGATTATAGTTAGAAGATCATAGAAAACTCTTCCTCGCTTACACCTTGCTCTCACATCAGCAGGACTCCAATATAAGGAGAGCTTCAAGATGCAGACTATCTCAGAGAAGTTCTTAGGAAAGCCTAAAGTCAAGAAGGGAGATACAAATAAGGACATTAAAGGAATTTAAAGTTTCTGGCACCTAGAGTTACAATTAATATTAAATATAGATCAACCCTTAACAGGTTAAAATGAATCCTCACACTAAAAGCCATTAACTTAAGTTTCTATTATCTGACATATCTGTCATTCAACAACAGCAATAAAAGGCATACCAAAAACAAGAAAAAAAAACATAAGTTTGAAGAGACTACACAATCATCAGAGCTAGACTCGGATAATAACATGGATTTTTCCGGATTAGATGATTAAGAATTTAAAATAATTATGATAAATATGTTGAGAGCTACAATGGAAAATGTAGACATCAGATAAGGACAGATAAATAATACAAGCAGAGAAATTGAAACTCCAAGAAAGTGTGAAAAGAAAATGTTAGAAATTAAACATTATAACAAAAATGACCACCTTTCATGGACTCATTAGTAGACTCAAAATTCCAAAGAAAGAATCAGTAAGCTTACAGATAGGGCAGTAGGAATGTTTTAAACTGAAGTGAAAAAGAAGAATTAACATGAATTTTTACACGATCTCTTCCAGAATATAGATGAAAAAAACCTTTCCAAGTAGTTTTATGATGCTATCATTTCCATGATACCAAAACCAGACAAAGATAATTAAAAAGAAAAGAAGAAAATAAAATGCTAGGGCTATATCTCTCATGAGCTTAGACACAAAAATCTTCAACAAAATATAAGCAAACTAAGTCCAAAATGTAGAAAAATAATTATACTACTTGACAAAGTGGATTCTATTAGAGCTATGCAAAACTGGATTAATATTTAAAAATAAATCAGTGTAATTCATCATATCATCAACCGTATCAATTGACAGAGAAAGAGCATTTGTCAAAATCTAACACACATTCATGATAAAAACACTCAGAAAATTAGAAATCAAGAGGAACTTCCTCAACTTAATAAAGAACATCTACAGAAAACCTGCAGCTGATATATTTTGATAGAATGATTTAATCTTAATATTGAGAACATGGCAAGGATGCCTGTCTCTCACTAATATTATTCCACATAGTACTGGAAATTCTAGCCCAGATACAAGGATAAATAAATAAATAAAATTCACTGACAGGAAAAAATACTTTATTTACAGATGACATAATTATCTACATAGAAAATTTAAAAACAAAAACAATAGCAAACATAAACATTCCTAGAATAAGTGAGTTCAGCTAAATTGCAGAATATAAAAGAAACTGCAAAATCAATTACATTTCTACATACTGATAATGAACATACAGAAAGAAATTTAAAACAAAATGTTTTTCTAATCACTCCAAAGGAAATAAATACTTAGTTATACACTTAGCAAAACATGTACGGGGTCTGTAAGTATAAATTACAAAATATTGAAAGAATAAATAGAAAGGCCTAAATAAAAAAGAGAATAAACCATGTCTATGTATTTAAAGATGCAACATAGTAATGATGTCAATTCTTTCCAAATTGACTATAGATTTAATGCAATCCCTACCAAAAATCCACAAGATTTTTTTGTGCATATATAAGCTTATTTTACAATTCATATGGAAAGGCATGGAATCTGTTAAAACAAGGATGAATGAAGTGGAATGACCACCCTATCTGGTAATAAAGCTTACTCTGTATTTACAGTAATCCAGACAGTATAGTATTGGTGAAGAGATAAGGTATATACATCAAAATAAAATAATAAATAACACAAAAAACACAAAAATGTATTTAGCTGATTTTTTACAAATGAGCACAAGTAATTCAATGAAGGAAGAAAAGCCTTTTTAACAAATGGTACTGGAGCAAGTAGATATTCATAAGCAAAAACAAAATAAATAAACTTCAACTTAAATTTCATACCTTACACAAAAAATATATTCAAAATAAGCAATAAATTTAAATGTAAATATAAATCTATAAAACTTTTAGAAAAAAATAGGTGAAAATTATTCACATCTATGGGTGGGCCAAGAGTTTTCAACATTTGACCTCAAAAGCACAATCTATAAAGTGAAAAAATTGATGAATTAAAGCTCATGAAAATTATAAGCTTTTATTCTATAGAAAGCCATATGAAGAGTTAGAAAAGACTGGAAGAAAATATTTGTAAATAACATATCTGACAAAAAACCTAGTATCTAGAATATATAAAAAAGTGTCCAAACTCAATAGATAAAAAAAATTCAAGCATAAAATGAGCAGAAGTCAAGAACAGACATTTCACTGAAGAGGTTATGCAGATAGCGAATAAGCACATAAAAAGTGTTCAACATTAGCCATTTGAGAAATGCAAATCAAAACCACAGAGGATAGCACCACACATCTATCTGAATGGTTAAATGAAAAATAATGACACCACCAAATGCTACCTAGGATTTGGAAAAAATGGATTATTCATATACTGCTAGTGGGAGTATAAAAATTATACTCTAAAAAACAGTTTGACAGTTACTGATAAAATTAAACATGCAATTACCACATGACCCAGCAACTACCCTCTTGGACATTTATCCCAGAAATGTTAAACTCATGTTCATACAAAAATGTGTACACATTGTTTTCAGGAGATTTATATGTATTAGCCAAAAACTGTAATCGACTCAGATGTCCTTCAACAGTAGAATATTAAAGAAACTGTGGTACATAGTACCATGGAATTCCACACAGCAATAAAAAGAAATGGGCTACTGATATACACAACTTGGATGTATCTGCAGGGAATTACATTGAGTAAATATTATCATTCACCAAGACACCAGCTTCACTAAGGAGTTCAACATTGGCTCTCATCTTCAGGCCTAAGTTTGATTTTGTGCACCTTTTAACACACTAACTGACAACACATGCAGAAGAAAACTATAGAACTTATAATTATACTTGAAATTCCAATCTTCATTCACATCAAATATTAAAATTTATGTGAATAAAAAGTTTAAGTCAACTATATCTTATACTGCTTCCATAATAGCATTTCTCTTACCACAATATGTTATAAATCATTGTGTTTGAATTAGTTTTCCTACCTCCTCATAGTTAGAATCAGATCTTATTAATCATTATATACCTAACATTTAGCTCCAAATAAGGAATATACTAGGATTTCAATGCTAATTAAGTAAATAGAAACACTACTACTTCTGAATATTTAGGCATGAATTTCTCCATTTAAAATACACACGCACTCCTGACATTTTTTATCTAGCAAAATCTTTTTTTTTTTTAACAAATCAATAGAATCTGATCTTCCTCAATAATTTTGGCCCATAGCATTTCTCATTTCTCCAATTTCTTACTATACTTGTGACTTTAATTGCAAGCTAGCTGATATAACTATCTGAATGTTTATCTCTGCATAGGTTCTCTTTAAAAAGAAATGGCGGGAAAGTATTTACAAGTTTTTGTTTTCTCCTGGCTCTTAAATGAATACTATGAACCAATTAATTTTTGACATATAAAGATATATATGGATTTTGATTTAGAATTAAATTAAGATGTTTAGTTTAATTTTTAATTGGTTAATTAATGGACACATTCATTGAAAAAATATCTCTGATTATTTCTCTCTGTATTGCAGCACATGCCTGAGAATTATTTATTGTATTTTTAAATAAACACATTGAAATGGTCTATTTATGGTTTCATTGGGACTGCTCCCATTCAGGGCCCAGATTAACATGGCCATCATATTTCTAGTTAGGTTTTGAAAAAATAAAGGAGCATTGCTCAGAGAAGTCATTTTCCAAACAGTCCTGACATTCTCTTCCTTGCTAGTGGACTGTTTTCACAGGAGACACCCAAGTAAGAAATTATTTCCAGTAAAACAAACAACACAATATGACAACTTATTGCTCCTTATTCCCAGATGCAGAAGATATATACTGAATAAAATGTGCAAATTAGGATAAAAAGTCCAAATCATTGGGGTGAAATATCAAAGCTAAAAAGTAACAGCATTTACATGAGGATAAGACTGGATTGATAAATTAAGTTTAGAGCTTTTCCCTTTTCCTATTTTTTGTATGGTTAATTCTTGTCAATATTGAATTATGTAAGCTATTATGCTTAATTAACCTGAGGATAAGCTCATCATTGTTTTTGTGGAATAAATCCAGCTAGAATGGTAATTTTCTGACATGAGTTTAATATATGCTGATTATAATAACATTCCATGAATGGTTTCTAAAAATCATTTATAATTTTAAATATTTTATTATGATTTATTTTTTAATCATTAGCAAATAGTTGTTTGAATCATGAGAAAATATACTAGTAAAGCAAAAAAAAATATATCTACTGTGGAAAGTTAGACTCATATTTTCATAACTGAAATCATCAGCAGCAACAGGAACATCTTGACTTTTCAACGTCATCCTTGCTATTTAAAGTATGGTCTTTGGATTTAAAACAGCAGTATCACTTGGAAGTTTTTTGAAAATTACTAACTTCAATTCTTACTCCAGACTTCTGAATTCTAATGAAGTCTCCAGATGATTAGCATTTATGTTAATTTTGAAAAAATCTTATTATCATCATCAACACCATCATCATCTCTCACGTTGGTTCCTTAGAGTTTCTGTATGCTCTTAACAGTACTTTTAGTTTGTTTTCATTTTTGTTATGCATCTGATATATTATTCAATATGCTCCAAGAGGCATGTAATTAATGTATGTCACTTATATGATATGGCATCTTACTCATAAATGTCAAATTATTTTATTTTATTTTTTACTAGTAGAGATTGCCTATTCCGTGGATCACTGCTTTTCCAACTTAAGAAACATAGGACATGGGGAGTTTGTTAAAATACAGATATTGGATAAGGTCTGGAATAGACCTGAGATTCTTCTGCCTGAGATTCTGATCCAATATAATCAACCTGATATCAGTTACAAAACTAGTTTCTCCACTGCAGAATAGAATTATTTCAGAGTTCAGTGTTAGCCTCCATTGTATTTAGCAGTTGATTAAATCAATCAGACTCGGTGAGAGGTAATCCATGTTGTTGAGTTCATAAGTAAGTTCTCTTTCTGTTGCCACAGTCACTTTGTACATGAGTTCATGGAGAAAGTACTGACATGTCTGGAAAAAAATGTCTGATTGATTTCATAATTAATGATGATATCTTCTTCAAAGAATACAACAATTTAGAATTTAGTTTAGACACAAATATTCTCACTCTCTGCCAATTTTGAAAGACTCATCCATATATTTCTTTCTCTGACCAAGTTGTTACCAATTTTCTAATCTTTTGCTATGCAAATCCCTGAACATATGACAAAATCATTAGCCACTAACCACAAATATATACTATACATCTGGCCCTTTCCATATTTCTACAAAGTGACAACCAAATACACTGCTTTAAATTCTGCTTCCTGGGGGTATGCTCTTTACCATTATATTTAAGGACCATACCTGAAAGTGAATATATAATTTTGGCGATCCACTTATGACTGGCATGAGAAGATTGGGCAAAGCCATCTACATTAGGCAAAATAATGACTCCCAAAGATGTCCACATGCTAATACTTGAAATCTTGGAATATATTATTATGTTACATGGCAAAGGAGAATTAAGGTTGCAGTTAGAATTATATTTGCTAATTGGCTGACCCTGAAGTGAGGAAATTATCTTAGATTGTTCAAGGTGGCCCAGTGTAATCCTAAGGGTCCTTTTAAGAGAAAGAATAGGAAAACAGGAAAATCTGAGTCAGAGATATTTGAAGACACTATGCTGCTCTTCTGGCTTTGAAGATGGAGCAACGGGCTGTAAGCAAAGGAACACAGGAGACCTCTAGCATCTGAAAAAGGCAAAAACATTCTCGCCTAGATAGTCCAGAGGGAATGCAGCCCTGTTGACACTTTGATTTCTTTCCCAGAGAGAATCATTTTGGACTTTTGACCTCCAGAACTATAAGATAATAAATTTGAGTTGTTTTATGCCACTAAGCAATTGGAAACTAATATACCATCTTTTTTTTTTTTCCTTTGCTAACCGATCATAGCAAACTTCCCATGAAGATATAAGAATCAATTGAGGGAAGAATGGCAATGAGGCAGAAATGGTTACTATGGAAATACAAGAAACTTGCTCATGCAATTTACTTGGGTTTTCATAACCAGTCAGGTCTTATATCAAATACACCACTTCCTCTTTAAGAATGGACATCACTATTTTCACTGAAATTTAAGACTTTATGGATTATAAAAGCTCCAGTTAATAAAAAGCAAATCAAGGGTCCTACTTACTTGGTATTCCATGGTTAATAATCAATTTCTATCAATCCTCAATAGCAAATAAAAGCTTTTCTCAAGAAACTATATTTAAGTGTAAAAAAAGAATGCATTTACTTCAGTATCCTGAGGTATTCTGCTGAAATTCTTTTATTGGGACTTTTCAGAACTCCATACAACAAGCTACCTGCCATTTCAGCAAAGCTGAAGGAAGAAGTATTAGAGAAACCATCATAAGCTATTTTGATTTTTAAAAGTTCAGCATTTCTATCCTGGAATTTGGATAATAAGTTTAGTTATCCTTATCCTTGAGAAAGAGCTAAGAATTAAGGCGCAGATTGGGCAGGTGAAGGAGTCTCATAAGAAACTCCATTCTTAAACATCTACATGCAATATTATAGATTGAGGGAAAGACTGCACAGGCCGTTTACAAATCTCATTACATACTTTCTGTTTTTATTAAATTTGTTTACCATATAACTTTTTTACATGGTCACCAATACAATGAAATAGTTAAAAACAGGACATGATACAACAGCAATAAAATTGTATTTACATAGACATAAAATACTATTTGTTCATCTTTAAAAATATCCATAAGCAAATTTTGGTTCTTGTTTTTGAACCAA
>NW_011888782.1:39365137-39371338 GCF_000151845.1 Pteropus vampyrus | reverse complement strand
CATTATATTTAAGGACCATACCTGAAAGTGAATATATAATTTTGGCGATCCACTTATGACTGGCATGAGAAGATTGGGCAAAGCCATCTACATTAGGCAAAATAATGACTCCCAAAGATGTCCACATGCTAATACTTGAAATCTTGGAATATATTATTATGTTACATGGCAAAGGAGAATTAAGGTTGCAGTTAGAATTATATTTGCTAATTGGCTGACCCTGAAGTGAGGAAATTATCTTAGATTGTTCAAGGTGGCCCAGTGTAATCCTAAGGGTCCTTTTAAGAGAAAGAATAGGAAAACAGGAAAATCTGAGTCAGAGATATTTGAAGACACTATGCTGCTCTTCTGGCTTTGAAGATGGAGCAACGGGCTGTAAGCAAAGGAACACAGGAGACCTCTAGCATCTGAAAAAGGCAAAAACATTCTCGCCTAGATAGTCCAGAGGGAATGCAGCCCTGTTGACACTTTGATTTCTTTCCCAGAGAGAATCATTTTGGACTTTTGACCTCCAGAACTATAAGATAATAAATTTGAGTTGTTTTATGCCACTAAGCAATTGGAAACTAATATACCATCTTTTTTTTTTTTCCTTTGCTAACCGATCATAGCAAACTTCCCATGAAGATATAAGAATCAATTGAGGGAAGAATGGCAATGAGGCAGAAATGGTTACTATGGAAATACAAGAAACTTGCTCATGCAATTTACTTGGGTTTTCATAACCAGTCAGGTCTTATATCAAATACACCACTTCCTCTTTAAGAATGGACATCACTATTTTCACTGAAATTTAAGACTTTATGGATTATAAAAGCTCCAGTTAATAAAAAGCAAATCAAGGGTCCTACTTACTTGGTATTCCATGGTTAATAATCAATTTCTATCAATCCTCAATAGCAAATAAAAGCTTTTCTCAAGAAACTATATTTAAGTGTAAAAAAAGAATGCATTTACTTCAGTATCCTGAGGTATTCTGCTGAAATTCTTTTATTGGGACTTTTCAGAACTCCATACAACAAGCTACCTGCCATTTCAGCAAAGCTGAAGGAAGAAGTATTAGAGAAACCATCATAAGCTATTTTGATTTTTAAAAGTTCAGCATTTCTATCCTGGAATTTGGATAATAAGTTTACTTATCCTTATCCTTGAGAAAGAGCTAAGAATTAAGGCGCAGATTGGGCAGGTGAAGGAGTCTCATAAGAAACTCCATTCTTAAACATCTACATGCAATATTATAGATTGAGGGAAAGACTGCACAGGCCGTTTACAAATCTCATTACATACTTTCTGTTTTTATTAAATTTGTTTACCATATAACTTTTTTACATGGTCACCAATACAATGAAATAGTTAAAAACAGGACATGATACAACAGCAATAAAATTGTATTTACATAGACATAAAATACTATTTGTTCATCTTTAAAAATATCCATAAGCAAATTTTGGTTCTTGTTTTTGAACCAAGATTTGTGCAGTAAAAAGAAATACACATATTTCCTGGCTTTCTAAACATTTCTCAAGTTAGAATAACATTTTAAAAACAAGTTAGTTAGGTATTTTATAAAACACAGCAAGTTTATATCAGAAAGCTAATCAAAACACTCTAGAGAAATCAACTAAGTGGAAAAAGGAAGTAAAATTTTATTAACCATTTAGATAATCTCCTAGGATGCATTTCAGAATTCAAAACAGGATTAGTAATGCTTTAATATCACCTGGTATGTTTCTGAGTACTAGAGTAATAATGATAAGTTATATATTATGAGCATGTAAATATAATTTAATAAATATACTTACTGCTTTGAAATTAAGCTCCTTTTGCTTTACTCATGTATTTTGTGTCTACAGTGTGTTGTCTAATTTTGAACAAATGCCCTCAAGAGCAAGACTGCCCTTCTCAAATGTTTGCCATGGCATGAAAAAAACAAATGGTCTCAATAAATCATAAATGCCATTAATTATGAACTACTGAAATTGATAAGTGTGGAATCTATGTTTTTGCACTTTATTTTTAATTAATTATATTCATATCAAAAGCTTCAAATGATTATTTGCTTATTTAAGAAGAATTAAACCAAGAGTTCTCAAAGAAAAACATTTGTTTCATGCCACAGCCATCTCTCATCTTGAAGAAGCTATTTAGTTGCCTTAGCTCAAATCATAATAATGGTTTAATTTTTTAAAAGGTTGAATGAAGCAAGATTAAAATATTTCTGTAACTCTTCTGTACCTGACAGGAGATCAGTGACCATTATCCAAAGAAAGGCGTAGTAGACTACAACACTAGAGAGAAACACATTTTATGCAAGGAATTATTAATAGTTTAATGAGAGTGAAATACATAGTTATAGTATAGAGAATGGCAGAATTCAATGAAAAATACAAAAAAGGAATTAATAGTAACTCTCTGGTTAAGGGGGAAAATATAATAGAGTGAAGGGGGTGATGTTAAAGATAAAACCTAGGTAAGAGTGATTAAGTAGGACTTTCTTGTTCTTCTCATATGGGAGACTTAGGCAAAGAACAGTCTGTTCAGTTGACAGCAGATTGGATATAAAGAGATTACAGCTCAGACAAACAAAGAATCTAGAGTCAAAGTTCTTTAAATTTAAGACGTGCAGATGAATACACTGTAATGGAGAGACACTTAATATCAAAGAAGACATCAAAATGGCTCAACATTAGTACTCATGGGAATGCAAAATGTAACTGGGAGATACCACTTCATCCCCACCAGAAGGGATCAAAGAAGAGAATACAAAGTATTGGAGAAGTTTTGGATCACCTGGAATGCTCATGCATCGCTAGGAGAAGTGCAAATTTGTATAATCACTTTAGAAAAGTTTGCCACTAAAGTTGTAAACATATATGCACTTTACTCAGCAAATCCTTTCTTAGGAATACACTGTATTAGTTTGCTAAGTACCACAGACTAGGCTTGAATGACAGAAAATTTTATTTTTTTTCTCACAGTTCTAAAGGCTAGATGTCCAAGATTGGCATTTTGGTAGAGTTAATTTTTTCTGAGAGCCACGGGAAAGGATCTGGCCAGTCATCTCACCTTGGCTTATAGATGGCCATCTTCCTATGTCTTCACTTTGTCTTCCGTTTGTGTCAGTGTCAAATTTCCTCTTCTTATAAAAAGACTAGTTTTATTGGATTAGGAGACACCCATATTATCTTATTTTAACCTAATTACCTCTTTAAAGGTCCTGTCTCCGAATAGTCTCATTCTGAGATTCTATAGATTAGATCTTCAAGACATAAATTTTGGGGGAGGGGGAGACATTATTTATCTCATAATGATATTTAACAGAAATATCTATCTTTCTATCATCTATCTATCTATCTATCTATCTACACACACACACACACACACAAACACACACACAAGCATTTATTAAAAATCCTTCACAGTGTTTATTGTGGTACTAGTCACATCTCCAAAACATTATCTACCCAAATGAGCATAACAAAAAGAATTAGTAAGTAAATTTTTATATATTTACACTATAGACCAGCGGTCCCTAAACTTTTTGGCACCAGAGACTAGTGCTCTTATGAGAATCTAATGCCTGATGATCTGAGATAGAGCTGAGGTGGTGATACCAGCTCTGGAAAGTGGCTGCAAATACAGGTGAAGCTTCCCTGCCGCTCACCTCTTGCTGTGTGGCCCAATTCCTAACAGGCCACAAACCAGTACCAGTTTATGGCCCGGGGATTGAGACCCCTGCTTTAGAATATAGCAGTGAGAATGCATTAATAAATCTCACAAATCAAAAGGGGCAAACATAAAAATACACACTGTAATTTCATTTATATAAAGTACGAAAATAAAAGAAAATTATTTATGATGTTAGAAGTCAGGATAGGAATTACTCTTGGTGGTGAGGGTTTGGAGGGTGGGGTAGAGATTGTGACTAGAGGGAACATGAGGACACTTTTAAGGTATTGGTAATATCCCCATGTTTTGTTGTTGTTTTAATCTGGGTGTGTTCACTTTGTGAATATATACTAGGGTGTTGAGTTAAAAATCCTGTGCATTACTGAACATATTTTATACTATACAATGAGATTTAAAAAAAATAAGTGAAAACACTGACTGACTAAAACCCGTGTGGTTGGTTTTAATAACCAGACACACTATTTTGCAGCATTTTATGGGAGACTAGGGTAATGAGTCAACAGTTATCCCTAAGCTGAAATTTTGATGAACTATTCTGTATTCCAGTTCTGGCCCTTAATTAGATTTATGACCTTGATCAAATATTTTTATTTCATTAAACCTCTGATTTCTCTCCCCTAAATTAAAGATTTCTATGGTTACTACTTTTGAAGTTCTCATTCAACTTTAGAATTCTATATTCTTATTAATTTAGGGATTGAATTGTTTAATTGGAGTAAAAATTATCTTTAAACATTTGACTAAAAAAAAGATAAGTTTTCCTACAGTGAAAATAAGTCTATTTCCTACTTTATTGTCATTGAAATATTAGGATTAAGTTCAGTTATAGATTAATTACAAAATTACCTTTTTGTTATTAATTTTGACAAACTGATTATACATGTTTCCAGATGATTTTTTTTATGTAAAAATAGTTGATGGCAATTTTTAATGATTATTTAATAATTTCAAGTAAAGAAATAAAATATCTACTTACTAATACTGAAACTCAGAAAATTCTTTCTACTAATGTATATTCTTATGTAATAGAAAACCTTGGAACTATTACCAAATCACACAAAAGAAAGAGAAATACCAATCTAATATGGTTTAGAACCATACTAAATGCCAGATAAAAAGAAAAAAATGCAATGGGTTGCCAAGAATTATTAATGGCACTGAAAGAGGACTTCTGATTATTTGAAGTCAAAGACTGACATATTTAAATCAATTGAAAATGACAGTGGGCTGTTGTGTGGGGGCGAGAAATCAAAACATTTACAATTAATTAAATTCAAAGGAAAATAAAACAAAACATAAACCATACCATTGTGCAGGCAAATACCACTCTTTGAGGGTACATACAGAGTAATTTTTATAGCTAACAAGAAATAGGAAATTATGACTCATGGTTGCCTCATGTATTGCATAGCAAAACTCAAAATGAAACAGCTATATTAAGCTTTTGGCCTTCAGTACCCACATGTTAATATTTTACTTTGAGACCCCTATAAAAATAATACCTATGTCAGAAAAAAAGAAAGAGTAATAGAAAGAAAAATGAACTGAAGTCATCTTTAAGCAGCAGTTGCCTGATATTGTTACATTTGATTTCCATAAATATTCATAGAATACAATTTATGTTGGATCCATCATGAATATCATGTTTGAAGACAAGTGGAGGGGGAAAATGTGAAATATAATGAATAGCTTTCTGGTTCTAAATCCAAGCAGAGGTATAAGTGTTTTACACTTCCTTTGAGTAGTCATGCAGTAGCCTTTTCAAACTTTATGACAAACAATCTCATAGTTGGGCAATAATGTTGCCATGTGAAAAATGCCAAAACATTTAAAAAACAAAACCTATTCTTCATATTTCAAATACTGATTTTTTTCCTTGCCTTTTAACTGTAGTTTACTTTTGAAATGTTAAAACAATTAAAAGAGAGAATAGCAGAACAAATACTTATAATGGCTTAAAAAACTATATACAATATTAAAGCATTTAAGATGATGAAAAGGATTTACAGTGTGACATATATTTACAATTTTTTTTTATTCTTGAAGCACACCATTTGTCTTTGGAAAGATCATTTAAACTTTCTTAGATGATTTTATCACTATACATTATCTCAAGGGCATTAATGGCCAACTTAAACATAATATAAAGAATAAATATTGAATGATATAAAAGTCAGTGGAAAATATTGTTATTTGAATAATAATTATAATACAAGGGGACTGTTGTAATGAGTCCAATTCAGACCAATTCATTTTTTACATTTACTTGTGATCTATTAAGACATTAAACCTATTCAGTAGTTCTTTTAAAGACTAATAAGTAAATATTTTTTGTTAGTGACTATTATTTTCTCTATCTGTAGCCAAGGATATTAAAAATAACTTCTACTATCTAATGAGGAAAAAATCACTCATTTTATTCTGTTCATTATTCCCAGAGTTTAGTCATATTACTCAAATACCAGTGGGCCATGTGCAAATTCTATTATCCTGAAGAAGCTGTACAGAATC
>NW_011888782.1:39362940-39365087 GCF_000151845.1 Pteropus vampyrus | reverse complement strand
GTAGCCTTTTCAAACTTTATGACAAACAATCTCATAGTTGGGCAATAATGTTGCCATGTGAAAAATGCCAAAACATTTAAAAAACAAAACCTATTCTTCATATTTCAAATACTGATTTTTTTCCTTGCCTTTTAACTGTAGTTTACTTTTGAAATGTTAAAACAATTAAAAGAGAGAATAGCAGAACAAATACTTATAATGGCTTAAAAAACTATATACAATATTAAAGCATTTAAGATGATGAAAAGGATTTACAGTGTGACATATATTTACAATTTTTTTTTATTCTTGAAGCACACCATTTGTCTTTGGAAAGATCATTTAAACTTTCTTAGATGATTTTATCACTATACATTATCTCAAGGGCATTAATGGCCAACTTAAACATAATATAAAGAATAAATATTGAATGATATAAAAGTCAGTGGAAAATATTGTTATTTGAATAATAATTATAATACAAGGGGACTGTTGTAATGAGTCCAATTCAGACCAATTCATTTTTTACATTTACTTGTGATCTATTAAGACATTAAACCTATTCAGTAGTTCTTTTAAAGACTAATAAGTAAATATTTTTTGTTAGTGACTATTATTTTCTCTATCTGTAGCCAAGGATATTAAAAATAACTTCTACTATCTAATGAGGAAAAAATCACTCATTTTATTCTGTTCATTATTCCCAGAGTTTAGTCATATTACTCAAATACCAGTGGGCCATGTGCAAATTCTATTATCCTGAAGAAGCTGTACAGAATCTAAATGTCCACTGGTCCATGCTCTTACTCTGGGATAATGCTGAAGTGAATGGTAATCTATAGCACTGATTAAATATTACCTGTTACTGCATATTACATTACCTTTGGTTCAAAACTAATTGGTTAGAATGTGGAAAGGCATAAAAAAGTTTCAAGAGACAATTAAAAATTAATCTTTTCACCTATATATAGATTCATGTATCCCTTTATTGCCAACGAGAATTCACTAAGCATTTACAAAGTGCCAGCTTCCCTCTTTTTCTGGTGCTTAGATTCACTAGCAAACATATTAAAGAAATATCCTTCCCTTTCTGTTTTATTTCCTAGTAAAAGAAGGCATAAATAAATAACAATAAGGAAATTATATAGTACATTAACTGTTGATAAATGTTATGTAAAAAAATGGTAGAAAAGGTAAAAGGGAATGGGGAATGCAAGGTGGTCCAGGGCAGAGGAGAAAGTTGCAATTTTAATCAGGGTAGTCACAGCAGTCTCAGTGGTAATGTATCTTTGAGCAGACTTGATATAGAAAATGAGTTAGCAATACACATACTTTAGAAAGAAATGTTCCCAGAAAAGGAAACAACCAATATAAAAATTCTAAAATTAGAGCATGCCTGCTGCGGTCAAGGTATAGCAAGGAAAACAGTGCAGATGGAGCAGGGAGATGGCAAAAAATGAGATGTTCTGGTAATGGAGGCCTGTCTTTGAAGGACCTAGTAAGATATTGTGATAGTAATTTTATGTGTCTACTTGACTGGGTGTTGGTTGACATTATTTCTGTGTATATCTGTGAAGTATTTCCAGATGAGATTAGCATTTGAATCAGTAGAGTGAGTAAAACAAATTGTCCTCCCCAATGTGGATCATCTCATCTGTTAAAGATCTGAATAGAAAAAAGGCAGAGGAAGGGAAAATTCATTCTATCTGCCTGACTGAGTGGGAACACCCGTCTCTTGCCCTCAAACTAGAACTTATAATGTTGGCTCTCTAGATATATAGATACATAGATATAGATATAGATTTAGATATAAATATAGATATAGATATAGATATCTGTAGATATCTATAGATATAGATAAAATCTCCTTTTGGTTCTGTTTTTCTGAAGAACCCTAATATAGGCATTGTAAGGACTTCGACTTTTATTCTCAGGAAAATGAGAAAGCACTGCAGATTTATGAGCCATCATAAATCTTTGACTATGGTTTTTGGGAGAATAGGTTATAGAGAAGTCATGTAACCGTTGAAATTAGATATAATAGTAGCTTGGTACAAGGAGGTAGTAGCAGAGATGGTGAGACACTGGTTGGTTTCTTGATATATCACAGATAAAAGAACTTCGTCATGAAATGGATATGAGCTATAAGAGAAAAGCAGTGGTAATGA
>NW_011888782.1:39355981-39361740 GCF_000151845.1 Pteropus vampyrus | reverse complement strand
ATAAATAGAATTATAACTAATTATTAAAATTTCAAATTTCATAAAGCTCGTGTTATCTAGATTTTCTTTTGAAACAAAAACCAAAAAGCACCCTTAATAAAATAGCTCCATAAAATGTTTGTCTTTGTATATCAGATATGATGATTTTAGATCATTTCAGTCAAAAGAAGTACTAAGAGATAGTAGATCAATTAATAAAAATGACCTGTTGACTAGTATCTGAGGCAAGAAAAATAGTTTGTTTCAGTCCTCAACTGAGATTTAAATCAGCTGCATTAGCATTACTCTCTTTGGAATGCATTGATATCGCTTCAAAATATTTACTAAAATACCATCTTGCTTTTTATGAAAACAAAAAAATAGTTTACCTTCTTATGTCAACAATTGTATTTTATATTTTGGCTATTTTGAAAGTAGCTATAGTTCTCTACATAATTTTTTATACTTTAATGAAAGTTTGCATCCTGAAAATCCTCATGGCCCCAGTGTTTAATGGATACAAAATCTGTACTTATTTAAATTTTATTCAATGAGAAATTGCAATTTCACATAACAGTATAGTTTTAAGGTAAGTCTCTAAGAAACAACTGAGTTAGTATTTAAGAATAAAAGTTTTACAATTAATTTCCATAAGAATATTGTACAAATTATTAAATAAAAATATTCCACAGGTGGGGGCAGGATATTCTTTGGAGAATTTTCACCTCTATAATTTCATATTGTGAATTATGGTCATGCTGTTTATGCCAGGAAATTTCAATGTCACTTGATATACTAAGTTACAGTGATCATTTCACTAAGAGATTTCATCATGTGAACATCAGAGAGTATACTTACAGCAATCTAAATGGTACAGTTTACTACACACAGAGGCTATATGGTATAGCCTATTGCTACTAAGTTACAAGCCTGTATAGCATGTTACTATACAAAGCAACATGAGATTAAATCAAGCGCAAGAGAAAATAATGCAATCAAGAGATGTGGTAAACACCAGATGTATAAGGCTGCTGCCAGTGTAACACAGCATACTGTTTACAGCAAACTTTTTTAGTAAGTAAAAAGACTATACTCTAAAATAATGATAAATAGTATAGTAAATATATAAACTAGCAACAAAATCACTTGTTATCATTATCAAGTATTATATACTATACATAATTGTATGTGCTATAATTTTATACGATTGGCAGCACTGTAGATTTGTTTACACTGGCATCAACACAAATACGTAAGTAATGTGTTGCATGACAGTGTTACTATGGCTACAATCGACATGACTAGGTGATAGGAATTTTCAGCTCCATTATAATGGGACCCCATAATGGGACCATTGTCATATATTTCGTAGATCTCTAACTGAAACATCATTATGCAGTGAATGACTATATTATGATTATTTCACTGATAGTGCTTTGATGATGTTTTCTTTTTATTTAATACACTGTTGCATTTTAAACTCTATAAAATTTATTTCAACAGTATAATTACATATAAAACATTCATCTAAAGTAAAAAATTTCATTAAATGTTATTAAAATAAATTCATGCTCAATAATCTTTTCACAAGTGTTGCTATAACAAGAATAATTAAGGGTTCAAAAATGAAAGAGTGAAATTTACTATTAAGTATTAGCAGGTACTATAAAGTAAAGAGCAATAAGAAATTAAGAGATCTCTATTTGGAGGTGGTATTGAACTGAGAACTGAATAAAGTAAGAAATGAGGTGGACAAAACCATGCAGATTAGCTAAGGTCCAGGTATATTCATGGTCCTTTGCCTAGTTCACATGGCTGAGCATGAACACATGGGGTCAGAGGAGCCTCTGTTTTATAATTGTGTTAAAGAGTTTGGGCTTTATTTTAATATATGATAAGAATATATGAGATTATTTTAAGAAAGGTCATGGCATGATTAAATTTTAATTTTAAGGTGGTCCTGTAATGTACAGCATGGTGACTATAGTTAATAATACTGTATGATATATTTGAAAGTTGATAAGAGTAGATTTTAAAGTCTTTAACAGTAAAGAAAAAAATTTGTAACTATGAACTGAATGTTAACTAAACTTATTGTGGTAATCCTTTTGTGATATATACACATATTGAATTATTATGTTGTACATCTTAAACTAATACAGTTTATATGTCAATTATATCTCAATAAAACTGGAAAAAGTGGTCATTCTGGGTTTGTAAAAATGATACAAAAATTTAGAGAAAGCTGACGTTGACAGAGAAGTTGGATACTACTCTATTTGGTCAAAATGAGATGTAGCTATAAATAAATGTATATATATTACATATGTATGTGTATACATATATATGCATGTGTATGTGTGTATATATCTTAATGATGGCCAATGTAGATATATTTTGGAAAGCATACAAAAGGATCCAAAATATAAATATGCAAAATATAAATATGCAACAAAAACAAAGTTCTTAACATTGTAATTTATTCTCTTTTTATGCACATTTATATATACATTTAAACATTAAAGAATAGTAATCTCTATAAAGCCTGATGTAAAACAATAATAAATATTATATATATAAAGTGTGACAAGGGAAGAATAATTAAAGCTTAGTTCCTTGGTGTGTTCTGACACTTTCCTCCCAGTGACATATGTTGTTCACACTTGAGTGCATGACCTGCAAATGATTGTCATATACTTTACTTATTCTTCCCCAGATATTCCAGTAGACTCACCAAGGCACAGGAAGTGAAAAATTTTCGTGATAATTAGAAATAGATATAATTGGTCATTGGGATTAAAGAAGAGAGGTAAGGTGGATAACAAAACATAAGAATTGATTTTGCAATTAACTCAGCACAGATCAGGAAAGTTGATTCAAAAGTTAGGTCAAAGTACGTATTCCAATGTGCTACTGAAGTGGGGATAGTGCTCACATCTGTATCTAAGTATATTGCTCTCTTAGTTTGTACTGAGAATTTTCCTGAATGGAATTAAAATTAATTGGAGAGGAGTGAAGAAATAATCTATCATAGCTGATGTTGCCTCTTTAGTGACGTTGGGCTTCAGAAAGTAATTAGATAATTCAGTATTTACCTACAAGAAGTGTGCAAGCCCTTACATGCTTATAGTAAGAAACAAAAGAAGGCATGCATTCCTTGGCATTAGGCAAAACTGTTTTGTGCTCCTGCTCAGGTGCTGTTAAGAGTGAGTATGCTTTATTTTCTAGGCCTCATCTGTAAACTTCCTTATAGTATTATTGTGAGGATACTTTATAGTATTATAACACCTTTCCTAGAGTATTATTGTGAGGATGAAATGGCGTAAATGTATATAAAGTACCTGGCAATTAATGGGCACTTAATAATTAGCACACAGTGCTTAGGAAGTACTAAGCATTCAATATATGTTAATTTCCTTCTTCTACAGGATTTAGAAAAGAACAGTTTGGTCTCTCACAAAGAATAAGAAACTGTGATGCTGTGAAGATCCAAGAATTAAAACTCCAAAACATAAAGGGACAGAAACAGGCCCAGATCTTTAAGAAAGTAAACTAGGTGGTCAGTAGAAGGTTCAGAAAGCTGAGTAGCCTGGAAAATTGGTTATTTCTAACATGGAGAAGTGTTTTTCTATATAGCCCTGGTGGTTCCAAGCAAATGTTGCCAGAATAAAGGAAATTTTGACAATTTATAAAGGGTCGTGGTAGAAAGACTGATAAAGGTTGGCAAGATTGACAGAAAACTAATGAAGTAATGTTGCTTTGGAGAGATATATGAATTAAGTACTGCATTTCTGGATAGAACTCCTCTCTCGTCAACATAGAAACACAACTGGGAAACTAAGGATGAGAAAAAGGAAAGGGACCCTGAGATCTACAAAAGCATCAGTAGTTATGAAAACAGATGTGGATGATGCAAAAGTCATAGAGTAGCAGCAGCTTTGGCCCCTGGGTGATGGAGAAAAACAACAGCAGGAAACCAACATTGGTACTCAAGGAGTGACTAAAACTTCAGGACACATAAAATGAAGGGACGAAAACTAGTGTTTTGTGTGGAATGAGGCTTTAGGACGATGGAAGATTTTCATTGACGTTTCTGTGAGTCACTTGCTATTTCAAAGGAGTGTCACAAAATAATGAATTCCCAGTGATGCTTAGAGATAAATTGATAAATAAAAGACCTAATACTTACCAGCCTAAACATGTAAAATATCCTTTCTTGTTGTTCTGAAAGTAGTAAAAACTAGGGGACAGATCATCTGGATTAGAATCTTGGCTTTGCCAACAATTATCTTTGACACATTATTTAATACTTTCATTTCTTTCTATTTCTATAAAATGGAGGTAATAAGATAGTTACATAAATTAAATGAATTAATATGTAGGAGGCACATAATAGTGCTCTATAAACTTAGTGATCCTTATCTTTATTATAGCTGTAATTATTATTTATTATAATTATTATTCAAGAGGGAAGAGCTTTTATTTCAAATGGTCAGTCCAATCTTAGTTCCTAGATACTATTTATGATCAATAATTTCTAGTAGTTCATATCATAGATTTCCCTTTCACTTAAAGAAGTGAAATATATGAGTGAAAGAAGTGAATATATATAATATTCAAGCATCATCCAATTTAAATAAAGATGTTTTATCCTTAAAATTCATAAATTGTGATTATTTAAAGTACCTGAAATTGTGCTACAAAATTAATAACATTACAGGTGGTAAGCTACTAATTATTCATAATAAATATAATTGAATACATATTACACTGATTACCTTTCTGAAACGTGAGTAATTCTGGCTTTATTAATAAGAATAAATTGAGTCATTTATGTGCAAATGGTGCATTGCTTTTATATAAAAGAGAGAAGAACATCACAGCTATTTAACTCTCCAGACATTAAATCTTTGTCCTAGATAAATAAATACATACATACACAGACACACATACAATTCATATAAATAAAATACAAACAAACAATTTTACCAGGATAGTATTTTATTAATTAATTTTAGTTTGTGTTATGTGCTACTTTGCTGTGAAAAATATTTCATAAGCAGTGATTTTTTTTTCCCCTGGATAACACAGGAAAGATTACAGGAGACCTAATACAATGATTCAGATAGTGGTAATAAGATTTATGATTGTGAGTCGCTCAATCAGAGATGTCCATTAGGAATAAAAATAATTTTAATTATATTAAAATTTAAATCTTTCAAATAAATATTTTAAATTTGGAATATTTTCAGGTCTCACCCAATTTGTTTATTTATATTGACTGTAGTTTACCTGACAGTTAAATTAATTAGTCTTTGTTTTATTGTTATTTATTTTTTCTATTTTCAATTATAATTGATATTCAATATTAATTTATATTGGTTTCAGGTATATGGTATAGTGATTAGACATTTATATAACTTATAAAGTGATCCTCTGATAAGTCTAGCACCCACGTGGCACTCTATGTAGCTATTACAATATTACTGACTATATTCCCTAAGCTATATTTTACTTCTCCATGAATATTTTGTAACTACTAATTTTTACTTCTTAATCCCATCATCTTTTTTACCCATCTCCACAAATCCCCTCCTTTTTCCTTTTAGCAACCATCAGTTTGTTCTTTGTATCTGTGTCTGTTTCTTGTAGACAGCATATGTATGGTTCTTGTTTTCTTATTTAGCTACCCCATGTCTTTTGATTGGAGCATTTAATCCATTTATAGTTAAAGTGATTATTGAGAGGTATGTAGTTACTGACATTTTATTATTCATGTT
>NW_011888782.1:39342476-39355681 GCF_000151845.1 Pteropus vampyrus | reverse complement strand
CAATTGCTTCTGGCCTTCAAAGTTTCTGTTGAGAAATCAGATGACAGTCTATGGGAGCTCCCTTGTAAGTAACAACTGCATTTTTCTTGTTGCTTTTAAGATTCTCTTTGTCTTTAATCTTTGGCATTTTAATTATGATGTGTCTTGGTGTGGCCCTATTTGGGTTCATCTTATTTGAGACTCTCTGTACTTTCTGGACTTCTATGACTATTTTCTTTGGTAGGTTAGGAAAGTTTTTCATCATTATTTCTTCAAATAGGTTCTCAATATCTTGCTCTCGCTCTTCTTATTCTAGTACTCGTAATATAAATATTGGTATAATTGGCATTGTACCAGCGGTCCCTTAAACTATCCTCATTTTTTTTTTATTTTTTGGATTCTTTTTGCTGTTCCTATTAGGTGTTTTCTGCTGCCTTGTTTTTCAAATTGCTGATTCAGTCTTCTGCTTCACCTAATCTAATGTTGATTCCTTCTAATGTATTCTTCAATTCAGTTATTGTATTCTTCATTTAGACTCATTCTTTTGCTATGATCTAATTCTTTCTTAAGCTTACTATCTCTTCATTGAAGTTTTCAGTAAGTTCCTTGAGCATCCTTATTATCACTGTCTTGAACTCTGTATCTAGTTGATTGCTTGCCTCCGTTTCATTTATTTCCTTTTCTGTAGTTTTCCCCTGTTCTTTCATTTGGGACATGTTTCTTTGTCTCCTAATTTGGGCTGCTTCTCTGTTTCTATGTATTAAGTAGATATGCTACATCTCCCAGTTTTGGCAGGGTGGCCTTATGTAGTAGGCGTCCTATGGGGGCCAGTGGCACAGTCTCCTTGATCACCTGAGCTGGGTGCTCCAGGAGTGTCTCCTGTGTGGGTTAACTCTAGATGAGATTTGATTGCTGTTGGCACATCAATGATTGACCATCAGACTGACCAACTGTTAGGACTGGCTTCAATCACAGCATATAAGCTGCTGTGTAGAGGCTGACCCCATAAAGAGGAATGCTCCCCTGTGGACTTGGGTGCCTGCCAAGACCACCCTTTGGGTTTGTCACTTGTGGAGCTAATTGGGTGGTGCTCTGTTGTGTTGCAAAGCTGGCCACCATGTATGCTGGTTCTGGGACCTTTTGAGAGGGACTCCGGTGCAGGCCAAGATCAGCTGCTGCCTTTGACCATCCCAGGGCTACCTGGTAGGAACTATGAAGTGATCCACAGTTGGTTATTGCCTTTGCTAGACCTGAACTTCTGTGGGAGAGGCCATGCTGTGAACTGAGATTGGCTGCCACCAGCACTCTGGGCCTGGAGAAGCTCAGCAAAAGGCCCAGCACACCCTGAGGCCTGTGGCCATGTGGCAGCTGGCCATAATGTTCAGTTGCTGAAAGAACCTAGGACAATATGCAAGTTGGTGAGGCAGAGTCTCAGGAAGAAACCAGGATGGTATAAGTGGTGTTTACCAGATTTATGCAAATTCAGATTTGGTGCCATTGCTGAACCTGAGACCAATCAGCAAAAAGCACAGAGCACACAAAGGCCAGCCGCCACCTTGCTGGTGCCCTTGGACATCCAAGAGTTGTCTAAAAAAGACTCTGAAGCATCGTTCAAGCTGGCTGCCTGCAGCTGAAAGAGTCTCTGGTGGTTCATAAGTTGGGTGGGGCAGGGTTCCAGGAATCACCAGAGTGGAGTAAGTAGAATTCACCAGTCCTATTTAGATTCAGATTTGGCTGTGTGGAGGAGGCCTCAACACAAGAACAATGACACCTGCCCGCCAGGTTCATGGAAGTGGGGCTATATACAGAGACAATGGGGCTGTACACAGAGACAATGGAGCTGTCCCTCCAGCCTTTGCACCGAAGCCACACAACTTAGTTTCTCCCTGTATGATTCTGGCACCTCCTGAGTTGCTGTCTCTCTGTCAGAGCCCAGGGTGAGTACCTGGAAGTAAGAGTCTGTGCATGGGCCCTTAAAAGAATATCTGTGTTTCCAGAAGCTTCCATCTCACCAGATGGAATCCTCATGATGTTCACAGCCAGATATTGTGAGAGCTCCTCTTCCCAGCACTGATTCTCCAGGCTGGTGAGCCTGATATGGAGTTGGGACCCCTCCCTCCACAGGAGGAACTCTGCAACTGAGATATCCCTCTTGATTTTCAACTACTACACATGGTGGTGGGGCCAGCCTGTTTTGCATCTCTGCCCCTCCTACCCGGTTCCATGTGGCTTCTTTTTTATATCCTTAGTTATAAGACTTCTGTTCAGCTAATCTTCAAATGATTCTCCAGGTTAATTGTATAATTTAGTTGTAATTTTAATGTAGGCATAGGAGGAGGTAAGTGCAGCATTTGCTTACTCCATCATCTTAACTAGAACCTCTCATCTTTATTTTTGATTAAAATGTTGCAGAGATATACAGCACAATTTAGTGATTCTCAAATATAATACAGTCTATATTATATCAGGCATTCATTATGTTCCCTAATCATTCTTCATGAAGGTTCATTAGTAGATAGTGGAATTCCTATAGATTGAAAATAAAAAAGTAGATTCTAGAATGTCATCTCTAGTTTGTGTAATAGTCTGTCTTCTGTGCAGAAAGAAGCATATAGGTTACACATGCTAGAAATTGATTAAAATAAATTCACTGATGGATAAGAATGATGAATATTGCCAATGGCTCTTCTTCTGATGTGACTTCAGGTTCTGATAAGGAAACTAAATCATAGTACTTAAAATATGTTTCCACTTATTCAGTGAGGTGGGAATCATTTCCTTTGTTTATCATTTCCTTCCCACTCCCATATGTCTTTCTTAGAGAACAGCCTTATGCTCTTTTCTGTAAGCTCTAGAAAGTCTTCCCAAGGAAGCCCTTGACACCACCTTCTGGCCATTGATGATAGAATGATAGATGTTTATTTGTCCCAAGGTAGATTCCTGAAATTCTCTTTCCAATGAGAAGACTACACACAGTGACTACGTTCAGGCTCTGTTGAGCATATGAACATAAAGGCAATATAGTGCCAAACAGCCATTTTTTACCACATGACTCCTCCTCCAAAGAAATGATAGTAGTGATAAGAGGTGAGCCTTGACTCCTGGCAGCTTTACTCTTTCTGGTTTTAGTCTCTGGGTAAACATTTTAAAATCATATTAACACTTTAGATTTCAGTAATCCTTTCTAATTTTCCTTAATAATTATAGAAGATTTTGACAACATTTTTACTTATAACCAAACTAATCTTAATAAGTAACTAATATCTATTTCTTACAACTAAATGATCTTAGATTAAGATGCCATGCATTTAGTAGATAAGAAAATTGGTGTGTATTATACAGCTTTAGAGTTGGAGACAGAGTTGTAAGGGGAAAAGAATTATTAATTAAATAGAAAAGTAAAGAAAGTGGAATTGATAATGGTTAAAATTGTCAGGAAAACAAAATGAAAGTACATAATTTCAAAATTTAGCTTTTTCAAATATCTGCTCAATTATAAGCCATTAACCAACTCTCTACCAGGTATCAATTATTACTGTTTTGATCATGAGTATGTTGGTAGGATAATTTATTTAATTTTCTGAAAGATCAAACAATGAATGAAGGATAGGTTTGGGAGATTAGAGTTCTGATGTTTTAAAATAATTGTTTTTGATACAGCCAAGTACAGATGTCAAGAAATCAATGAAATAAACTTGTCTCACATTTAAAAGACAATTTAGATTGGATATATGGTATTCCTTTTGGAAATGATTGTAAATACACATATTTATCTAGGTAAAATGTTAAAAAAATAGAAGATATTCAAGACAACATCTTGAACTCAAATATTTAAACATAATGTAGATAATGATGCTAAAGACAGCAGAGGCTAGAAAAGCAAAAGAATAATATCTAAGATGTGTGGTGTCATGGAACCAAAGGAAGTATAATTAAAACAGTGAGATATGGTGCACTGAGAAATCATAAAACTGAAAAACACCCGTTGGATTTAAGGCTTTGGCAAAACATAACAAAAGCTGTGGAGTGAATGATAAAAGACAGTAACAGAATGGATTGAGTTCGTAGGAGGTACCTCTTTTGAAAACTTGGCAGTGATGGAGAGAATGAGTTAAGATTGTATTTTTTAAAAGAGAGTGAGGTTTAAGACAGTTTAAATTATGGTGATTTTAAAAATATTTTAAATAATAGAAATTTGAGGTCCTCAGGGGCATTTTTAAATGATAATACTAAGTTTTTATAGAGTAGCAAGGGAGAAGATAAAGAAGAGAGAGCAGCAATCGATAAAGTAAGGTTTCCTGGAAGACAATATATTATGTAATATAAAGTCCAAGAGAAAAGATATGCAGTAGATGAAAACATTTTTTACTCTGAAACTAGGTTTGCCAGTTTAGCAAATGCCTATTATTTAAGTTGCACAAAATTTGATATAAGGAGAAAAGGTGGAAAATGTGGCTGACGGAAATTAGTAGAATTTTTCAGCAGTCATCGTTGAGAGGAATCAGGCTATGGTGCTGGATTTGACTTTTTAGTGATATTTCAAAATTTCAAATTTGGTGCTGTTACGCAAGGTGACAGTTTTAGCAATTTTTGCAATACATGTAGAAGAGAAAGGAAGTTCAGGGTATTTAGAAGAGAATCATGGAAATGATGGATTAATATATTTAAGCTAATTTTGGTAGAGTGAGGATGATGAATAAGGAAAAAGGGAGTTGGCGTGTCAAAGTGCTAAAATGGCTGTGGAGAAACAACTCTAATGGTCACTTCTCAAATTCTTTTTAAAACTTCTCTTCCTCTCCCTTTACTTTCATGTTTTGTTTCTAAAAGTTGTATAATTAGCATTGTGTCAATGGAGACAGACAATAGAATTTGAGCTATAGTTGTTCATTTTAATCTCAATTTTCAAAGATTACATGTGATTTTAAAAAGAGTATAACTTCTTTGATTCTCAGTTTCCTCATGCATGAAAGCATCACATTAATACTTATATCATAGTATTGTTATATAATTGGCATACATACCTAGTACTCAATTGGAACTAAATGCTGTTTCCTTGTTCTCTGTCTATCATGAATAGATAGATGTTATACCTCTCCCAGATATTTCACAGTTACCACAAATCTAGAATTCATTGTTCGTTTTTCCCAAATGACATATTTCCATAGGCTTAGCCTCAGTTTTATCAAAATTTTGTACTCCCACAAACATGCTGCAATATCATGAGTTCAAGTCATAGCATGTTATTTCCAGTTTGTCTCACTGGTAAACTCAAAACAATTTGTGTACTAGTTCGTATTGCTATGATCATCACTGCAGACATCCTAGGCAGAGTAAGTTTTTATATTTTTGGTGATTCTTAAATACACATTTTCTTAATCCCTTCAAAGTTACTCACAAATAACTCCTATTGAACCAAATCAAACCAAATCAAACCAAACCAAAACACATAAATATCCTTTAGACTCAAGAAATCTGTTCAAGCTATTCTTAGACTATGCTTTAATTCATATTTTCTAATATCTCAATATGCCAATTTTTTTTTTTAATGCTTACAGTATCTAGTATTTCGAAGTGTTCTCCCATCCAAGTACTAACTAGACCCAACTCTGCTTAGCTTCCGAGATCAGATGAGATTGGGCACATTCAGGGTAGCATGGTAGCATAGACTCAATTTATTTTTTATACTTGAATTCTATCCCTCTCTAAAGTCTAACAGATAGTTTTCCTTAATCCAGTTTCACCCTTGAATAGACTTTTGAGTTAGCCAACTCTACAATGTACAGTTTGATGCCCAACCACTCGTCTAGGCATATAGCCCTAGATGAGGTTCACAGAGCTTTAGAGAGGAATTGAGTTCTATGATTGCATAAAATATTTCGCCTTTATTAGGTTTAAGTTTGCTAGGTTTGGAAATGATATACCGAATGTCCAGTTAAATTTGAATTTCAGATAAACAATAAAATTTTTATTTAAAATATGTCATATGTAAATTTCTATTTTTATCTTAGTGTAATTTTCTTTTTTAATATCCTATATTCGGAATATATTTAGCCATTGTTTACCTAAAATATACTTATAATTGGGCATTCTGTATTTTTTCTGGCAACCCTATAGAGTTATCTTACAAAGCTTGGGTATATGAGTGGCCTTACATAGAAGTTTTATATTAGATACTGATAGTGAATTATGGGATTCAAAAGTCCATGTCCAATTTTTATCTTAATTTATATTGGGGTTCTTGTACAATGCAGATGGTTTAATTAGGCATTCCAGTCACATTTGGCCTGTGCTGGGGTTATTATATTTCTTGCAGGTTTTTTTTTATTTAATTTTTTTTAATGTTCCACAAATGGTTTTGCCAGCATCCCAACCATTTTCCCTAGACTGGTCTATATATGAGACTGAATTGCAGCACCTGGATGGATGCATGCTTCAGAGTCTATGTCTTCCGACTCTGAATGTGTTTTGAAGCTCAAGACACCAGCATTCAACCTATACTCTGTTTGGAGACTCATCCTGGACTCCTGTGGCATTATCACGCAATATGTCTTCTTATTTTTGTCCTCATTTCTGACTCCTGGGTATTGACCTTTATTTCTTTCACAACTTTTTATTAAACATTTCTATATATTTAGTAGAAAAAAGCCCCATTGATGTAAGCCTGCCATATCTCTAGTATTGTTTTTTTCTAAGCCTTAGCTTTCTCATTATTATTAAATATAATAATAGTACCTCTCATAAAGTTGTCAAAATTAAGAGGATGATTACTGCAGGGAAGTTATTTTATATACTGTCTGGCACATAGAATGTAACTATATCCTTTGGGAAAAAAATAAGTATCTTATATATAATCACTTTCATCTTATATATCACTGCCACATACATGCTATTATTTTATGCATAATTCATCCACATTCCAGATGAAAAACAATCTATGTCTAACAGTTATTTTTTCATGATGAAGTCTGTATGTCTTAGTTAAGCATAGGGGGCCCTTCATTATTTAGATGCATTTCTACTAATTTATATTTTCCTAATATCTCTACCTAAATACTTCACTTTGATGAATATTTCTAAGTATAGTCCAACAAATTTGTCCTGCACATTCTGCTCTGCATTTGTCTTGTTCATTGAATCAATCTTTTCCTTATTTATGCAATCATTATTTATAATTTAATAATTTAATAAAGATGTGAATACAAAGATAAACAAGTCATGGTTTCTGCTGTATGCTAGAAGTCATGGACATAAAACCATGTAAATAATTTTAGTATAAGTGATATGTACCATAGGTTCTATAACTCTATCTGTACTGTAAAACAAACTTATACCTTTTTTAATGAAATTTTTCATACATATAAACTTATAGATAATAATGTAACAAATACTCTTTTAACTATCATTTTAAATGAGCAAATATTAACACTTTGTCACATTTATTTCAGAGCTTATCATTTTGTAATCGAATTAATTTCACCCACTTGTCTAGTCACTAGAAATAGCCACCCTTATGATTTCCAAAAGACATTTTTAAAATCTTCTTTTCCATATGCTATTGTAAAATATGGAAGAGCCTCTTCATAATTTTGCTTATTTACTACAATACACTAAAGAATTACTTTTCTCTCTCTCAATAATGTGCCCTGCCTCCAAGAGCTTGCCATATGTGACCTAAATATTCAATAATAAAATGATATGTGCCTGAGATTTATAATAATTCAATTTAAAATCATACACTATTTTGTGTATCAAATCTTACCTCTAGTAAACTATAAAATAAAGATTAAGTCTTTATGCCCTACCTGTTTTTTGCTGTTGCTATTTAGTTTTCTTTACTAATATACTCATAGCAATTTTTTTAAGCCAAACATATGTGCTCCAGATTCTCATATACATGCATTCACATAAACTAGGAGAGTAGAAAAATAAAAATAAAGCAATAAATTTGGGGTAAAGTACTCTCTAAATCAAAATATCGGTGTAGTTTATTTCCTAAATAGGACATTGAACTAATTAATCAGAAGCATCCATATATATTAGGTTGAACCTTATGAAATTAGATATTAATTTTTTATTTACTTTTTTCTTTTATGTAAATGTGATAGTTAATTTTTTGTATCAAATTGACTGGGCCAAGGCGTGCCCAGATTAAATATTATCTGGGGATTCATGAGTGAGGGTGTTTCCAAATGAGATTAGCACTTGAATTAGAGGACTCAGTAAAGTAGATTGCCTTTTCCAATGTGGTGGGCATCTTCCAATCCAGTGAGGGCCTAAATAAAACAAAAAGGTTGAAGAAGAAGGAATTCATTCCTTTTGCTTTCTGCCTTTCATTTTGAGCTGTAACATTGGTTTTCTCCTGCCTTTTAACTAAATTTTATACCACTGGCTTCTCTGGTTCTCAGGCCTATGGACTCAGCTGGAATTATACTATCTGCTTTCCTGGGGCTCCAGTTTACAGACAGAAGATCATGGAACATCTCAGACTCCGTAATCGTGTGAGCCAATTCTTATAATAAATCTCTTCTTATATTTATATCTTATTGGTTCTGGAAAAATAAAAATCCATAACCACTGTAAAAGTTTTTAATATACTAGTTTTAGAAGCATTTATATTTCAAGCAGACGAAATTTTGACATGAATTTGGAATCTATGGAAAACATAATAAATAATCGTTAGGTCCAGGAGGTCCTTACCCCTACCCCATAGTGGGGAAACTAGAATCTTTATTTACCTTTTGTTTGGGAACTGAACCTTGCATCCAGGTTGGCAATGCTATATGCTTATCTCCTGTTTCACTGGACTTTCCTCCTTCCTTGTCAATTTACCCACTCCAAATATTCTTACCGAAAAAGCCCACCTCAAGCCCTATATAAGTTTCAGGTCACCTCTCTTTTGGGGCTGATGGCATCTTCGGGCTCAGCCCGACTATCACTCCGCTACAATAAAATTTGCTTAACCCCTTCGGCCTTGTGTGTTCCTCCTTCGGCAAACCTAACAGTAAGATATATTAAAAACTTATGCTGTAGCAAGCAAGATAAAAAAAAAAAAAAAAAAAAAATTAAAACCTAGGGTCCTTTTTTCAACACTGTTTTGGTATAACTACCAAAAGAGTGAAAAAAGATTATACAAGCAAAAAAGCCAAAACATCAACACACAGGTAAAACCTAAAACTCATTAAAGTAGAATATATAAATAACTATGCCACTTATTCTGAAAGTCTAGATAAAATTGCCAATTTCTGAAGGAAAACACATTTCAAATTGTTTAGGAAGTAAAAAACATGAATATAGAAATGACCATAATAACTATAAAGTGGCTTTTAAAATTGGGGGAAAACCCCGGAATTCTCCCTTACTGCACCAAGACTTCAAACTCAGATTATTTTACCTAACTTTTATAAAAAATCAAACAGTTAATGAAAAAACTGAGAAATGTGTGTATCTCATTTTAAAGAATGTAGTGGTTTTAATAGTGTCCTCTGAAAATTCATGTTCATCGTGAACTTAGAATGTGAACTTATTGGCAATAAGGTCTTTGAGATGTAATTAATTAAGGATAGGTCATAGTATTCCAGTCAAAATGTCAAAGTAGGTAAACACAGTACTTGCCTCCTCTCATTACTACATCAAAATTACAAATAAACTTACAAAACAGCCATCATTGGGAGTTGCCTGAAATCTGGCTGAATAGAAGTTCTACAACTGGCGATGTACAGAAGAGGCCATCTCCAGACTGGTAGGAGGGGCAGAGACATGGAATAAGCTGGTAACACACACACATGTGGCAGTTGAGAGTTGGGAGAGATTTCTTGGCTGTGGAGATTCCCCAGTGAAGTGAGGGTCTTGGACCTACACCGGTCCCCCAAGCCTAGCATTCCAATGCCAGGAAAAGAAGTTCCCACAAATTCTGGCTGTAAAAACCAGTGGAGACTGTGGCTGAGTGAGACAGAGAGCCATTAGAATTGCAGACATTCCTCTTAAGGAGCCCTCATCTGAACTTACTCGCTGACTGACTCACTTGATCTGAGCTTCAGCACTAGGGCAGGTGGCTCGAAAGATGTCAGGGATATATGAGGAGGAACTGAATTGTCTGGAGGCAAGGTGAGGGCTGGAGTGGCAGCTTTCTCCCAGGCAGAAGAGCTGGCAGAAGGCATTGTTTCTTTATTGAGCCCTCCTCAATCTGGCATGCAGATGCAGGTAGCTGCCATATCTGAGTCTCCATTAACCTGGCTAATACAGGTTGTCTTGTCCTGATGATATCCTGAGATCCCACCCCTCCCAACTTGTGGGCCCACCCAAGCCACTTCCAGTGGCTTTTCTATACAAATGGTCTGTCTTAATTCTTGCTATGAACTTTTCTAAAATCTCTCAAAGGTTCACAAAATCTAAATAAGCAGTATCTGGCCTTGGCATGCTCCATACTTCTTGCTGAGCAGCCTCAAGCCCAGCACTAACAGTCACTGGCCTTGGTCTGCAGCTCGGCCTCTCAAGACACATATAAGCCCAGTATGGGCGGCGGCCATCTGTGGATTGCTGGTGGCTATGCCAGGTGGCCCCAGGCCCCAGACTGTGTCTGAACTTGGCTGGTGACAGAGCCCCTTCTAGGAGGCCTCTGCATGCACACCTAGTGGCTGGCTTCAGTCTGAGCCATAGCACAATATAGGGCCACATCGAAAGATGGCACACCAAAATGGCAGACTGGGCAGACACTAGGGCCCTGCTAAAATCCTACTCTGTATGGTTAGCCACTGTACAACAGCTCCAACTCTCTAGTCACCAGAAAGTCCTTGAAACCAATCAGCTCAAGGGTCAATCCCTCCTATTGACATGCCAACAGCAACCAAGGCTCAGCTATCACAGGAAGGCATGCACAATCCATACAAGAAACATACATGGAGCACCCAGCTCAAATGACCAGGGAGACTGCGCCACTGGGCCCCACAGGAAACCTACTTGTAAGGCCACTTTACAAAGACTGGGAGACACAGCAGCCCTACCTCATACGTAGAAACAAACACAAGGTGGCAGCCAAAATGAGATAAGGAAACATTCCAAATGGAGGAACAGAACAAAGCTCCAGGAAAAGAACTAAACAAAATGGAGACAAGCAATCTACCAGATGCAGTGTTCAAAATACTGGTTATAAGGATGCTCAGTGAACTTAGAGGAAGAGTAGATGAAATCAGTGAGAACTTTAACAAAGAGATGAGAATTTTAACAAAGAGAAACAATCAGAAATGAAGAATACAATAACTGAAATAAAGAATACATTAGAGGGACTCAAGAATAGATTAGAAAGTAGAGGATCGAATCAGCAATTTAGAAGTTAAAGAAGTAGAAAACACCCAATTAGAACAACAATAAGAAAAAATAATCCAATAAAATGAGGATAGTTTAAGAGGCCTCTGGGACAATATCAAATGTACCAACATTTCATCATAGGGATACCAGAAGGAGAAGAGTCAGAGCAAGAAATTAGAAACCTATATGAAGAAATAATGGCAAAAAACGTTCCTAATCTGGTGAAAAAAAAAAAAAATAGACATACAAGCCCAGGAAATTCAGAGTTCCAAACAAGATGAACCCAAAGAGCCCCATCACCAAGGCACATCATAGCTAAAATGCCAAAGGTTAAAGACAAAGAGAAATTCTTAAAAGCAGCAAGAGAAAAGCAGTTAGTTACCTATAAGGGAACTCCCACGAGACTGTTAGCTGATTTATCAACAGAAAATTTGCTGGCCAGAAAAATTAGCATGAATTATTCAAAGCTTTGAAAAGTAAGGACCTAAAACCAAGATTACTCTACCCAGTAAAAGCTATCGTTTAGAATTGAAGGGCAGATAAATAGCTTCTCAGACAAGAAAAAACTAAAGGAGCTCATCACCACCCAGCCAGTATACAGGAAATGTTAAAGGGACTTCTTTAAGAAACAGAAAAAAAAGATAAAAATATGAATAATAAAATGGCAATAACTACATATTTATCAACAATTACTTTAAATGTAAATTTATTAAATGATCCAATCAAAAGGTAGGGTGGCTGAATGAATAAGAAAACAAGACCTTTGCATACACTGCCTACAAGAGACTCATTTCATATAGAAAGACACACAGACTGAAAGTAAAGGGATGGAAAAATGTTTCATAAAAATGGAAACAAACAAACAAAAAAGCTGGAGTAGCAATACTTATAACAGACAAAATAGACTTTAAAACAAAGTCCATAACAAGAGACAAAGAAGAACCCAATAATCTTACATTTTAATTTTTAAATTATAATTAGCATAAATGGGTAATTTTCTGAAGAAACCCAAAAAGCTACTTCAAAAGGACATGAGCATCCATATGTTGGTTGCAGCATTATTTACAATAGTCAAGATATGAAGGCTACCTGGGTGTCCATCAATGGATTAATAAATAAAGAAGAGGTGGTACATATATACAATGGAATATTACTCAACCATAAAAAGAATAAAATCTTGCTATCTGTAACAACATGGATGGACCTAGAGGTTATTGTGCTGAGTGGAGTAAGTCAGACAGAGAAAGACAAATGCTATATGGTTTCACTTACATGTGGAATCTAAAGAACAAAATAAACAAACAAAATAGAATCACACTGATAGATACAGAGAATATTTTGATGATTGCCAGATGGGAGGGATGTTGGGGGATGGATGAAAAAGGGGAAGGGATTTTCTTAATCCTTCCAAATTGGTAGTCACAAAATAATCATGGTGTTATAAAGTATAGCATAAGAAATATAGTCAATAATATTATAATAACTATGTATGGTGTCAGATGGGTACTAGATTTATCAGGGTGATAATTTTGTTAGTTATATAAATGTCTAATTACTATATTGTACATTTATGCTAATTATAATTTACAAATTTAAAAAATTATTTTAAAAAAAAGGGGTCATACTGATTAGGATGGGTTCTAAATCCAATGAGTAATGTCTTTATAAAAGAAAGGAGAGGGACATTCAGGCAGAAAGTCAACATAGACACATAGATACATAGCAGGATCAAGGCCATGTGATGATGAAGGCAGAGATTAAAGTGATGTAGCTACAAACTGTGAGACACAGAATTGCCAGCAACCACCAGAAGCTAGAGAGAGGAAAAGAAGAATATTTTCCTAGATTCTTCAGAGAGAATATGTTTCTATTGACACCTTGATTTCAGACTTCTAGCCTCCAGAACTGTGATGGAAATTTCT
>NW_011888782.1:39314539-39342111 GCF_000151845.1 Pteropus vampyrus | reverse complement strand
TATTCTTAAAAAAAATCTACATTTATTCCTGATTTTAAAAAAAGCCAATTTTTGTCAAAATAAGGCTAGAAATTTCTTAACCTCATAAATTATGTCTACCAAAAACTCTTGCAAACATAACACTTAAAGTAAAGCTTTAAAGACATTGTTAATAATACCAAGAACAAATCAAGAAATGTCTCATATCACTATTATTCAAAAACTGGATGGCATGAACCATGCAAGGTGTCTTCAAAAGAAATAAATGACATAGAGTGAAAAATAATTATATTATTTGTAAACAATATGATTTTACAAGGAAAGAAATTGTCTCTTACATTATCATCTCAGGAAATCTAAGAGTTCTATTTGTAATATTAATTAGAATATTAAGCAAGGTTGCTGAATATAAGTTAAATGAACAAATGAACCATGGAAATAATATTTCTAAAGAATACTATTTATAGTAACCAGAAACCAAACCTTCCAGAGTTTCTTGGAATAAAGAAATGTCCACAGACATAAAAGAGAACTTAAGTATCAAGATAGATGCTAGACCTGCAGATAAGAAAGTACAATATTATAAAATGTAATAAATCTTTATACCCATTGACAAAACCATTTACTTTCAATTATAATCATCTGTTTTTTCACAGAAATCAAGAACTTATTTTAAATTGATATGAAAGTGCAAAAGAATAATTCTAAAAAAAAAACCAAGACAAGCAAATTGTTCCTATTATATTTCATAATATTTGTAAAACTATATGAATTAAAATATCATGGTCAATAGTACAGAATTAGATATATAGTACAATGGAACAAAATAGAATATCTTTAAACAGGAATAAACACTTCTGGGAGTTTCATATATGATAAAAGTTGCAATACAAAACATTAGGAAAAAGATATTACTCAATGTATGACTTTGAATCAGTTATCTCTCATCACACATACAATTAATATGCACTTGTATTAAACTTTGGATATATTAAAAATAATGTTACATGATTATATAGAATGTTCTTAGAATATGAGAAAAATAATTTCTTAGATATGATTGATGAGTCTGACCACATTAAGATTTAAAACACAATTAAGACCAAAAATTTAAAAACCTGTATGAACACAATTAAAAGACAAATAGTAGAGTAGAAGATATTTGTAACCACAAAACAGGTAATGATAAGATTCAGAATATGTAAATAAGTTCTAGAAATCAGGAGGAAAAGAGCAAATTAATACGTCATTGAAGAGGGTTCATTTTTGGCCGATACATATATAAAAATACGATCTAACTGATTAATGATCAAAGAAATGCAAATTAAAACAATAAGTTATTTGGCACTTCCAACAAGACACAAACATTGAATTTTTCATAGCAATTTTCTAGGAAGATTGGAAGAAATTAGACCTTGCATGCACTCCTAATAGTATTATATATTTTTAGAACTATTTTGGAAAATGCTTTTGCTAAATATAGAAAATATTTAAAATATATTTACCCAGAATTCTAATTCTAGGAAGACATTTTCATATGCGCACAGGAAACATGTACATGCATGTTAATGTCAGAATCAATATTAAAATATAAAACTATGTATATTTATATAATGGAATATCATATCAATTAAAATGAATGTATTATATATAAATAGACTGCATTTTTATGTATCAAAGGTAAATTTTTAAATCTCACTGTTGAGTGGGAAAAATAAAATTGAAGAACAATCCATACAATTTGTCATTTATTTAAATTTTAAACACTAATATTTTATAAATTTTACTTATATATCTTCATAGGAAAAATGTATCAAACATAGATTAAACAGATAATTCGCATTGATGAAAATGGTTTCTCCCAGTGAGAGAAAATATAATAAGATTGTCCTTGAAAGGATATAAGGAGAAAGTCAAGTTGAATTTCTATATAAATTCAAAAAGTATCCTCAAAATTCATATTTTATGTCCCATGTGTATGTTTTCATACTGCATATTTTGCTTTTTATACTTGTTTTCTCTAATTTATTTTATTTAATCATTTTTCCTACAAGCAACTCTTCATTTGAAACTCTGTGACACATTTATATTTGTTGTCATTTTTTTATTTAATTTTAATTTTCTCATCTATGAGATTTTTTTCAATCTCCCTGAATATACATAGTTAGTTATTAAATTCACTTTTCTGTTTTCTTTTATATTTTTAAATTTAAAGCTTCATTGAATTTCATCTTAAATATCAAGAGAAAAAAATAAAACCTGAGATAATTTTTAAATTAGTCACACACCAGGGCTTACATTCATAAACTTTGAGAAGTTAATCAATTAACTACTTGAGCCAAAATCATATACAACTACTAGTCTTTTGTTTTCATTATCAAAATTTCTTTAAAACCTTTGTGAAATCTCCTGTGTTTTGCAATGTAGACTTTTAGATTTTTCCCTGAAATTTCTCTGAAAGCATAAATGTGTTCTCTTGTCTTCTCTCCCTGTATTTTTTCTAGAATGTCTTTGAAAATCAAATCTGGAACATGATATCAGTACAGTCACTGTAGTACTCTCTCAAAATAATTTTGCTTAATCTTTATCTTACTAATCCATATGCTTTCCACAATGCATCCATATTAAGCATGTCACATTTAAGCATGTGATATATAGATTTGTTTCTTTGAAGAAGATACCCTTTATTGTTTTATTCTAGTCACAAATACCATTACCCTACATTTTGATGATACCATAAAATTCTGCTCACCTTCTCATTTTAAAATTTACACTTTTTTATCATTCACAGTATTCTTGGCCCCATCTTTTCTCTTTCCTACTCCTAAAAATGATTGTGATTCTTCAGTCATGTAGCCATTAAAGATTTTTAATCTGAGTATATCTCACTTTTCTTCTCAAATATGTTTCTACTCTTCATACTACATAATCCTTATTTTACCAGGATCTCACTTTTTTGGTATACTGACCCATATTTTCCAATCTTATTTATATTATCTGATGTGCCACTTATGCTTTTCTCTTTCTAAAAACATCAACCAAAGAAGACATGAAAATATCACATGGGTTTCAAGTTCATTTGATCCATCAATGGGACTTCAAAGCTTAGCTCAGCATTTATTCCCAAACAAATCAACAAAATACTGGTTGTGTTCAATAAGTGTGATGAGCTGCTAGCTCTTCAGCCTTGTATTTCTGATGTCTATTTTCTACATTACTGGGATATCTATCTTTCTAAAACTGAAGTCTGATTATGCCATTGCTTGTAAAGACTTGCATGTGACCACAAGCACTCCATATATCTATCTCATTTTGCTCTCATTTTATGCTTTAAATTTTTTCTTTACCAGTTTATCTACACTGCACAGTACTTTTGAGAATATAAATTGTGCCTTACCCTAATTTCTATGTCCCTCACACTTAGAATATACTAATTAGTTTTAAAATTCTGCGGTCCTTGAATATTGAATTAGTCTTGTCAAAATTTCAAGTATTGCTTTATATTGTTTGTAGGATGTATTCTTAAATGTGTTTCTAAAATACCATGCAAGAAATGAAATCAATGGCATCCAATTATAAGTCCTGGTCTTGGTCATAGTGAAATCATTTTATTTATATGATGGTATCACTAACAATAATCTCTCCATAGGGAATAGTAACATAGTTTATTTTGTCAACACCTCTTTTTCTGTAACTGGTACAGAACATTGTTGAATAAAGAAATGAATGAATGAAGTTTCTTCTATTAGCAACTCTGTGATACAAAAAATGATTAAAATGATGTAAATCACTTCAAAGATTTCATGGTTCATGTATGCAATTAAAATATGGCATATAACCTACAACAAGGAACAGCAGAAGTAGAATGTGTTGGGATATTAAAGCTTACTTGGGAAAGGCCAGGAAATGCTCCATAAAGGAATGTTCAAGTGGTATCATTATTAGGAACTGTCCAGGCAGTCAAGAAAGAGCAGGTAGTCTATGCAGACCAAACAGCGTATACAATGGGATAAAAAGAAGAGGCATTGGAACATAGTTCTTGTTCTGAATCACTAGAACTAGGCAGCAGTTTTGAAATAGGGGAGACTAGGTTCCACAGATGATAATGGGTCAGGTCATAAAGCAACTAAAGGGTTTTAATATTACTTTAGATAGATGAGAAGCTATGAACATGTTCCAAGAATGAGTAGCATTATTAGGTTTGCATTTTAGAAGATAACTCAAGAGAAGTACACATGGTAGAATGGAGATGGGAAAGGTTGAATGCAGATTGCTCAGGACAGAAATGATGAAATCTTAAACAAAGAAGGGACAAAGAAGCCAGAAGACAAAGTTATGAGAACCGTTGATAGGTAAATGTAAGAAGACACAGAGAAAAACACAAATATTGTGACGTGTTTTATCTGTAAACATGTAAGTGATCAATTTTACTAATTACTTAAAAAATAAAAATTAGACAATAAGATTAAATTTTATTCTTTTTATTCTTTCTCAATGTGACATTTATATTGAAGTATAGACAATCTATGTTTTTGATTCCTTATAACCTTATTTGTCCTCATATGTTATTATTTCTTACTAAAGTCAGCCTCTATCTACTTCACATAACTATAAAGTGACTGTTACAAGAAATTAGTTCATTTATTTAGAAGTCAAATTTTCAGCTATTGACAAGAACCAAGAAGCATTACATGTTTTTAGGAATTTTAAGAGCCAAGGAAGAGATACATAGGGATTGAGAGTGATGATAAAATCTGTGGGTCCGGTGATAGGTTAATGTCTGTGTCCTATGTGCTTGCATAGCTAAAGAGGTGGCATAATCTCACACTCTCCTAGTGAATGAACAACCGGTGATGTCTAATGGCCAAGGTCTTATCCTTGCTGAGATGTAAGAGGTCTAATTACTGACTCTATTCTCTTCCCCTCCCAAATTTGACACCAAATAAAATAACAACCAGAGATGGAGATTAAAATAACATAAATTTGTGGCCATATGTCCTGAATCTTATTCTCCCAGTCTCAGATAAATCTAGATAACTATAAACCTTTTGTTGACCTTGAGCATACCCAAATAAACTTACCACTCAGAATGGAGAAGTTGACATAGTGAGGACAAGATAATCCAAAAGAATGAAATCAGAAGACATTGAATAGTACACAATCAGTTCCTTCTCCAAACGCTTCTTCATTAGGAAGAAATGAGTAAGATGAGAAAGATGGGAAGAAATAATCGTGTTTGAAAATTTGAGGAGTAGAAGATATGTGGGCTCCTTTATATTCAATCGTTTTCATTAGGAGTTGCAACCCTAGTCCCCCCAGAGGAATTCAGATACTCCGAAGGGCAACTTAACAGTTGTCATTTGACTGAAGAATGCTATTGGCATTTGTTTTCTAAAACAGTCAGTGTAAGCTGACAAAATGAAAACCTGTCATTGACCAAATACTAAGTGTACCTCTAATGAGAAATACTGTTGGAATCTAACTCTGTAAAGGCCCTTTGGGCTTTATTAAAGATCACAAATGTTTTGGTTATTTTTTTCACAAAATATTACATATATAACATCAAAAATTTTCCTGTACTTGGTGATGTTTCAACTTTCTTCTGTGAACTAGATGTGTTATTGGAGATATTAAAGAAACTTATAATCTATTTATTTAGAATATTATCTATATTGTTTATCTACAATTAGAGTCATTTCAGGCACATGTAAGATGATTCAGAAATGTGCTTCTGACAGGTGGAAGTTTTAAATATGAGATGAATAGAGCATTAAATGAAATCTAAAAGAATGAAAAGGATATAAATTCCAAAACTGAATATGATTATGGTGGACTCGTATAGTCATTTTTAATATTGAATCAGAGTATTTGGAATTCTCTGTGATCAGTTCTACTATCCAAACAAGTAAAATAAGGTTGTGCTGAATATATCTATTATTGAACCTGTATCAAACAGAGATAATTAGCTGTTTTGAAAATAATAATAGCTTTAAAATCATCTTAAGAATTAATCTCTTCTAATGGGTACAGCTAAATAGATAGCTGAATTAATTTTTCTTTTCTATTACTCCTATTCCATTAAGCTTTCTACTGCATTTGAGTACTTCTTTTTTTCTTTTTCTGTAAACTGATTCCTATTTTAAATGGTTTCTGAGGTTGGAGAAGAATTCTCTGCTCTCCACCCAAATTTTTAAAATCTCTCCTACTCTTGTGTTCCATGGTTCTATTAATATTGCCTTCGGAACTAGAATTTAAGGTCATTTTTAGGTGATTTGAAATTAAAATGCTTACTAAAGTTTAAAATTTAGACAGAGAATGAACATGTTTGGGGAATCAGGAATTGTTTTTAATTCGATAGATATATAGAGACAGACAATTGTGAAATATCTTGAGCATATCACTTAAAGAGGGTAACAGTCAAGAAAATACCTTCACAGGTTAATGAGAAAGTTTCACCAGTCAAATGAAAGCTGCTTATCAAAAGCATCAACTATAAAAGGAGAAAAGTAATTAAAAGGCATGAAAAGGAAAGCTATAAAAATAACTAAGTAAATATTATATAAAAAGTTAAAAATCTAATGAAGTCAGAAATAAATTATATCAATATATAATAAAAATTTAGTTATCTAGAAAAGGATACTAAAATTTTTATAATCTTACATATTTTATCTTCATTTTACTATATAATTTCAATATCATACTAAAGAATATGGCAAAATAATAATTATGAAAGTAAAAATTAGTTTTATAATTGTATTATATATATTATGTGTAGTATAATATGTATATATGACATATATGTCATATCATTAAATTTACCAGGTAATATAGGAAAATTGATGTCCAAAATAATAGATATTTTAATGAAATGTACCTAGAAATAGCAATGTTAAAGGAATAAAACTCCTTTGTGATTTCCACTATTTAAAGACTTCTGGTTTTACTATTACCATTTTAAGTTACAGTTCATCAGATTTGGTGAATTAATTGGGCAAGGTGAACATTTTTAGCTTCAAAACTATTCTGTGGATAAAGCAAGCCCCACATTTATGTATATGTAAAATATGTATACACATATTTTTTTAAGTATAGAAATTAGAGATGATGGCATCAAAAGTGCCCATCAATATAATTTTCCTAAATGATATCAAATGCCTGACCAAGAAATATAATCAGATATCTGCAGTTTCTGCCCACTCTCTCTTCTGTTGATCTGCTATGGGATTTTGTGCCCTAGAGAGTATAAGCAGCAATTCGATTATCCTGCTCCAGTGTTTACATTTGTTAGTGCATTAAGCATCATATTTGTAGAATATGTCAGACTCATTTTTACTTCTGTATCTATTCTGAGATCATTAGTAGAAATGACTTAGTATTAACACTTCTAAAATCACAATAGTTACTCATAATCTATATAGTTGTTATACTGAAAGATAAAAGAAGATGAAAAAGATAATTTCATGTCTTTCTATGACCAGAAAATTAACAAGTAAAACAGCACCATTTTTTAAATAAAAATAAACCCTGTTTTAGTAATTTAATCTTCTGTGATACAACAAAAAGCCTGAGAGACTAAAGTAGCCAAAATAAACTTAATCTATCTAGATGTGTTTATTTTGACTTTCAAAAGTTGGACACCCCTGATAAATACACTCCTCAGTTAAATATCATTGAAGCAGTCACTGACAGGCAAGCTCAGCTGATATGTTGGGACAACTACACCATCTGGATGTTCTTAAGTTAGTTTCTACCATCTTTCTCAGTGGGAATGTTTGACTAGGTCTCTTTTTACTTATGTAAGAGATTTAGAATACTCCTTATATATTCAGATTTTCTATATCTTCACACCTGGGGAGGGACCTTTTTCATCATGTTACTTTCAAAGATGTCTATTTATTCCACAATCACAGACAGTTATTTTATACTCATTGTATAAGTCCACAGCCCTACCACGGTTTTGAGGCTTCCAAAATCCATTCTATATTTCTAGTAAAATCTGTGTAATCCAAAGTGCCTAGTTATCTACCATCTTTGCTATATATAGCTTATTTTCTAAGAGAATATCGAAAACCATTTTGGGGATATCAGTGTTTATGCACTGTGAACACTAGAATTTCTGTTAAAGAACTCTATGATATTTGGAAAGGTTCTTAGGTTTAACATGTGGACATACTTTAATTATATTAAATGTCTCTGGCTGTTGCTTTGCCACAGGGCTTGAAAGAAGTTTGTTAGGCTAGACAAGAGAATCCGCTGAGACTAGGGCTATTCTAAGACCATTTGCTAACTGTTTATTACCGGCCCACACTAGATAGGTATAGGAAAAGTTACAGCAATATTTGACATATAATTAAATAGGTTGCAGAGCAGTTTAGCTGTTGTAAAACTTAAATGATGAATTACATGAGGTGCACATTAATAATGATAGGCAATAAGAATATATATCTACTACCAATTAAACAAAAAAATGAAATACTGTTCTTTCTCACAAATGCTTTGAGAATCACTGTCTGTGATTATAGTGGCTCAATTTAGGGATGCCACACATTATTTTGTGCTTAAATATTTTAATTCTATTTCCATATAAAAAATTAAAAATAAAAATTGTGTTAGAAGTTGGGTGAAAAGGGTAATTCAAATCTAAATACGCTGTGCAAAATACAGATAAAAATGCTTTGCCTTAATAGGCATTCTTGATGAATTCTTAATATTTTGTTAAGGAATAATATAACAAATATTAAGTTTTGTTGAATCTTTATAGATCATTCAAAATAGAGTGCATTCTTTGTTTCATCTTGCTTGTATATGAAACTTATTAAAGATGAGATATGAATGAAACATAAATACCATATTTTTTATTATGGATGACCTGAAGCTAAGCATATGTTACTTATTCTCTACAATCGTTATCTCAATCACTGTGCCAAAATTTTTCATAACATTCAACTTCAATCATTTAAAGAGAGATAATAACGGGTTCTAAATGTTTGGTACTTTAATAATAACAAAGCACTTTTACATAAGTTATTCCATGTGATCCTCACAAAAATTTTGAAATACAAGGAAGTATTTCTTTCCATTTTACTCTGTCTACCTCTTCTATCCTCCCCCACCCCCTACCCTCTGGTAACCATTAGTCCATTGTCCATGTTCCTGAATCTCAGTTTGCCCTGTTAATTTGTTGCTTTTAGGTTTATATCCCACATATAAATGATATCATGTGATTATCAACTTTTTCAAATTTTATTAACCAATGTTACCCCAATAAACTTAAAAAAAAAAAGTTAACATATATACAACACTCCATCAAACTATATCAGAACACATATGTTTTTCAAGTCTTTATGGAATAGTCACCAAGACTGAGAATATCCTGGGCCAAAAAATAAACCTCGAGAAATTTAAAGAATTGAAATCATTCAGGGTATATTCTCTGATCATAATTGAATGAAACTAGAAATTAATAGCAGAGAAGCCACAAGCAATCTACAAGTACTTGGAAATTAAACAATACATAGGTCAAAGGTGATGTCTCATATAATTTATATTAAATTATAAAATATATGGAACTAAATGAAATAAAAATACAATATACCAAAATATATGAGAGTCAGCTAAAGCAGTACAGAGAGGAAAATATATAGCACTAAACATTTATCTTTAAAAATAGGAAAATCTCATTTTAATAATCTACATTTCTACCTCAAGGAACTAAAAGAGAAAATAAACCCAGAAAATAATACAGATAAAAACAGAAATCAATTACATTACATAACATTCCATTTATATAACATTCTTGAAATGACTGCAAGTAATAGAGAAAAAAAATTATTCAAACAAAATGCTGATTATTTAAAAAATATCTATAAAATTAATGAAGCTAGAATGGCAAAAAAAACCCAGAAGATGTAGACTACCAATAATAAGAATGAAATGGGATATCATCATAGATTTTGAAGCCATTAAAAAATAATAAGATAGTGATACAAACAACTTTATGCTCATAAATATGACAACTTAAAAGAAATAAAATGATTCCTCAAAAACCACAAATTACTAAAACTCAACCAAGATATAATAGACAACCTAAATAGTTCTACAGCCCTTCAAGACATTTAATTTGTAATCAAAACTCCTGAAAAACAAATATCCAAGCTCATATGATTTCTCTGAATAATTCTGCCCAACATTTAAAGTAGAATTAAAACCAATTTTATATAATGTTTTCTAAAAACAGGAGAGAGGAAATATTTATCAACTCATTTTATGAGACTAATAGTACCTTGATACTCAAACCAGAAAAAAGAAAAGAAAAGAAAAAACTATCTTATGAACTAGGATACAAAAATCATCAACAAAATATAGTTATCAAATCCAGAGAAGAATAAAAAGAATTCTACAACATGACCAGTGGTACTTATTCTTGGTATGCAAGAATAGTTCAACATATTAAAAAATCAATCATTATAATCTAACCTATCAACAAGATAATAGAAAAACTCATATTTTCTATGAGTTAGTAAAGTAAAAGCATTTGACAAAATCCAACATACATCCAATGTAAAAAAATCTCATAAATAGAAACAGAGGGGAACTTTCTTGATTTGATTTAAAAAAAACACCTACAAAAAACGTTACAGCTGACATCATATTTATTTAATGGTGAATTATTTCCCACTAAAATTGGGAACAAAGCAAGAATGTCCAGTATCATCCTTCTTATTCCACATAATACTGGAAATTTTAACCAAAACAATAAAGGAAAAAAATAAATAAAATGCATACAGATTGTAAAAGAAGAAATAAATAAATTCGACTTGCAGGTGAGATAAATTGTCTATGCAAAAATTCTCAAGATATCTACAAAATAGTTCCTAGATATAGTAAGAGAATTAAGCAAACTGACAGGATCCGAATGTAATGTTAGGCTAAGCGATAAAGCTAGTATCAAAAGGTTACATTCTTCAGGATTCCATTTATATAACATTTTTGAAATGACCAAATTATAGACATGGAGAGGAGATAGTAGTTGCCAGGGGTTTATTGGGATAGGGGGACTAGGAAGGTGGCAATGGCCATAAAAGTATAGTAAGAAAGATCCATGTAATAGAACTTTTCTTCACCTTGACTATGGTTGTGGTCATACAAATCTACAAATGTGATAAAGTTATGCAGAACTAAGAATACATCCCCCACACATGAATAAGTATATGTAAATCTGCTATAATCTTCATAAGGTTGATGGGGTGTACCAATATCAATGCTTTGGCAAGATGTTAAAATTGGGGAATGGCTATATCTGGTTACTTTGTATCACTTTTACAAGTGCAAGCAAATCTAAAATTACAACAAAATTAAAAGTTAAAATGTAAAAGAAATGGTTTTGTCAACTTTTGCACAGTTGCTGAAGGGTAGAGGAAACAACAGAAGCCATGTTTTATCACTTCTACCTTGGGACTCCTTTCCCTTCACAAAGACAAGAAATCAAGGTAAATTATGATATAAAGTTAAAGACATTCTTATTATTCCTAATTACATGCCTGAACTGATGTTATTTTTATGAATTCCTCTAAATAAATGAAAAAGACATAAATTATATTAAGAAAGTACAATAGTCAAGGAAACAAAGGCATAGTGAAGCTACAGGAGAAAGTTGAACCAGCGAGTATTCTGGACCATGCATAAATATCAGAATGTGGAAGCATAACAATGAACACTATGCATAGAATTACTGTACTGCTGACTAGCTGTATTTTTTTCTTTTTTGGATGACATAAAACTATCAACATATTTAATTATTTATAATTATGTTTGATTTGAAAATGGGAAGAGAGAAAATTATCTATGTTGTCTGGGTATATTCATTTCCTATTGCTGCTGTAACGAATTACCACAAACTTAGTGGATTCAACAACACAAATTTATTATCTCTCACTTCTGGTGGTTGGAAATGGATCCTCCTGGCTAGAATCAAGACGCCGGCAGGGCTGTGTTCCTTCTAGATGCTGTAGGAAATAATCCATTCCTTGTATTTTCTAGTTTATAAATGTTGTCTGCATTCCTGAGCTCATGGCCTCCTCCAGAAATGGCATCACTATGACCTTTACTTTTGTCATCGCACCTCCTTTTTTGACTCTCATGCTTCTGATTCTCTTTTATAAGGACCCTTGTAATCACCAGTTAACCCAGGGGAATCTCAAGGTTCTTAATTTAATCATATCTACATCGTCTCTTTTGCCACTTAAAGTAACATATCCACAGGTTTCTGGAGTTAGCATGGTGATATCTCTGAGGAGCCAATTTTGTCTACCACCTGGGCAAATCAATACTCAATAAAATCTCACATTTTAATATAAAAATAAAGGCAAATCACTGAGTCAATTCAATGAAATATTTCATGCCTTGAAAGTGCATCTTCATAATTCTTCCAGAATTTGGTATTATGACCCACTCCATACAGAGGTCTCTATTATAGAGCATATGAATCTGAAATGACAGGCAATTATTCAAGTAAAAAATAAAATAAAATAATAAAACAAAATAAAATAAAATAATTTTGATTTAATTGTATCCTTTTGAAGAGGATATAGTGACAAGAACTTTCATATGTTGGATAATCAGCAGGAATTCTCATAATGTGAAACATTTTCTATTAATTCTTATTTTTGAGAAAATAAAGTGCAAAACTGTGCATTATCTAGCATAAATAAACATACACAGATTAATATCCTTGCATAATAGTTCATACAGGATAATTTCTCATTTTGAATGCAATATTGCAAAACATGTTTAATAATTGAATAATAAAATATTTCTAACCTTAATGATGAATGTGGTATCTACAATCATTAAAATTCAAACTTTTATAAATGATTCATAATTCTAATGATAATTATTGAATTTCATCCACTCTATGCCTCAAATAAAAAGAAACCATGGATCTTCCATGACAAATTGTTCCACCATATTCCTATGCATCAAATTTCTAAAAACAACTGATTGTTAACTCTCCTCTGATAATGTGGGTAAAATTAATGATTTATGGAATATGAGCTTTGCTTCTTCATTTCATTGATAATTAATAATGGAAAAAAAAAAAATGTCCCAGAGGCGCCAACATCCGTGGTCTTAGAATATCTGCATAACTAAAGGTTGTTTTATATGTAAATTCCATCTATTTGTAAGGCTTAGGAACTACAAGTCATTTGCTATTCATTCTACATCTTTAAGCCCTCAACTAAAGTACTGCAAAATATTTAGTTAGTGAGGCTCATACTGTTATGAACTTCTGCTTGTAATCCTATTTGAAGTCAGGGAATTTCCTAAAGGAAACTAAGTTTTGATCTATATGTCTAAAAAAATTTTTTTGATAGTTTGTTCATGTATTGAATATTTTTATTAGAAAAATGATGATAAAGGATTTGGTCCTATTTTAGTGTTTTGAGCCACACAGCCAATTCAGTTAAAATTTTGTATAAAATGATACATATTTGCACAAGAAAGTATTGAATATAAATAAGGGACCTCAAATGACATATAGGCATTTAAGTCTAAATGACAATTGGAGAAATGCTCAAATTATTCCTTTTGGACTGACTTTTCTTTCCCGTTTATTTCTTACAAGGTAGTAATGAAATTAGTGGTGATATATTTTGTACTGAGGCTCTAGCCCTCAGATAAATAAATAAACATATATCTTTAGTAAAAACATTGAGATTCATCCTTGGGCCATGGAATTGAAATGTATCTTATTTCCTCAAGCCAATTCATGATGCTTAGAGGTTTTACCATTTTGTATTTTTAGGAAAATTGAGAATTAAAAGGTTGTACAGTTGGTACCAGATAATGGTTGTGGCTTTGTGTTTTAGAATGTTAACAAACAAATAAATAAATAATCTCACATCCATAAATATTTTAAATGGATGAGTCCATACACTGCACACGCACAAAAAGCACTAGCTTGCTAGAGTAAGTGAGGAAACGCATAAAGTAAACCCACCACAAGTTAAAACAATTCACTTTCTAAAATACTTACTTACAAATATTTGTACCAAGGGAAAATGTCCCACTTGCCGGAAAGTAAGCAGCTCTTTTGGGAAACCTACAACAGCAGTTAGGGTGTCCATCCCTGAATTGCTATTCATTTAGCGTTTATTTTTGGCAAACATTTTTAGTCTTTAAGTTAGTATTACTAACGATTGATTAAATTGACTCTCTCTGGAGGAAATATTTTACACTACTCAAAAAATAATGTAAATTGTGCCTATTCTTTATGTTTCTTTTTATAAAGTATGCTCTCCAGCAAGGTAGCTACTATCCATTTCATTTGGGATTTTAACCTTGGGGTATTGATAGAATGGAGATAATAAAGCATAGTAAATTCAGCATAGCTGAGGATGTAGTAAAGGATTTTTTAATGAAAGCGATACCAATGTTTTGAGGGGAGAAGGGACGACATCGTTTTATAATTTTGTATAAGCACAACCTCTATAGCTTTTGTATAAGGGTAATGATGTCGTCACTATCTAAATCCAGCAGAAGAGAGAAATATTTTTCTTGTGGTCTAGCAACTAAAGATTGCATCGAACTTTTACTCTAACAGTAAATGTTGGCTTTCTTTCTTTCCAACCAACCTCCTCTTCCTCCTCCTCCTTCATCTTCTTTACGAAGAGATTCTCTTTCTTTTCAATATTACTAATATCTTTACTTCTAAAGGTCTGACTAAATATGGTTGATAGGCCCTGTTTGTAAATACTATTGCAGTGAGTCAAATAAATGTAGGTAGGAGGATGAAAAAATTATACATAAAGAAAGAAAATAAACTGTAATATTTAAAAGCTACTTCGAATACTTTGCAGAATGCCCATGTAAAACACACATATTACAAGAGCAATCACTATACAGTCTTTCCGGGAAATTATTGGTACATTAAAGTTATGATGCTATACATATAACTATTCTTTAAAATTTCATGACAATTTCTATTTGTATTATCTGTGCAAAATAAAATTTTTATAATATATGAACAAATTGCAGAATTAGATAAGAATAAATTTATTATTGTCAGCTTAGTAAGTGTACGATTACAAACATCTATTGAATAATATACATATTGGAAAGAGACATCATTATACTGGAGGAAATTATTTCACATTATTAGATGTATATAGACAACTGCATCATTTAACACATGTAATAATTCACTGCAACTCTCATAAGAAGAGTGCTATATTGATTATCGAAAACTTTGTTCAAATACCTAATCATACCTACCAAATTTTTCAGATTTGTAGAAGAAAATCTTCTACTAGTTTTGTTCAGTGAAAGTTAAGAAAAAGAAGAATCACTTCACATCTCTTAATCATGAAAGAGATTCTCTGAAGACCAAACATGAGAAAAGCAAAATGTGTCTAAAAAATTTGCTTAGGCATTAAAATCATATTAAGAATAAAACCAGTTTTCTCTTTAGAAAACTAAATAGCACACTTACACATTTAAGACAAAAAAAAAAAAATGTGATTGATCATCACATTATCTACCAGACTCTTTTTATAATTTGAAATTCCATGCTTCACAAAAGTAACTATTTAAATGCTACTTAAAAATAAAATAGAGTTTCCTTAAATCTATAAATGCAGTGTTTGCTATGAATAAATGACATCAATATAAATGTATAAATGTCATGCTCTTAGACAGATATAGTTGATAGATAAATGGATAGACATACATACATATCTGTATTTTCTTTCTATACATATTAAAATTACAACTTTGTTTTCAGGGTATTCAAAAAGAATAATAGGATTTATTTTCTTTTGAAAAGATGGGAGATAAGTATCCTTCCTCTACATAAATTCATATTCAATGTAGTTAAGACTCTCTTTCTATTTCTCCAGTGTATTAGGCATTTTTTTTTTTTCTCCATGACCACATGTATATTCAGCTCAAAGAAAGATTTAATAAGTTATAGCTATTCTTAATTGTTTTTATATCCTTTACAGGAGTGGACATCTGATGTTGTAAGTTTGTTTCATCTGAATTCTTTCACGGAAAAAAAGAAAAAAGAAGAAAAGAAAAGGAGTAGGAGGAGAAAAGGTAAAAAGGAGTAAAGAAAAAATGCATAGTAAGCTATCCTCCCTGCCCTACGAAATGGGACAAATCATTGTATTTTTTCCACAACTTCAGTTCGTATCACCTTACATATAATGTAAATGTTCCTTTCTCTGGAGAACAGAACACAAAGTAAACGTAATGATTATCACTGCCCTTTTAAAGACACATTACATGGAGAAGTCAATCTATTCTAAAATATTTTCCTGATCTAGTTTCCAAGACACCAGAAATCTCAGAGAGTGTTTGACAATTAAGGGTAATTTTAAAATCAGACGAAAATTTTAGTGGCATGTTTTGTCATTATTCATTTTGAGATAAAGGCCTGTATAGCATGGCAACACTGTGTTGTTGCCTTATAATCAGCTAAATAAATAAAAAAGCTGCACGATATGGAAAATGGAAGTACTCCAAAGAAAATTTAACCTATTTATGGCAGTCACTCAGGCAGTCACATACTTAAATAAGTATGTAAACTCATATTATATAATATCCGTATGAAATAGAGTGAAACAAGCATATTTCTTATATTTTTAGATTAGAATGGGAATTGAAATACGTATCTTCTTACTTCTAGTTTAAATCTTATTTTTTTAGAAGTCGTAGAGCATATAAGTTACAGTTGGCATATTCCATACTTCATGGTGCTGAGTAAGTCTTTAAAACGCCAGCTGCTTGGAGGATTGCTGACATGGAATCATGCATCTGCCCTGTTGCATGTGCTGCCCAGAACTGATGTATTTGCCGGAGTCAAACTTTCTGATAATCGCTTTTTAAAAATCACTGCAAAGTTGGGATTCCTTAAAAATCACAAATGATCTAGAAGAAGAGAATCGTGAGAAAATAACCAGAGAAATAACTGCTTCCTTATGAGTCTGGTACCCTTGTTTTGAAGACAGTTGCTAAGAGAATTTTTTAAATTATTTTGAGCAATGGAATTACTATTAAAGTAAATTTATGAACTCTGAAAGTGAATAGTTCAAATAACAATTTGGTAGCTTCCTTATTGTTAATTTATAAGTAGGCCACATTATTTTTATTTATATTCCACATTTGACAAAGCAACCACTTGTCAGCATTCTGAGCAAGTTTCCACAATGGTACTCCTAAGAACCCAAAGGATTATTGACATTTGATGAAAAGTACATTGAAAAATTAGGAAATTAGAGAAAAAGAAACTAAACATTTGTTTGATTATACTGAAGAATATGAAAATGAATTATTTTAGGAAGATTATTAATATAAAAGCATGTGGTCTATTATATATGTGGTCTATTACATATGATGGTTACAGAAAATTATACATGTGTACTGTATTTGATAGGTTGATGACAATTTATCATACATATCCCCTCATTTTTGAAAAAATTGCATATCTTAATGATTTTGTTATAACTCTCCAAACTGTTTTTTTTAACTTTATTATTTTCCTGAAACATAATTTCTTAAAATAGTATATAGTGAATAACCAAAATAACCTCTTAAGAGTAAAAAGATAAAGCCTGTGTTTATTGGATAAGAAAAAGAAATTTTATGTGAAATGTTACATAGCAAGTATGTGATACTGTGAACTGTAAGAGCCATGCAAAAATAATATTTTGTTTTTTAGTCATCGGAAGACCTTACCAGAGCAACATGTTAGTGAAAGAAAGAGTCAATTTATGCTTACAGCTGTATACTCTCATTTATTCACCATGTTCTGTGTTTGCTCTGTGAACATCTGGAACAAAAATGAGAAAGCATTTTCAAATAAAACAATAAACATTGGAGCAGAAATCAGAGAGCTTTTGAATGAAAACAAAATATTTCATTGGAAATGTAGTTTCAAGCAATCCTATGGTATTCAGACACTCATGTTAATATGTCTCTTTAGATTTAGATGACATTTAACATAAATATTAATGACAATTTCATTAAAATCTGATTTTCTACACAAGCGGATTATCTTTTTACTCACTTTTGCAGTGTGAAACTGACATCTCCTGTTGAATATGCATAGCATCATTCAATATTGCATAGTTTATTATATACATAGAAAAACAAACATTTTTCAAATTATAGATATTTGCAAGCAGGGAGGATAGAGCAGACCCACATTTGATATCAGAGTATCAATGTGTTCAGGAAATTCTGAAAGATACTGTCATAAGTAAAAGTGTCAGAATAGATGGGAAGTCAGATAATTTTGCAGGTAGGCATACACCGATCACATTTTTAGGAAAAAAAATTATGATTTCCTTCTGCATTATATGAACTAATCCACACTAATGTTCAATACTCCAAAGAAATGTCTTCACCATATAAAGATTAGTCATATAGGAGGAAATCTGATTGTGTCATTTTAGTGACCGTACTTCAGTCAGTATAATAGTCTTACTGTAAATGATGCCTTTACAGAAAACATATAAATACGATGGTTCCCAGCATTATGATATCATAGCACCTATAAATACAAGGGGAAGAGAAATACATCCTTTTAAATTGAGAGTTTATAGTTCTCTTGTGGATAACTTCCAGCTGAAGATGAGCATCTATATTTCTTCTTTGACAGAATAAATTGGAAGTCCATGATTCTTATCATGTATTATAGAAAGGTCCAGATACCCTAATCCATATGGTACACTGTTGATGAGCTATCTAACCTAATTTTGATACCCCAGGGAAACTTCCAAACTATTGTTTGTAAATGCAAGTGATACTAACAAGATAATAAACCTGACCCAGTTATCTTACTGGGTGATTATTGCCATTCAAATATACAATGTTCTTTTACTTCCTCATCCATAGTTATAAACAGGAATTGAAATCGAAGTTTGTCTCCAGGGTAAAGAGAGAAAATAATGGGGCCTGAAAATATGGCTACCACTAGTGGATTTTTTCCTTTTTTTTTACCTACTTTAGAAGCCACACTGTTCTTCATTACAGGTATATCATTTAAAGCAAATTCATGGGGTATACACAGCCATTTTCTCTATATTCTATCAGGCACCAACATTTTTTGAGTTCTCCATCTCCCCAGCTGATAATTTACTCTTTATGAGAACCATTTCTGGTTTTGAAATGTCACATTAATAAACTGATGGTATCTTTAAAATGTCAAGCAGCTAAATATCATGATTTTTGCTGTATACTACATATCACTCTTTTGCATTATGAGTGTATAGTGGTTATTGACTAACCATATGAAAGACCATTTCCACAATAACGTGTTCCAGTTCATGAGTGATCTATATATACTCTGCTATTGTAAATATGCCCTTCTGTCTCTCAGTTCTGTTGGCAATTGGCAATATAAAATAGTAGATAGCACATATCACTAGTTAATATCGTTTTACAGAAATAACTCTTATTCTTAGACTAATGGTAAAAATATAAGTGGAGATTTTTGAATGTTATAGGATAAAGGTAGACTTGAATCCAGTTCACAGGATTAAGATGGACTTTAACATGTGTGTGTGTTTGTGTGATAGAGAGACACCCAGCTGCTCAATATCTCATGCATAGCCATATGGTACTATTATCCAGTTTTAATTTAACTCTGTTCATTTTCTTTGTTTTTAAATTGTTCTCTTTCCATTGTGTTTTGTTATAGAAATTAACACTTTAAAAACAAGCAAGGGTATTTTACAGTCTTCTATTGCAAGGCTTTTCCCTGAGTTTTAATGAAAAATAGTGTTTAGACAGGGATGTTGGAAGAAAAAATATATATTGGCTTGCATTTTAGAGTTTTTGACTTGTGTGTTTGTGCCTATTATGATGATAAACCAGAAATATCAATTCCTCAAACATACAGTTTCGGAAGAGGCCAAAATACCAATTCCTCCAAAGACATGAGAGATAATTCCTTTTTTTCATTTGGTTACTTGTTTATTTCTATCTTAAGAATTTTTTTGGTCTACTATTTAGTTATATAGTGGTACAATTTGTATAGGAAAAGCAGAATTAAATGCTTGATTCTTTTCCCATTAATTATTAGTTTTTGAAACACTAAGTTGTTTCCTCTCACTCTCTAATTATAGCAAATTAGATTTTTTTGTCCTATTATGACTTAACGAATTTAAACATATATATACACATTTATGTATATATATATGTATGTATATATGTATATATATAAAATCAGTTACAGTTATTTTTCTTATTGATGCTAAAATGTGTCCTATTTTTGGCCTATGGTACTTTTTCTAGTTGGCTACTGAGCCCTTTTGACGTGATCAGAATTAACTTAATAGTTCTTTACTATCTTTACTTTGATAGTTTTTGATATTCCAAGTTTACACTATACGTTAATGTTCCAGAGTTGGAAATAAGCATGTCTCTAATGAGTCCTAGTTTAGTAGGAAATGTGTGGTAGTTAATGACTTCCAAACACCTATTGGTGGTCCAAATTAGAACCTTAGACTTAAAGTACTATATTAAAAAAAAAAAAATTATATTGATACATGTCATATATATGTGCAAAAGTGAGTTGATCTTCTTATCCTCACGAATTATAACTATAATAACACAAAAAGTTATTTCTTATCTGAGTTCCCAATACTAAGACTTAGTCACTCATTCCAAAGACTTTGGAATTATTCTGAATAATCTTCTCTTTCGTATTCAGTACTCAATTACATTTAATTTCATTTCCAAAATGTTCATAATTCTACCATTACCATTTCACTTATTCTATCATCTTATCAACCTATTATTTGTATCATTTCTATAGTTTTTGTCCTCCCCTTGTATATAGAATATGCAGAACATTGTTTGCTATATTAAGGAGTGTGGGCTTTTTTCTACAGGAAGCAAAGATGTTCTTGAGTGCCATCCAGCCTCTAGTGTACCCCATTTGTAAATTCACTCCCACCTTATAGCCAGACTATTCAATCTAAAATATAGATGTGGCAATCACTTATCATAGACTCCTCATTATAAAAAAATGATACTCAAGTTCTGTAGAATCTCTCTGTACACCTTTCTTGATTCCTTGTGTCCTCAAAATGGCAACTGGGGAGACACTTTTTGTTCCCTTTCAGGCACAAATTAAGGCATTTTTGACATTTCTGCTCCAAGAATGTCTCCTGAGTAATAAGATTCTCCTTAGTCTATGTGTCAGTACAGCCTGGAAGTGTGGGAAGTTAATGCCCTCAGAACCAGTCTTATAATTAATAAGAATGGAGCGAGACAGAAATTTGGTCCATATCCCCGTTATCTGGAGGGGCGATTCTAAAGCGCATTGTACACTAATCCTCAGAGGGCTCCAAGGAGAAAAATGCCAGTTGCCCAATGCACTAAGCTGCTGACAACGCTCCCTTTGACTTTTCTTCCTTCTGCATCCTATTCTCTCCTCCTCATCACTGCTCCCACCTAATAAACTCTCTGCTCACTTCTCCATTGTGTTTGTATTTATATAAAGATTGTCTATTTGACATTCAGACCGTCTGCATTGATAGTCAGTATTGATGCTCTGCTCTTGAGGGAACTGAAGCTAAAGCAACAGTTTATCCTCATAGGCACAGTGTCAATAAGCAGGCATTTCTTCCTACTCTGACTATACTGCTCTCTAAGGGAAGGTATCTGTTGCTGGCCAAAGCTTAAATTAATGGTCTATAAGAAAGTACTTATAGCTGTTATTGAGGTATAGGCTTTTAGATAAAGGGAGATTAGTGATTACTTATTTAAACTTTAAAAAATTATTTTATAAATGATAAAACTGAGACAAGAATAAGTTAAGTAATTCCTCTAAGATGATACAATTAGGTATAGAAGATTGGATTTGTGAGTCAATATCATTTCTCCTATATGGAAACAGTTTTGGAAAATAAATAAAATAAATAAATGAATCAAATAAATGATTAAATAAATAGACAAAACATATTTTCCTGCTTGAAATGCTCCAATTACTTTCCTTTGTCCTTAGCATAAAATACCTAATTGCCATGGTGTCCTATAAGACCTTTTGCTTTATGTATCCTCCGCCTGTCTTTTCATACCATTCACCACTTTGCTCTTATTAGATTTCTTCCATTTATTTGAACACAACACTCTGCTACCATCTTAGGAACTTTTCCATAATGTTCCTCTGCTTGGCTGATTTATCATCTTTCTTAACCTAGCTAACTTCTTCATAATTGTTTAGATTTAAATTTTAATGTTCTTTCTGCAGGATAGTCTTTCCTGACCACACAGATTAGGTTATTTTGAACTTAAGTGCTTCACAGAATTCAAGTCATTAGTAGTCATTCACAAGTATTTACTGAGTGCTTAGTATATGCAGGACACTGCTCTTGGTTGTTGTGTATACAACACAACAATTTTGGAACTCATATAGCTTAGTGTTTGATTAAAGTGTGTCTTTTGGCAAGACTCTAAGCTCTAGTAAAAGAGATTATGTTTGCCTTACTTACAACAGAAGAGATTGCTCAATGAATAGTTGCTAAGCTTTTTAATGTTCATAAAATCTTTTGAAAACACGGTAAGCTTCAGCAGCAACATTTGTATTCTAGAAGCTCTTTTTCTCTCTTGTGAGTTTATATAAATGCACATGTTAAAGATATACATATTTAAAAATACTTGAGAGAGCATCACATATGAGGTGATACATGTGTGGAAAAGAGCAAAATTCTTGAGGCGCATATTCACCTTGCTCAAAGTGAAGGTGCTCATACTTGGCATATATTCCTGTCAGTGAGTTGTAATTCTGTTTGACTAAGATGCTATGCTGGGAGGAGGTAGGTGGATGTGCCCGTGCATATGTGGGAGATGGGGCGGGGGAGTCTCAGGGGTTCTGCTGCAATAATCTGATGCCTAATACCACCAATGACCACACACACTTCTCATTATTCTTTAATAATTTCTATTTTTACATTCAGTGGTTTTTATGGATATAATTTCCAGTATAAGATAGTGCCAAGTTTATGGGAGGGAAAGCCATTTTTAGATGGCAAATGGAAGATGTAGTTTACGGGAAAGACAACTGAGAAGTACATTATATTATTATTAAGCAAATGCAATAGTGGAACATTTTAACATTCATTTTCTTCTCAAAGCAATAATTTAACAAAATTAAGTCTAGTTTTGATATTTTTTTCTGAAATTTCATCTCTGTAAGTCATTCTTTGGTTCAGTTAGTAGCTTCCTTGATCCCTCATACTGTTACCAGAAAATAAATAAATAAATAAAATAAAACAAAATAATAAAATAAAATAAAATAGATAAAGAAACTAACCTATGTCTTCTCCGCTTAGCATCCTTTGGCTATAAGGAAAGAAGTTAAATTTATCAGAGTTTTATAGGCATTTTGGGAATTGGCCTATTTTGCAACACTGGACCTATTCTCACACAAAGTGCTCTGGCATATAGAAACAACTGCTGGATCACTATCTTGAGTCCTGGAAACAATCTGTAAGCCATCATTTGGTCACAAGCAATCATCTGACAAATACAGTTTTCTCGTTTGTGTGCCGCTTCCCTTGTGGGTGTCGATCTTAGAAGTTGCACTATGCCCAATGCTCCTAAATAGCTTTGTGTGGGCCAAGCTGAACTCACCACTGAGTTGCCGCACTCCTTCTTGGAGTTGCTTGATGGCCTCTGAATTATTAAATCTTTTCACATGGCTGTCTTAGTTGGCTGAGTTAAAAAAACTCTTCAAGATTTAACAATCCACTCTGCCATCAGACATTTCCTGGAGGGCAGAAGCTTCTGAGGCACTTATTAATTGTGTTAAGTGATTGATTCAGTAGTTGTTAATAATTATAAATTATTAGTAAACTTTGTTAAATAAACAACAACAACAAGTGTAACAAGAAATAGACGTCTATTCTGAGTCTGCTATTTCTATTCTGAAAAGAGGCTTATTTTTTAAATTATATTCTACAACCTTATTCTTTGTTTGGTAAATGTCTTTGAATTAGTTTTGATGTTGTCAAGTCCTGCAAGTTCACTCAGCTTCTTGTCTTGTCTATCACAGACAAATAAGGTACAATTTCTTTCTATTGAATAACTTAAAGTAGCTGAAAGCATTTTCTGAATGTCTCAGAAATTCCAGAAATGCAAAATGGTTGTGCTGTGACTCAGTTTCATTTTTACATCTTCTAGATTGTGCATTTATTGCTTTGATGAGGTTGTTTTCTTTACTCGAAACAATTTTGTAACATAATGGAAGGAACAAGGACTTTAGGACCTCTGAGATCTGGTTCAAATTTCAGTTCACATCTACAACCTATTAGATGTTTGAACTTGTGCATGTTGCTTATCTTCTCCTAGTCTCATTGTTTCTCTATAGTATAAACAACCTTCTGTAGGGTTGTTTAGGATATAAACAGTATGAGAAAATACTGGCTTATTGTAAGTTCTTGATAACAGCAGCCATTATGATTATCATATATTAAGGAGTTCTTTAGGAGGATTTTGATAAACTATTATAACAAGAAGATGATAAAATAGAATGGCTTAAAACAGGCAAAAGTAAGAAACTGTGAAAACGTAAGCATATTAGAGCTGTTTCCACTGCTCTGACATTCTTGCCATTCTCTGGGTTGAATGTGCTCTTCCAGTTCCTATCATCTTTCTACCAGTGAATGGGAGAAAGGAATAGAGTAGAAAACAAATACTTAATTCTTTTATGAACAAGTCCTTTAATCATAAACCATTCTATTTTACATATCAGATTAGCTAAAACTGATTCACACAACCACACCTAGCAAAAAGAAAAAGCAAGAGATCACATTTAGCTGGGTGGCCACATGCCCCTGCAAACTCCATTAGTAAGACAGAAGAGAAAAGTGGATATTGGCAAGCTTGGATTCTTCCTGGTTCTATGTTCTTTCTTTTCTTCCCCACCCCTCATTATTCTCTAAAAATAAATATGGTTTGTAGAGTATAGTGTTCATAGTGTTCTCCTTCCTGTAGTAGTTGTAGCCTTAGAATAAACATTAATGTTATGATTTTACTGCCATGCTACATATAGACTTAAATTACCATATGCACGCTTAAAATGTGTAGCTTTAACTATTCATACAAATGTTTTACACATTTGACCATTTTATTCTAGTCTATGCTCTGACTGTAGAATTGGTATTGCTACAGTAAGTTTATCATACTAATTAAAAATAATGATGACAATAAAGCTGAATGAGTTCAGTTTCATGAGTCAGCATATTTATTTCTGCTCATCAACATCTACCCAATAATATAAGAAAAACAAACAAACGTCTTGGCCAAATTACTACTTTAAATAATATTTAAAGAAATATGGTCTTTATTATAAGCTGGTAGCTTGAGAATCCTTTTCACATTATAGGATATATATCTCTTCTATTCTGAAGTCTTTTGCATTTCTTCCAGTATTCTCCTGTGACATCATGATGTATTAGCATTGCAATTTGTGTGCCGCAATTTTCCTTTAGCTCTCTAAGAAAACGATAGCTTTTCTCTTTTTTCAAATTTTCCTTTCTTCACAAGTTTTCAATTTCACTGTAGAGTAAAATGTTCTCATTTGCCATCCTAAAATTTTAGTCCACTTATATCTGTACATATTTGTCATCATTTCCTTTATAATGAAATAATTTTTCTTACTTTGATGATAATCTTTCTACTTTTGCTGTGAATTCAATTTTATTATGTCTTCTTTAAGATTTTTCTCTTTATATTTAATCCCATGCCCCATAGTCAATATTAGATTCTCTACTGGCTCATTCTTGTTGACATACAAACACATTTCCCTCCAGCTACTAGCATTTTACATATTTTTAAATTTTATTTTTAATAATAGCAGTATAATTGAAATGCAATAAACTTGATATCTTCAAAGTGTTCAAGTTATGAAGTTTGAAGAAACATGGCTGAATGAGAGATGTCCCCAGATCTCTCCCCTTTAAACAACAATATGCTGAACATCTAAAACTCAACAAAAAACACCCAAACTGCACACCAGCACGTCTGGGCGTGGGATCTGTGCATAAGAGCTACCACAGGTCAGAACCCCAGGTGTCGGGTGGTGGACTATGAGAAACAAAGAAACTGCCTCTCGGAGCTGCCTGAACTCCCTTGAGGGCGTGGGAGAAGGGAGAAGGTTCAATGAGTTCCCTAAACAGACCTGCCTGGGAATGCTGTGAGCTCCACGCAGCCGGCAGAGGGACCAGTCATCAGGAAAGAAAGCAGAAAAGCAGAAGCAGAGAAACAACAGTTGATTTTTACCAGCTGCAGTTGCAAAATCAAGCCTGAGCCTCAACCCTCAATCCCCAACCCAGAAGGCCCCTCTCCTCTTGCCCTCCAAGAGTGATCAACACGAAGCCCCAGGGGAATCTGAGTAAATGCTACTGAAACTGTTGCTAACATTGACAGGGAATGTAGTGAGTGTGATTAAATATCTACAAGAAAATAGAAAGGCATTATTAAGGCTTTATATAAAGCAAGGATCCAAGAAGCTTAGACTCCACCTACTGGAAACCAAAAGAAAAACAGGCTAAAGAGATACCTTTATATAATAAATCTTCTTTCTGGAAAAACAATAGAATATACTTCCATTAATGCCCAGGTGGAGAAATAGTCCATTAAACACCATCAACAACCAAGGTGACAAGGCATTCAGAAAAAAAGAGAAAACTCTCCAGAAAATAAGCTTACAGACATAGAAATATGCAACTTAAATGACAGAGAATTCAAGATGATACTTCTGAAAAAACTCAGTGAATTCCTAAATGAGTCATATCAACAATTTCAGGAATTGAAAAAACACCTAGATGAGCAGAGCAAGGAGATAGAAACTCTCAAAGGAACCAAATAGAACTTCTAGAGACAAAGAATACAAAGTTGAAAAGTGAAATAGCAAGCTTGGGAAATAGAGTTGATCAAATGGAGGAATGGATTGGTGATATCGAAGACAGAAATCTAGAAATAAATCAAAATGAAAAGAAGAGAAACCAAAGAATGAAAGAGAAATAAAATAACTAGCAGACACTATCAGGAGAGGAAACATAAGAATAATGGGCAATTTTGAAGGCGAGGAAAAGGAACAGGGACTAGAAACCATTTTCAGATAAACAGTGGATGAGAATTTTCCAAATCTAAGGAATGAGCTGGAGCTTGGAATTCAAAAAGTCAACAGAACACCCAATTATCTCAACCCCAAAAGGCCTTCACCAAGACACATTGTATTAAAATTGTCAAAAATCAATGACAAAGACAGAATTCTCAGAGCAGCCAGGGAGAAGAAAATGGTAACTTATAAAGAAAAACCCATTTGATTTTCTTTGGACTTCTCAGCACAAACCTTACAACCAGAAAAGAATGGAATCAAATATTTAAACTATGAAGTGAAAGGGACTACCAACCTAGAATAATATATCCAGCTAAGCTCTCCTTTAGATATGAAGGAGAAATTAAGACCTTTCCAGACATACAAATATGAGGGAAGTCTCCTCTACGAGGCCTGCACCACAGAAAACACTGAAAAGGGGTAAGCTCACCTAAAACAAAATGATAAAAAAAAAAAAAAA
>NW_011888782.1:39293772-39314457 GCF_000151845.1 Pteropus vampyrus | reverse complement strand
AATTATTCTTTTTATATTCATAATAGTAACCGCACACCAAAGATTCAGAACTGAATTATATAACATAAAACAAGAATCAGAGGGAAAAACACACAAAAGCCAACCAAAATAAAGAAAACAGAAACACAAGGACAAGGAAGCAATGGAAGCACCAAGCTTCCAAAAAGCAAAAGATAAAATGGCTATAAGAAGACCTCATATTTCAATAATCACCCTTAATGTAAATGGACTGAACTCACCAATTAAAAAGGTACAGAGTTGCATAATGGAACAAAAAACAAAAGCCAGCCATATGCTTCCTCCAGGAGACGCATCTCAGCTCCAAAGACAAATATAGACTTAAAGTGAAAGGGTAGAAAATGATATTTCAAGCAAATGTCATTCAGAGAAAAGCGGGAGTAGTTATACTAATATCGGACAAAATAGACTTCAAAATAAAAAAGGTAAAGAAAGGTATCAAGGGATATTTCATAATGATAAAAGGAATCATGCACCAAGAAGAATAACACTTATTAATACCTATGCTCCCTATCAGGAATCCCTGAAATATGTAAAATAATAAGTAACAGAACTAAAAGGAAAAACGGACCAAAATACTATCGTAGTAGGAATTAAATAGCAAAAAGTAAAAGTCCAGGACCAGATGGCTTCACCACTGAATTCTACCTAACATTCAAAGAATATTTAATATTTATTCTCCTCAAACTCTTCCAAAAAATCAAAGAGGAGGTAATACTTCCCAACTCATTTTATGAGGCCAATATTACTCTGATACCAAAACCTGCTAAGGATGACACAAAAAAGAAAACTATAAGCAAATATCTCCCATGAACACAGATGCAAAAATCTTAAATGAGATACTAGTGGTCTGAATACAGCAACATATTAAAAAGTTTATACACCACAATCAAGTGGGCTTCAACCCAGGGGCACAGGGATGGTTCAACATATGCAAATCAATTAATGTGATATAGCACATAAACAAATTAAAAAATAAGAATCATATGATCATATCGATAAATGCAGAAAAAGTCTTCAAAAAGATACAGCATCCATTTATGATCAAAACACTCAACAAAATTGGTATAGAAAGAAAGTAACTTAACATAATAAGGGCCATATATGTCTAACTCTAAGTCAACATTATACTTAATGATGAAAAACTAAAAACCTTCTCTCTAAGATCAGGAACAAGGAAAGGCTGTCCACTATCACCAGTCTTACTCATTATAATGTTGGAGATCCTGGCAAGTGGAATCAGATGAGAAAGATATAAAAGGCATCCAAGTAGGAAATGAAGAAGTCAAACTGTCACTATTTGTGGATGACATGATTCTCTATCTAGAAAACCCTAAAGACTCCACAAGAACACTACTAGAAACAATAAGCAAATACAGGAAAGTTTCTGTATACAAAATCAATGTTCAAAAATCTGTAATGTTCCTATACTCTAATAATGAAGTGTCAGAAAAAGAAGTAGAAAAAATTATTCCTTTCACAACTGCAACAAAAAGAATAAAATACTTAGGAATAAATTTAACAAAATATATAATGAAAACTACAAGACCCTATTAAAAGAAATCGAAGAAGATACAAAGAAATGGAAAGATATTCCATGTTTTTGGATTGGAAAAATCAACATAGTTAAAATGGCCATATTACCTAAAGCATTATACAGATTTAATGCAATCTTCATTAAAATCCCATCAGCATTTTTTAAAGAAATAGAACAAAAAATTATCAGATTTGTATGGAAGCACAAAAGACCCTGAATTGCCAAAGCCATCCTGAGAAAAAAGAACGAGGTTGGAAGTATCACTCTGCTCAACTTCAAATTATACTACAAAGCGACAGTAATCAAAACGGCATGGTATTGGCAATAAAACAGACACATGGACCAGTGGAACAGACTAGAGAGTCTGGAAGTAAACCCATTTTTATATGGGCAAATAATTTTTCACAAAAAAGCCAAAAACATATAGTGGAGAAAGGAAAGCCTTTTCAATAAGTGGTACTGGAAAAACTGGAAAGTCACCTGCAAAAGAATGAAACTAGACTGTTGTCTATCACCACACACCTAAATTAACTCAAAATGGATTAAGGACATAAATATAAGACCTAAAACAATAAAATACATAGAAGAAAGCATAGGAACTAAACTCTTGGACTTAAAGAAGATTTTTATGAATTTCTTCTCAAAAGTAAAGAAAGTAAAAGGAAAATAAATGAATGCGAGTACATCAAACTAAAAAGCTTCTGCTCTGCTAAAGAAGTCGTTAACAAGGTAAAGAGACAACCATCCGAATGGGAAAATGTATTTGCAGGCGATGCCTCCGATAAGAGCCTAATTTCCAAAATATACAAAGAACTCATACAACTCAATAACAACAAAAAACAAATGATCCATTGAAAAGTGGGCAGAGGACCCGAACTGACACTTTTCCCTAGAGGATATACAAATGGACAACAAATATTTGAAAAGATGCTCAACATCACTAGCTATTAGGGAAATACAAATCAAAACCATAATGAGATGCCATCTTACATCTGTTAGAATGGCTATAATCAACAGAACAATAGCAAATATTGGAGAGGATGTGGAGAAAAAGGAACCCTCGTATACTGCTGGTGGGACTGCAAATTGGTACAGCCACTATGGAAAACAGTATGGAGGTTCCTCAAAAAAATAAGAATTGATCTACCATATGCTCCAGCAATCCCTCTACTGGATATTTACCTCAAAGACTTGAAAACCTATATCCGAAAAGATATTTGCACACCGATGTTCATAGCAGTGTTATTCACAGTGGCCAAGACATGGAAACAACCTCAGTGTCCTATGGTAGATAATTGATTAAAGAAGCCACGGTACATATTACAATGGAATATTACTCAGCCATAAGAAGAGATGAAATATCGCCATTTGCAACGACATGGATGAACCTCGAGATAATCATGCTAAGTGAAATAAGCCAGACAGAAAAAGTTGAAAATCCCATGAAATCACTTACATATGGGATATAAACCTAAAAGCAACAAATGAACAGGCCCAACAAACAGAGACTCATGGACATGGACTATAGACTAGTGGTTACCAGAGGGTAAGGGGTCGGGGAGGAGAGAAGAAGTAGACAAGGTAAAAGGGGTCAAATATAGGGGGTTTGGTGGAGGGTGAAGTGGGTAAATGGGATCAAATGTATGGTAGCTAAGGAAACCAGACTTTGGGTGGTAAACACACAATAGAATGTACAGATGTCAAATGATAATGTATATAATTGTATTAACCAATGTTACCCCAATAATCTTAATTTTTAAAAAGTTTAAAAAATAAAGTAAAGTAATTGTTGATACATAAAAATAAAAGAATGAATTCATAAAAGCATGAATTGAGACCATTTTAAATCAATCTACATGCCTGACTTCATCACCATCCTCACAAAAAATAATAAAATGTTCACACATGCATGAAATCATGTCCACAATCAAGATAATGAATACACACAACACCGCCTCAATATAACTATATAACTAGTTATCTTTTTTGACTCTCTTTCTTTACCTCCACCCATGTCCTCGGGTAACCAATGATCTACTTTCTGTCACTAGAGATTATTTTATGGAATTTTATGTAAATTGAATAATAATATTAATCTTTTTACTGTATTTTTAACTCAGCATAATTATTTTAGATTCATCCATGATTTTGTATGTATCATAATCATTTCATTTTTAATGCTCAATAGTGTTCCATTGTGTTGGTATGTCAAAATTTGGTTATCCATTCACCAATAGGACGTTTGGTTGTTTCTAACTTTTTGCTATTACAAGTAAAGATGTTATGAACATTAGTACAAAAATTTTTGTATGAAAAAGTGTTTTTATTTTTCTTGGGTCAATATCTAGGAATAAAAAGTCTGGATGACATGGAAATAGAATATACATTTTACTTTTTAGAAACTGCCAAACTGTTTACCAAAGACATTGAACTATTAATGTCTCACCACCAGGATATAACAGTTATAGTTCTTCTGTATCCTCATTAATACCTAGCATGATCAGTCATTTTCACTTTATCCATTCTAATAGATATATAGAAATATCTTATTATATGATTTCATTTTGCATTTCTCTAATGACTAATAATGTTGAATATAATTTTATATGCTAACTTAATCTATTTCCTTTGAATTGTCTATTCAAAATTTTTGTCTAATCTTATTGTTTGTTTTCTTATTTCTGTGTTTTCAGATTTATCTATGTATTATGAATACAAGTTCCTTATCAGATATTTGATTTCAATTTTTTACTCTCAGTATATGGTTTGTCTTTTCATTCTTCTAATAGTGTTTCTCAAAGACCAGTTCTTCATTTTGATAAAGTCTTTTTTTTTTTTCTCTTTAGGAATCATAGTTTTGGTGTCATAAATAAGAAATGTTTGCTTAACCCAAAGCCACACTCATTTTCTTACATTTACTTTTAGAATTTTCATAGTTTTATGTATTACATCTGTGTTGATGAACCACTTTTTATTAATTTTGTAGGTGTAACATGTGTCAAGTTTAATTTTTGTGTGTGTGTGTGTGTCTACGGTATCTGGTCTTCCTAGGTGGTCTCCCATCCAAGTACTAACCAGGCCCGACCCTGCTTAGCTTCCGAGATCAGACATCCGGCTTGTTAAGGATGGCATGGCGATAGACCATGGACCTTGGCTCCACTGGAACATGAACCCAGGACCTTCTGCATGTAAAGCAGATGTGCTAACTGCTACCCTATGGAACCACGTCCAAGTTTCATTTTTTTGTTGTATATGTATGCCCAATTGTTTCAGCACTATTCATTGAAAAGATTATTCTTTCTTTATTGAATTACCTTTGCACACTAAAAAAAATAATCAGGTAACTATATTTGAGTGGGTCTATTTCTGAGCTTTCTCATCTGTACTATTGAGATATTTATCTGTCCTTTCACCAGTACTACCCTGTCTTTAATATTGCAACTTTATAATGTTTTGAAATTGAGTAGTGTGATCCTCCAATTTTGTTCATCTTTTTCAGAATTTTTTTGTATATCCAGTAACTTTTAAAATCAGTTCTTTGATACAAAAAAAAAACAAAAAAAAAAACCTTGCTGACATTTTGATTGGGAATGTGTTGAATCATAGATTAAACTGGAGAAAATTAATATCATTAACAATATTAAGTATTACAATCTATAAATACAATATATCTCTCCATTTATTTAAATCTTTGATTTCTTTCACCAATATTTAGTATTTTTCAGCATATATATGCTGAAAAGACATTGTTAGGTTTATACTTAAGTACTTTATTTTTTTCTCTAATTGATATTTTTTAATTATGTTTCAATTGATTTATTGATGGCATATAAAAATATAAAAATATTATTGACTTTTATGTTAACTCAGATTCTTTCAATCTTCCTAAACTCATTTATTAGAAGTTTTTTAGTTCTTTTTTTTTTTTTTTTGGTAAATTCTTTAGCATGTTCTGTATAGACAATTTTTTATCTATGGAAACAGAGTATTTTATTTATTCCTTTTCAATCTGTATAACTTTATATGTTTTTATTGCTATATTGTAAGCACTAGTTACTTCAATACAATATTGAATAGCAAGGGTAATAAGGGACATCATTTTCATGTTCCTATTCTTATGGGGAAAAGCCTTTTGTGTCTCACCATTTAGTATAATTATATATTGTCTGTGGTATACAGTTGTCCTTTACTAAAGAAGTACCTTTCTATTGTTACTTTATAGAGTTATTTGTTTCCATACTACTGAGTTTGGAGTATTCTTTGTATATTTTGGATAAAAGTCATAATACATTATTGTTTAGGTATAAGGTGTAAAATGAAGTTCATTTTTTTTTTTTGCCTATGCATATCCAATTTTCTAGGGTCATTTATTGAAAAGACTATCATTTATCAACTGATATACTTCTAGACTTTTATCTGAAATCATGTTTCCTTTTATGTCATTTCTCATTTCTCTGTTTTATGCCATTGATCTATTTGTCTGTTTTGATGTCAATACCACATTCTCTTGATAACACAGCTTTATAGAAAGTCTTGATGTTGGATAGGTTAAGTCCTCTAACTTTGTTCTTTTCTAAAGTGATTTGAGTATTTATAAGTCCATATGAAATTTACAATCACCAATATCTACAAAAGGCGGCTGGGATTGTGACTGAGAGTACATTAAATTTATAGATTAATTTGGGGGAGTATTAACATTTTAATGATAACTAATTTTCCAATACATAAATGTTGTGATACACACACACACGCACACACACACACACACACACACACACACAATACATACTATATCTCTCCATTTATTTAGGTCTTCTTTAATTTCAATGTTTTATAGTTTTCAGTATTAATATCATGTACATCTTCAGACCGATTAGAGCTTGGTATTTCAAATTTTAGTGCTTTTGTAAATTATATGATTCCTTTTATTTCAATTTCTGATCATTACTATAATCTAGAACTAAATTTGTGCTAAAATTTAGAAATAAAGTTGATTTTTGAATATTGATCTGGTGTCAAAGCAGTTTTAGTAGCTCTTTTGTAGATTTCATCACATTTTTATGGACAATCCTTTCATCCCCGAATACAGGAACTTTTTTATTTATTTTTTTGTCTAATTTTAAAAAAATCAACTTTATTTGTCTTATTTACTTATATTAGTTGGACTTTTAAGTCAAATGTAATGAGGGTGATTATCTTTGTCTTCTTCCTGAACCTAGTATTCAGTCTTTCATTAGTAAATATGATGTTAAGCTATAGAGATTTTTGTACATGCCTTTCATGAGAGTAAGAAAGTTTGGCTGTAGTTTTAGTTTGCTGAGAAATTTGTATCAGGAATGGATGTTATGTTATGTAAGTTGTTCTATCAAAGTGAATTGAGATGATAACATGGTGTTTATTGTTTAGTTTATTGATATGATTAATAATGTGCCTTGATTCTCAAATGTTAAATCAACCCGTGTTCCTCAGAAAAACATCATTTTTAAAGTTGTTTTATCCTTTTTATATATTATTAAACAGAATTTGCTATAATTTTGATAAGCTTACTTGCATCATGTTCATGAGAGATATTTTCTGCAGATTTCTTGTAATGTCTTTGTCTGATATGGTTTCATATTAATTCTAGCTTCATAGAAAGAGTTGAGAAGTGTTTCCTATTCAATTATCCAGAATAATCATGCAGAATTGGTATTATTTCTTTCTTAAATGTTAGACAAAATTTCCCAGTAAAGCCATATGCATGTGAAATTTTCTTCGTGAGAAAATTTTTAATAATTAAAACAATTTTTAATAAATATAATCATTTTGGTTATATGTTTCTTCTTGAGTGAATTTGATAGTTTTTCTTTCAAGACGTTCTCATTTTAATCAAGTTGTCAATTGTATTGCTATAAAGTTTTTCATATTATTTTGTTATTGTACTCAAAAATTTGTAGAATCTATAACAATGTTAGCTTTATCATTCCAATTTCCTGTAGTTTGTGACTTCACTGTTTCCTGATTGATCTGGCTAAACAATTGTGAATTTTATTGCTTTTCTCAGTGAATTGGCTTTTGGTTTCACTGATTTTCTCTATTATTTGGCTCTTCTATTTCATTGATATCTGTTTCCTATTATTTCCTATTCTCTACTTTTTATACTAGTTTTTGAATGTGGATGCCAAGGTCATTGATTTTTTTTGTTTTTGTTTTTGTTTTCTAGAATATATATATTCTAGGTCTCAGGTGAGATATTCTCCTTTGAATACATTAATTATAGTTATTTTAATGCCCATGTCTAGTAACTCCAATACATGAATGACCCTTTGGAGCTCTTTTCATTATCTGTTTAATTTTTTCCTTCCCTTCCTTCCTTCCTTCCTTCCTTCCTTCCTTCCTTCCTTCCTTCCTTCCTTCCTTCCTTCCTTCCTTCTTTCCTTCCTTCCTTCCTTTTTTTTCCTTCCTTCCCTTTTGTACTTCCTAATTTTTTAATGAATGAATTATTTTTAAGTAATCATTGAGGCTTTGGATTATGATATCTTTCTCCATAGATGATTCACAATATACTTTTCCAAGGAGCTATGGCAGGGGTATATTACTTTACTACACTTGGATTCTAAGCTAATTCCAGATTAGACAGGTTATAAGCTTTGTCATGTTTGGTCTATCTGTTTTGGCTCCATAAGGGATTCCTACTAGACAGAGCTTAATTCTAATTGCTGTCTTGCTGGTAATTAGAGATTTCATTTCCTCCTCTACTGAGCTTTCCACCTGTTTTCTGTTGAGCTTATTGGCCCCTTGCCTTGTACAGCTTTAAAAAAAAAGTTAAATGTCTCAAGAATAAAACCTAACAGAATGCCAGGCTCATTTCTCTATTTTTCAGGAAACTTTGATCCTGGAGGTCTGGCTTCCCTGGGAGATCTGACCTTCATTGTTTATATGATAAAAATCATATAAAACAGAAATCTGTTAATGGCATTGGGATGTCACTTATCCCCAAGAATATATAAGCCTTCTGAAAGAAGTGGCTAAGGGTGTAAGAAATTCAGCAGTACTTTTGATCTTATCTGTACTAGTGGAAATTATATCTCTGTTCCCATTATTTCTCCCTTTTTCTGAGATTCCAAATGTATGTATGTTAAATATCCCACTTGTATTTGTTTATCTCTCTAGTGAATTTCTTTTATTTTTTTCTCCTTTCACCATTCCAAATGCTTTTTTTCTGAATTACCATGTATTATATAGTTTCTTTAAATCTCTGACATCCTCTTAAATCTACCTTTTTTTTTTTGTTATTTAATTTAGTCAGAGTTTTATTTCTAGACTATTTGTTTCTTTTTTAAAAGCAGGTGTGAAAAATTTTATTTAACTAAATTAACTGATGAAAGAACCAGTAAGATGTTACAAGTGGTCAAAAAAGAATTCAAAGAATAGACACATATGCAGAGACAATCAAGAATGCTGAAATGAATTTGCTGAACTGATGCAAAATCGGTCAACAGCCAGAGGCAATCATTCCACCAGAAATCACATATATTACTATGATTTTTCTACAAATTACAGAGTTAGAAATGAGCTCAATGATAATAAAGGACAGAGATAACCTTGAAGGGTACAGGAAACAGAAATACTCCCTGCGATTGTATTTTTCCTATTTCAGTGTCTTTGGTATCACAAAAGGCTGAGTAAATCTATTAAAAGGGGTTAATTGCCAAAGTATAATATCGATAAATTATCCCAAAAATGTGCTATGGCTCTTGGTTGTACCAAGAGTATGTATTCCGAAATTAAATTATATTTACATCAAAGAATGTATTAGAAAAATAAATTTTCTTAAAGGAAGGGGGTAATTCTTTTTTTAGGTAGAAAACATTTTCAAAGATGGATATGTGCCTAGAGATGAGATACAATCTATAACTATGTTCATGCTAAAAAGAAACTATGGATACGGTTCAGTTTCTGAGCAGAGGTTCCCAGAGATATTTTGAGGACAGAAAAATAATGTCAATGTTTGATAATAAGGAGAATGATTTCTTTAAGTCTCATTCATAACATGACTTTCCCATTCAGATTACAAATCAAATAGAATAACCATCTCACTTTTATCAATTGCTATTGCATGTTAAGATCAACACTGAGGAGAGTGAAGCAGTCTAGAATGTATATATGTACATATAAATATATATACACACATATATGTATTACATTATTCATGTTCTGGCCAGGGTTAAGAAAAACTAAAAAAGAAATAAACAGAAATATAATTTTGTCTTGAAATGTATATATTTCACATGCGTATATGCATATATATATATATGTACACACACACACACACACACACACACACACACATATATATATATACACACATGAATGTGTATTCACAGACAAGCATGTATATGTGTATATATGTATATTCACTGTATATGATTATTATGTGGCTATTAAAATACAATCATGATTCTGCAAATGACAATTTTGATCTCTGTTCTGGGCTGTCTCTATTTTGTTTTCTCTCCACTGTCAACTTATACTTTATTAACATTTTAGAGCAAGTGCATACGTCATGAGGCTGGAATGACTGTTTATGTGGCGATAGGGGAATTGTCAATTTCCTCTGCTGTTTTACTGGGTAGTATGGCTCACACAAGTGGGTGCGAAGGCCACAGTACCAGAAGAAGCATGGTGGACCTTTCACTCATAGGATGGTAAACTGAACAGCTCAGGCTGGGGGTGTTGCAGGGAATGCAGCACGACAGTGGCTTTTGTTATCAAGTCTCACTGTAAGTTTCCTTCTGGAACCATAATCACCTGTATTCTGGCTGTTTAGGTCACCTCCACTGGTTGAGAGCATCTTCAAAGATGAGGCACTTCCTCACAGGAGCCGGAGGGGAAAACTTCTTCCTATAAGTGAGAATATCTCTAGATCCACCTTGCCATTCCTCATTTCAGGGTCATCTCCCAAAACAATATGATCAAAGAAGCTGAAGAATTCCTGTGTCCACTGGTCTTCATCTGGATGAATACTAACCCAGAGCTGGTGGCCACGGGCCAAGGGCAGATGATGGATCTGCCCTTTTCTAGATGATGGATCCAGTTTTCTACCCCTGGCATCAGAGCAGCCATCTTTTAGCTTTGTCTAATTTTCTTCCAGCAGCTCCTCTTTGGACATGGGGAGCTGCTGAATGTCTATTGTGATTTGGTCTGCCTGTAATGCCTTTGTGCCACAATGAAGGACTTTACATCCCAGGTATTTTTCTTCTCATAGCCATCACATATTTCTTGAAATACCATTGATAGAGCCCTGTTGTATCTGGAAGGAGGCTTTCTAAGTAGAGCATGGGAGGATGACAGTTGTAGTGGGAGCATGTATGCCACCATTGTGCCGCTGCCTCAGCCAGGTGGGGGCGAGGAGAAGCCTATTAGTTTCTTTATATAATATCTGGTTCATTTCTATAATTGTCACTTTAAAAAATTCCTTTAAAAAACAAAAGAAATATTAAAAGTAGCAAAATAAAAAAAGTTATCTCCCATGGTAAACAATTAGACTAGAAGCCGACTTATGAAGTTTAGGTATTAAATCACAATGAGATATCACCTCACACCTGTCAGAATAGCTATCATCAATAAATCAAAAAACTGCAAGTGTTGGCAAGGATGAGGAGAAAAGGGAACCCTTGTACACTGTTAGTGGGATTACAAAATGGTATAGTCACTATGGAAAAGTCTGGAGGTTCCTCAAAAATTAACCCAGCAATTGCACTTCTGGGTATTCCAAAGAAAACCAAAACACTAATTCATAAAGATCTATGCAACTGCATATTCACGGCAGTGCTATTCACAATAGCCAAGATATGGAAGCGACCTAAATGCCCATCAACAGAAATTGGATAATGAAGTTATTGCTTGTATATACAATGGAATATTATTTAGCCTTAAAAATGAAATCCTACCATTTGCAATGACGTGGATGGACCTAGAGGTTATTATGCTAAGTGAAATAAGTCAGAGAGAGAAAGATAAAAAGCACATGATTTCACTTATATGTGGAATCTAAGGAACAAAAGGAACAACTGAACTAAAACAGACTCGCAGATACAGAAGACAATCTGGTGACTGTCAGAGGGGAGGGTGGTTGAGGGGCTTGGAGAAAAAGGTGAAGGAATGAAGAAGTACAAATTAGTAGTTACAAGATAGTCATGGGGATGTAGAGTATGGTGTAGGGAATATAATCAATAGTACTGTAATGGCTATGTGTAGAGCCAGATGGACGCTAAAGCAATTAGGGAGATCACTTCATAAACTATATAAATGTCTAACCAATGTATTGTATACCTGAAACTACTAAAAAAAAGTACAAAGATAAAGAAAAATAGGTGTTTTTAGAAAATGCTAAAAGAGAGATGTTCTGCAAGATGTGCTCAAATAAAAATGACACTTAAATGTGCCTAGTCCTGGGAGAAGCATAGTCAATTACAGAGCATACTGTTTGTAAATGGAAAGTTCCAGGTTCAGTACAGAGATCAGGTTTTGATAGCGTAATGGCAACAGTACTAACTGAACATCTAAGAAAGCCCAATGGAAGAGCTAACAAAAGGCACATCTAAGTGTATTTTTGTCAAATTTTACAAACTTAAAATATGTGTCTCTTCACAGAAAACATCTTTGGATTTGTAACAAACAAGAATTATGATCCCTGAGATCCACTTTAGCCACCAGCTAAAACATCCTAAAGTGTTGATATGAGGTATATATAATGTTTTGGATAAAAATATATGATTCTAAACATAAAAGCAATTGAGGTCAGAGAAGTTTACTTTTTAAATATGAATTCTTTAAGAGAATTAAAGAATTCTGTTTTCACATTCTCCTCATTCCTTCCTTAAAAAATTGTGTTTACCATTTCAATCTATGCCTACCAAGTTTGAAAACAGTATAACTTTTCTGTATAATTAAATGCATACTTTAGATGTTGAAATGCATAATTATAACATGAAATATGTATGTACTATGGAGTAAGTGCATGCATCATTTACTACATAATGAAGCAGATACACATTAAATTAAACTCTATGATGTACAATATATGACCAGAAGAATTAAGCTTCGAATAGTCAATTCTACAAACAGTCATAAAGTACATTATATAAGTAAGTGCCTATAAATCATTCATTGAATACCCCTTAAAGGGGAACAAAAGGAAGAGATGCTTGTTTTTAACATTAATTTTATGATACAATTTATTTTTGGTTCTAAGCAATGCAACAGTTGTGCATTTCTCTAAGGATACAGCAAACTATTGATGATAAATAAAGCAGTGGTGATCTAGCTCTCCATCTGCTGACTAACATACTGTTCCTGGCACTTTGGAATGAAAACATAGTAAATGAAAGAAACAAACTTCTTAGTCTTAGATTTAGGTATTGGAAAGAGCTTCATCTGCACACAGCGCAGGACATCTGCTGTTAATGCCTTATGGACCAGCTACATAGTCATTTCCAGGTGTGATTCAAGATGCTTACCACCCAGGGGGCCATAGATGTTTAGAGAAGCAAGACTCACACTGTAGACTGAGTAAGAATGATGCAGACCCTGCTTCAGTATAGAACTCTGTGGAACTAAAAATCTGAATGTTAACAAGCCACCAGGTGGCTCTGGTATAATTGACACAATAGGTCAAAACCTATGCTGAATTTTAAGCCATTTTTATGTTGTTGGTCAACAATGTGTGGCCAGCAGGCAGAATGTGCATGGTGCATGGGGGCACATAATAACTCTTGCCTCCTCTATCTTCCTTTTTTTTTCTTTATTCTGCAAAAGGATATTGCGTCACAGCTTATTAAAATAGAAAAGTGGGTTTTCTATTTCACTACAAAAGATTCCTATGTAGATATGCCTCATTGGAACCCCATTCAAGAAATGCAGTGGTAGTTAGTTATCAGTAACTATGCTTCCCAAATCTGCCGAGTTACAGAGTTCTGAACAGATTACTAGCTATGCAGCAATGCAGTGATTTTCCGGGATGGCTTTCTTATGAGTCCATTTCTTTCCATTCCTCTCTTATTAAATCCTAGCCTGTAGCTACCCAAGAACTTTGGGATATCTGCAAATGCCATATTCTGAGGAGAAAAGCTTTACTCTCTGCTTGTGTGGCTTCATCATGTACAAATGTGTAAATGAAAATAAAAGTAATTTTCTCAATAGAAGTAAATAATTAATGAAAAATATCCATTTTGAGAAAGGAACGTTTGTTTTATATGTTAATAACAAATCCTGAAATGGTAAATTTGAGGTAGCTCAAAAATCAAGAAATTTTGTAATTTTTAAAAAAAATAGCAGAAAGAAAAATCCAGGATTGTAAATTATTATTGATATAATAGGGCAATTTTATTGGACAGACAGAAAGAACCATGCCATTTTCATTATTGAATGCTTCAGGTAGTACAATTTCATAATACCTGAATGTAATGGCTGATATATTAAGTATGCGAAACTATATAGCTTCCTATATGGCAAAAGGTTGGGGAATTTTTTTAAACCATTTTAAAGTTCAGTATTCAAATTTTCATATCTATATATTTTTATCTTGATAGAAATAGATGTATCCCCTTATTATGGAATATATTTTGGACTTTGAAGGCAGTCGAGATGTTTTCCTTTTTGTCTTGTATTCAGAAGAAGATGGTTTCATAAGAATAAATTCTGAACAATTGATTTTCCAACTAATCATCCTCCTAGTATTGGGAGGTTAAAGAGCCCTGTTGAACAAGTAGTAGTCATGGAGAGAAAAGCAGCCAAGGGCTAGTATATATATATATATATATATATATATATATATATATATATATATGTATATGTATTAAACTTTCCTTTTCTGATATGTGAAAGTGTGCAAGCAATACAGAGAAACAGTGAGAGAAGGAGGGAGGGAGTAGGAGGGAAAGGAGGAGAATGTTAAGAATCTGAGAAGAAGACACAGGAAAACAGAGGAACGGGGAATAAAAATCTCTAGTAATTTGTCTTGTATAAGGTTTAAAAACTTTGGGCTCTCATTTCACAAATACCTGAGTTAATCCAGTATCTATTAACTATTTTGTCTTAGATAACCTCTATGTGTTTCAATCATTTCAAAATATTATGGTACCATTCTCATAGAGATTTGAAAAGACCGAATGAGACAATGATTGCAAAGCAACCAGCAGAGTCATACAATGCTGGATATTTATACAGTGTTTAAGTAATGGTAGCCTTTAATTGTTTTTATTATTTTATAATCATGTAAAGGCTTTTGTAAGATAATATGGAGTCTGAAATTCAAGTAAAAATGTAAACTAAACCACATAAATTTCCAAATATGATTCCATATCATTTTCTCTAATCTTACTGCAAATTCTTCAAGATTAATCTAACTGGTAATATATTTATGCCTCTTCTTTATTACTACCATTGTTTTAGCTAACTGCTTTAGAATGTCCCTTTATGGCTACATTCCCAAGCATGCATGTAAAATATCCTAATATTATTTAAAAAATTAATTTATTTTATTAATATAGATTTTTAATGTTATATTTTTATTGAATGTTTAGCATTCACATTCTCCAAATAAGTTCTCATCCTTAGCCTATTTTTCTATTAGTCTTCTGACTTTCAAAGTTTCTTTCTTTCTTTATTATTTATTTATTTAGAATATCAATCCTTAGTTAATTATATAAGCTCTAGTTATCTTCTCCTAGGTTGTCAATGCTTTTGGGGAGATGTATGCTTTTTGTTTCTTGCTTAAAAAATATTTTCCTAACCCAAATTTACCTGACCCAATATCATAAAAATATTCTTCCTTATATTCTTTATAAATTAATTCATTTTCATTTAAAAAATTTTAAAATTACAGAAAAGGTACAAAAATAATTCAGAGAAATTTTCATATGTCCTTCATCCAGATTCAATTCTTGGTCAATCAATCCCTCTCCCAACACAAACACACACTTAAAATTTTTTTCCCTGACCCATTTGAGTTTAGGTTGCATATGTCATGTCACTTTATTGCCAAATCCTCCTCTAAAATCCATACTATTTTACATTATGCCTGGCACTGTAAAAGAGTGATTTTTACTCACAATCTCGGCAACAGAACTTATTATCCGGCTTTTCAATTTTTACTAATCTGATGGATAAAAATGGTGTGTCAACACAGTTTTAATCTTCATTTACTTTAGCATGAGTGAAGCTGAACATCTTTTTATATTATTAAAGGTCATTTTTTTTTTCTCTTTTGTGAATTTTCTGTTGATGTGTTCTAAAAATTTTCTGTAGGAGTATAGTTCCTTTCTCCCCCTCAGTTTTAATATGTTCTTTTATAATTAGTAATATTGGCCCTCTATTTGTTATACATATTACAAATATTTTCTCTCCAGTTTTTGCAAGTTAATAGAGCCATGTGTATTTTTCAGGGGGAAGGGGAGGTTAGGGGACTGTTTTCAAGATCAAACCTTTCAACAGCAGAATATCATTGAAAATGATCTTGCTAGCCTGTGCAGTCTGACACTGGTGGGAACACTTCATGCTTCTATTTCCTTTAAATAAAAATTTTAAAAGATCTAAAATAATGATCAAATGGCCTTGATTTCTAATTGCTGAACATATTTAAATATAGACTAAACAGATATTAGTTGAAGATTTATGATGATCAGCATTAAGAACTTTCAGCAAAATGATTCTTCACATGATGGCCTGTTATTTATCTTCACATACATCTTTGAGAAAACTTTGTTAAAATATGTATATAGACAGTCATGTTCAATATACTTCAAAATGTTTTTAAGAATTTGAGCAGGTGGATTTTAGAAATCAAAGAGCTGTTGCTGAGTATAACTGAATTGTATCTGTCGTCTATAGAAAACCCATAAAGACTTTTTTAGACAAATATGTATTATCAGTTATAGCAAGTATCATTTTTTAAAATGTCTTACTATTAAGTATCTAAATATATGAATATTTCAGTTACAACTTCACTCCCATATTCACTTATTTTGGCATTATTTATTGTTAAACAAATATGTTTGGAGTATTGGTGACTCACTTCAGAGTTTAAACCTAAATTAGAAAGTTCTTGAAAGAGGTCTAGAGCCCTTATGCGCTATTAAGGATGCAAGTTTCTACTTACTTCTTATATTTCTTTTTCATCCCTGCTTTCTTAAACACACATAATGAATATATACTGGCTGGCTTCTGTCAGAGAGGATTTTGTTTTCCTTTTTTACAGCAGGGGTAATCACATTTCTGGAAAGAAAAGATGATTTTAAAAGAGTGCAATAAATTTTGTACCCAAATAAAGACATTCAGAAATGACACACACAAAAATTTTCTCATGGCTCAGAGGAGGTTAACTTTGGTTCCTCAGTCAGAGAGGCATTAAGCACAGAGCAGCTCCGTGGGCAAAGCAAAAATAACTGTTATGTGGGAGCTGTTAGACTGGCAGTAGATTGCTATCTAGGGATCTTCACTCTCTGCTAAGTTCCCTCTCACACTGTGGGAAATGGCAGGAAGAGATATTTTAGTCGAGATACAAAAGGAGATACACAATTCTCACAGTTAAAGGCATAGAAAATCAATCACTTCTTTAAAAGCCCCTTGGAAAGCTTAAAGACAACATTAACTTTCCGAATGTTCCATTAGAAGTGTCCCAGACACAACTTATGGTCATACCTCCCCTGAGCTTATTATAGAATAAATTCAGTAAGAGTACATTAGGAATTTCCTTGTTCACTGATGATAAGAGTGCCTATATCACATGTGCTCTATCTCTTATTGTTCATTTATCTTGATTATTAAATGATTGAATTATGATTATATCTTAAAATGGTATTGTATGAAATTTTGTAGGACCATTATGCCAATATAAAAGGGACTAATCTGATTGACTAAGAAGGTTACCATGCAATTTATTGTCCAAACTTGGATGCTGTTAAAGAACAAAATAGGAGACATGAGTAATTATATTTATGACAACTATAGTAAACTGGGCCTTTCCTGGGCCTTTCCTGGGAAAACCAAGATATATGGTCATAGTAATCATAATGGAATGATTTAGATACGTAATCTGTTAATCAAGAATTAGGTCTCAATAGTGTCCATCCATCTGCCTAGTGAATAAGTTTAGAGTCAATAAGGATTCTCTAACAAAATAATTGGAATTTGAGTGGAGCAAAGCTAGGGTTTAACATTTTATTCTAAAAAGTGGTTTCATCCAGTAGCTGACATTTAAGCTCGAATAAAACAAGGTGTTCAGTTGGTTGTTAATCTAATTGAAAAACAGACCATCAACTAGAACTTTAGTAAGAAATCTGAAATTAAAGCTTCTAGTCATATTTAAACTCTTATTTTCAATTTATAAATTAAAAAATTAATTTTATGTATTTAAAGATACTTATCTGAAAAATTAAGGGTTCAATATATTACGTTTAAGATTCCTTTCCAGCTTTGATATTTTGTGATTTCCACTAACTCTATTTTTCTGGATGAACAAGATCTTTGGAGACACTGGAGCTTCTGAGACATGGGAAACTTATGGGGAGAAAACCCAGGCAAAGTGAAAAAGGAAAGTCCAAAGTACTGTGGGACTCTTTATATTCTGCCATTGAATTATATTCGCTCTTCGATTCAGGTATATTGAACTACTTGAAATTCTCAACACATCCCTTATTCCTTCATGCAGCCTGTTTCCTGCATTAAGAATGTTCTCAGCTTTTCATTCTCTTCAGCTTTAGCTATATCTAACTCCTATTCATCCTTCAAACATTAATCCTCTAATTTTAGTTTGAGCCCTTTCACTGCAATCCTGTAGCACTCTGGGCATAACTCCATCATCACACTTTTCACAAAGTCCATTATAATTGTTCATTCATTCTACTTCTATGTTAAACCCTGAGTTACATGTCTTTTCTACTTCTGCATCTCTAGCAACTAACTTAGTGCTTCTCAAATACAATGTGTTCAATAAACTATCAATTGAATTATGAAAAACAATTATTCCTCTTTCAAAAAGAAATAAATAGGTAACAACAGAAAAATAAAGGAATATTCCTATAGATGCCTGGCTAAGATAGTCAGCTATCACATATTATTATATGTAAATCAAGGTGAAAATAAGTTGAATTTGGATTGTACCTTATGCTTTACAGAAATCCCTGGGATTTATGCTATTGGAGCTGCTGCAAGAAAAACACTTCATAAAGGCAAAAATGTGCTTATGATGACCAAGACACTGTGTTAGGCAGAATAATTTAGAGACTAAATTGACATGAATGGCTTCCAAGATGAGTCTACTGTACACTAAATTTTGCTCTATCGTGTTTTAGAGTTGTTTCATAGAATTAAAAAAAAAAATCTATTTCATTTCTTACTGCGTCTTCATAGCCTCTAAATAAGCATTCCATTTACTTTATCATTTTTTATAATGTTCACACTTTCCTCTGCAGCATATATAGTTCTGCACATTTAATTTTAAAATAGGCTTAACAGAAATTCTCTTTAAACAATATTAAACACACTAAAATATCTATCTCTAATACCTCTCTTTACTTACAAAGTAATAGAATCAACGCTCTGTAATTACGGCTCACATTTTTCAATCATTTCTTTAACATCACCCTCTTCCTAACTATTGATCTTTAATTGCCATAGTTTGTGAATTACGAATTTACAATATCTCTCAGAACTATTCACGGCTTCCCCACTGCTTCTGACTTTGTGAATTACACGTCGATTAATGTTTTATTCATTAATATCATCTATATCAAATTTACTCATTTAATAATTCTGAACAATACTGTCAGATTACTTATCCTAAAATACTGCTTTACCATCCCGAAAATATTCTAAAAGTACAATAACAACCTATTACCTACAAAATGTAGCCCAAATTCAATAATCTGGCCTTTAAAACGCCTTCCAAAATCTGGCTCCAACCTTATTTCCACTTTCCCGCTTGGTGCGTAACATATATTCTCCTCTCTGGAGAGATTGCTACCCTCAAACTGCGATTTGTCAGGATATTTTCCCCTGCTTTAATTCTTACCACAACTTTGCTAATTATACCTCTTTAGCTCTCTACACTTTCTTCCTTCCTCTAAAACTGACATTCATTTTCTGTAGTAAATTGAGATGCTTACTGTTCACCTCCAGTGGTCATTCATCAAGTCACTGTCTCCTTAACTGCTCCTACTGATGATGTTGCTTCCAAAGTCATAAGGATCTGCAGCTTAAATTCAAACAGCTTTATATGCTTAACATAAATATTCACAACTGTGTCCCCTTTAGGTATCATGATGATTGAAAAAAAGATACTATAGGACAAAATGGTAGGGTCTTTGCTTCCATATTAAATGTCTCTCTCATATGGCTAGAAAACTGGTACACTTTCCTCTAGTAAATCTTACCTTTCTTCAGTGCTGACTCCAACAAGTGACCCTGAAGAATAGCGAGACTCTCCTTATCGCTTATATTTTCAGGTTTTTAAATGTCGGTTCTTCTAGTAAATTAAAGAGCATCTTAAGAATGAGGGTGAGTAAAGGGGCATTTAGTCATTTCTTACCTACATGTCTGAGGTCTTCTATCTTCTTGATCTTGGTCCTAAAAGTTATTACTTCTTTTCACTGTTCAAGCCTAATGTTATTAATAAAACAAAAACAGTACATGGTCTAACGTTAGATTAAATGTTAAAAGAGCAGTACTTTGGTCTTATCTATACCATAAAATTAAATTAAACATTCATATCCTCTGAGATGAATATTACTTTGCATTTTAATAGGAATAATGATTAATACCTCTTACTCTGCTTATCTGTGAGATTGTATTATTTTTCCACAACTATTTGCACCCTTTCTCTCCAACACCTTGAGAGGACTACATTTCCCCACTACCCATTAACTTTGTACTAGGGCAAATAACTTATTTCAGCAAAAAAGATGTGGGAAGACAAAAATATATCACTTCCAAGTTTCTCCTGGCTTTCTTGCCCTCCTGCAATCCATCATAACGAAGGGTTGTGACTGCTTTAGGTTGTGGCTAATTGCTTTAGGTAATTACTGCTCATTGCCTTGGTTTCCAAAAGACAAGGCAGACTTAAACTCAAGCCTATTCAAGCTCAATTGAGC
>NW_011888782.1:39291363-39293722 GCF_000151845.1 Pteropus vampyrus | reverse complement strand
GATCTTGGTCCTAAAAGTTATTACTTCTTTTCACTGTTCAAGCCTAATGTTATTAATAAAACAAAAACAGTACATGGTCTAACGTTAGATTAAATGTTAAAAGAGCAGTATTTTGGTCTTATCTATACCATAAAATTAAATTAAACATTCATATCCTCTGAGATGAATATTACTTTGCATTTTAATAGGAATAATGATTAATACCTCTTACTCTGCTTATCTGTGAGATTGTATTATTTTTCCACAACTATTTGCACCCTTTCTCTCCAACACCTTGAGAGGACTACATTTCCCCACTACCCATTAACTTTGTACTAGGGCAAATAACTTATTTCAGCAAAAAAGATGTGGGAAGACAAAAATATATCACTTCCAAGTTTCTCCTGGCTTTCTTGCCCTCCTGCAATCCATCATAACGAAGGGTTGTGACTGCTTTAGGTTGTGGCTAATTGCTTTAGGTAATTACTGCTCATTGCCTTGGTTTCCAAAAGACAAGGCAGACTTAAACTCAAGCCTATTCAAGCTCAATTGAGCTAAGAAGAATCCAAGACAACCTACTGATCCATGAGTGAAAAATAAATGTTTGTTTTAAAACTAATGAATTTTTGAATTTGTTGTTTATGCAGAATCTGACAATCTTGCAGAGCTATAATCATCAAATAGGTTTCTATACACAAATATTATTTACAGATGCTATAGTATAAATACTTTACAGCCATTATGCTGAGAAAATAAATTAAAGATTAAAAATACACATTGTATAATTGTATTTTTATGAAATTTTAGAACAGGCAAAATCAGTCCATGGTGAGAGAAAGTAATTCCCTCAGGGATGAGGTTCAAGGGGTTTGGGCAATAAAATACTAGAAAAGCACTTAGGAACTTTTTAGAGTAATGGAAAGTTTCTAAAGTTTGTTATAGATGTTGATTACATACATATGTACAATTGTAAAAACTCAACACACTTAAAATTGTACATCTTATATATGTTAATTACAACTCAATAAAAGAAAACCCATTAAATATTGCTGACTCACGCCATGAAATTGACTCATGTCCAAGTACACATTCAACATTTTCACTTGAATGCTAACAGGCAACTGACACTCAATATACTTGTTAGGCAGTTAGGTAGCCATGAGCAATGGAGGAAGGCAGGCCCAACCCAGAGACCTCACTTAAGACCTCCCAGAAACACCCATTTAAAAATATTCTTACATCCTGAAATACAAGGAAGTAAAAAACTTCAATATAGCCACTGGGTTAGGTGACCACAAATGCCTGTGCAGTTAGTATATACATTGTCTTTCCTTGATCTTAGCCTCATTGTACCACCATTATAATATCATATGTATCCCTGGAAGTTCATGAATCTAATTATACAGACTGAATTCTGGGTAACTGCATGTGCAGTAGACGAAAGATTATATAACAGCCAACCATCAGTCAAAATCACCTCATATGCCAATCATCTAGCACCACCCTTGTAACCTCCCATCACGGCCCAAATATAATGCAGACCTCTCCACTTCTATGAGGCTACATCTCTGGCATAAATATTTATCTCTTAAAATGTACTTTAATTAAACTTAGTTTTACTAAATTTTTGCTGCTTTGTAATTCTTCACTGCATCACTGGAAAGAACCAAGGCCCCCTTGGCGCCACTGGGGTAACGACGGTTTTAGATCGCCCACAATGGTAACATATGCAACACCAAACTCGTTATTGTTCCCATTCCTTAAGAAAATTGCTCTTGCAGGCTTATGCTTCATCCAGTAAATGACAGTTACTTTTCTTTAGATTCAGGCCCAAAAGTTAAAAAAACAACATTGATTCCCATCTCTCATATACTGCATTAAACTGACTGGACACATCACTACTTCCTCTGCAGATACTCAGGTCCACTTCATAGAAAACTCTCCCTTATCATTTATAAAGCTCCCAACATTTGTCTTTGATTTTTTACTATTTTTTAATACAGTAGCAGAGTTATCTTTTCTAAAGTATGTAAAATCATGCATCGTTTTCTGCTCAAAATCATCCAATAGCATCTATCTATAGAAAAGGGAGAAAAAAAAGAAGAGGTTTTAAACATATGCTTTTAAAAGTCTACTTCCCTGATCTCATGTCCTTGGCTCAAGTCATGCTTGTCTCCTCTCTCAACTTTTCTGAATATAAGAAAGCTGTCACTTCCAGGACTTTTTACGGATACTGTTTCCTCATATAGCTATTGTGCACATAGTAGGTTCTCAATCTCAATTTGATAAAATGATGAATGAATAAAAATCCTTTGGCATCCTATCATTTACAATTTAGCTTCATCCACAAGCATCATGGAGTTATTCTGCTTCAAACACC
>NW_011888782.1:39282023-39290128 GCF_000151845.1 Pteropus vampyrus | reverse complement strand
AAAAAAAAAAAAGCAATTGCATCTCTATGGCTGCAGTGAAACCATCATTTGTCATCAGTGTGTGACTAGAAAAATAGTGAGAAAGAAACAAGGCAAGAGCTACAGTAATGCTTTATTTACATTTATTGTTTTCCATTTTTCATCTTCATGTGTCTCTGTCCTGAGTGCTCCTGCTGGCAAGAGAAAGGCTCTTTTCTGTTTGGCAAAAGTGAACTCATTGAACAATGCACATACATTGTATAATACTCTTCTCACAGTTGCACTAAGACACACAAACATAAATATCTCCACTCTAAAGAGGTTGTTTTTTCAATATTTTACACACAGGATCTCCAGTAAGCATTTGGATTTTATAGTTCTTTATGCCCTCAAATCAAAAAATGTTTAGAATTTTACATATACTTTAAAGGCTCTCTTACCCGAATGGCTTAGAGAATGTCTTCATTTAAAATAAATAGATGGATAGATAGATATATAGCATAAAAATGTTAATCGTTTCAAAAATTTGAAATCATTTGGCCTGTAACATCATCACCACAGCCAAAATGCACAAAGTAACATGAGATTTATATTAATAATGCAACAAATAATAGTAATTCATAACAATTTTCTAAGATTTGTTATTCAGTAAAAAATTGCCTAGAACTATACATAAAACTGGCTAAGTGCACACTTATTTTCGTTTCACCCTTCCTAATTCAGCCATCTTCTTTCTATGTTATATTCTCTCAGGGACAAATTCACACCTTCTGTTGACCTATGGGAAATTTTCCTTTGCATATCGTGTATCTCCATGATTTTTTCCTATTTTACCTGGGCATAATGAAAATGTTATATTATGATTTATATAAACCTACAACCAAATCATCTGTACCAGCATCAAAAGCCAGCTCCTTTTGATGCTAACATCAGTTTCATTTTTTATGAAGCTAACATCTTACTGATTTTATATTGCCTTTAGTTTTTCAATTGTGTTCTTGTTTTTATTTGCCTTAAAACAAAATTACTATTTCAATTTAATCCTGACAATATTTTCATATGATTAAATAAATACTGAATGTATCATTCATTATTTCTTGAAGTGTTAACAATCCATGAAAATAATAAATATTTAAATAGTGAAGGCATACCTAAAGTGTTATTTATGATTACACACGTTCTCATGTAAGTAAAAGCAGATGTTCACAGAAAGATAAGATACCTCAACTACGAATGTTAGTGATTGTGAAATTTATACTATATTTATATTATTCCATATCAAAATTAAAGATATATGTGATTTAAACCTAAGATCATATAAAGAAAAAAATTAAAATTTTCTGTTAGTAACATTATACTTTTTAAAGTTCCCATTCTTCTCAGCACCTAATGTTGTGAAGAGAATTGATCACCGATATGAGAGATGGCAGAGAAGGCAAAAAATCAGCAAGAATAAAAATAATCAAGATATTCCAGGGACTTGTCTTTATAAATTACTTGCCTTTAAAAGTATCAAAATATGACATTTTTGAGGGGATGGAGAGCTAACTTCAGTTTGGGGACTGGTATAATTTGTAAGAAAATAGATAATGGACAATCAAGATATTATGATTGGAAAGCAATAATTAAAAATAATTTTGTGAGTTTGTTACTTCTGCAAAAGACATTTCTTAGCTGACTAACCGCAGTATAGAAATTTGCACCATAAATACACTGTTCTTTATTTAAATGCTAATACTATTAAAAGTCCATTCTACTAACTGAGGTATTTATTTAACTTACTCAGAGTAACAATCCTATTATCTGCAAGTTATGAGGCATTGTACTTCAGACTTAAGTGATAACTGAGTAAAATGTAATGCAATGATCTTTTTTGGATTCTGTCAATGAATATTGCATTATTTAGATGCTATTTGAAATTTAATAAATATGACAATAGATGCAAAGCACTTATGAGCACAACTTTTTAATGACAATAAAACTAATTATAAACTAAATACAAATGACTCTGAAAAACCAATTAAATTCAAATACAAAGCATTATGATCAGAGAATATGGTTGGTATGATTTCAACCCTCTTATATTTGTTGAGGCTATCTCTATGTCCCAGTATGTGGTCGATCCTTGAGAATATTCCATGTGAACTAGAGAAGAATGTATAAGCAGCTCTTTTGGGATGGAAGGCACTGTAAGTGTCAATTATATCCAGTTGGTCTAATATGTCATTTAAGGATGTTATTTCTTTATTTTCTGTTTGGATGATCTCTTCATATCCGACAGTGGGGTATCTAGGTCCCCTACTACGATAGTGTTTTGGTCTGTTTTTTTCTTTAGTTCTGTTAGTAATTGCTTTACATATTTTGGGGATCCCTGATTGGGAGCATAGATATTAATACGTGCTATTTCTTCTTGGTGCATGATTCCCTTTATCATTATGAGGTGTCCCTCAGTATCTTTCTTTACTTTTATTTTGAAGTCTGTTTTGTCTGATATTAGTACTGCTACTCTTGTTTTTCTCTGAATGCCATTTGCTTAAAATATAATTTCCCACCCTTTCACTTTGAGTCTATATTTGTCTTTGGAACTGAGATGTGTCTCCTGGAGACAGTATATAGTTATGTTTTGTTTTTTGATCCATTCTGCAACTCTGTGCCTTTTAATTGGTGAGTTCAGTCCATTTACATTTAGGGTGATTATTGAAATATAAGGTCTTCTTATAGCCATTTTATTTTTTGCTTTCGGGTAGCTTGGCGTTTCCATTGCTTCCTTGTCTTTGTGTTTCTGTTTTCATTATTTTGGTTGGCTTTTGTGGGATTTCCCTCTGGTCCTTCTTGTTTTATGTTATATACTTCAGTTCTGAATCTTTGGTGTGTGGTTACCATTACAGACGTGAAAAGGATAGTACATATATATATATATATATATATATACATATATATATGTATATATATATATATATACACATATGTATATATATATAGTTATATATTTATATATAGTTATATATATATAGTTATATATATATTTATATAACTATACACATATATATAACTATAACTATATATAACTATAGTTATATAACTATACACATATATATAACTATATATGTAGTTATATATATACACATATATATAACTATATATATATATATATATATATATATATATATATATATATATACAATCATTGTGTGTGCCTTATCTCTATTTCCCTTGCAAATTTGGACCTTTGAATCCTTCCTTCTTCAGTCATTGTTATCTCAATTTGTTCCTATGTATGCTGAATGTTTATTTCTATCTTGCTATAGCAATTCTCTTATTATTATTTAAGCTTATAATGCCTTGTTCTTAGTAGGGTTGCACTCCACTGCTTTTATTTGCCTGACAGTCACTTTACTCCTAATTATGTAATAATTTTTTTTTTTTTGTCATTTTGTTTTAGGTGAGCTGACCCCTTTCATTATTTCCTGTAGTGCAGGCCTCATAGTGGAGAAGTCGTTCAATTTTTGTATGTCTGGAAAGGTCTTAATTTCTCCTTCGTATCTAAAGGAGAACTTAGCTGGATACATCATCTAGACTGGTAGTTCCTTTCACTTAATAGTTTAAATATTTGATTCCATTTCTTTCTGGCTTGTGAAGTTTGTGCCGAGAAGTCCCAGGATAATCTAATAGGTTTTTCTTTATAAGTTACCATTTTCTTCTCTCTGGCTGCCCTGAGAATTTTGTCTTTGTCATTGATTTTTGATAACTTTAATATAATGTGTCTTGGTGAAGGCCTTTTTGAGATGAGATAATTGAGTGTTCTGTTGACTTCTTGAATTCTAAGCTCCAGTTCATTCTTTAGATTTGGGAAATTCTCATCCAATAATTGTCTGAAAATGCTTTCTAGTCCCTGCTCCTTTTCTTAGCCTTTGATAATGCCGTTATTCTTATAGTTCCTCTCCTGATGATATCCACTAGTTCTTGTATTTCTCTTTCGTTATTTTTCATTCTTCAGTTTTTTTCTTCTTCCTTCTGATGCATTTCTAGATTTCTATCTTCAATATCACCGATCCTTTCCTCCATTCCTATGATGAGCAAAACATTGTTAATGACTTGAAAGCATATTTGCTATGTCAGGATAATTCTACCTTACATTTAGCCAAAACTTTCTTGAGCAACTCTCAAAGGCTACTTTTAACAAGATACCTCTACAATCTATATCACTCACCTGAAGATAGTTTTAGTTTTATGGCTTTACCCAAATATACATTAAGAGAATATCCAATCCATATTAATAGAATCAGGGACATAAAATTTATTCATTTTATATTGACCAATATACTTATTGCCAATAAATTTTCACAAGTTGGTATTAAAGAAATATAAATGACATATTACTTTTATTAGCAGTGTAATTATAGTACTGATGGTGATAAAACAGATTCTTTTGAATTTGATGTATCTATTGATGTTTAAAATGCATTTCTCCCAAAATATGGTGCTTGGGCATACTGAACATTGAAGCAATCTGAAAAATATCTAGTAAGGACTCTCTAAACTTTCCCTTCTCCCCTGAGGCAAGTCATAGGACGCTCATGTGAGATGCCCTCCCTGTACTCAGAGGAAAGAAGCATTCTTATCCTTAAAGATGGGGGGATACTGAGAAGTCTGAATAAACAAGCTTTGCTGAAATCCCTCCAGCTCACCACCCTTTGCTCATTCACTTTTGTTTTATCATGTTTCCCCATGACTTTTCACTTTTCATCAAACCTAGTATAAAAATATTCAGACTTAACCATTTAGTCTTCATTTCCTTATGAAAGATCCCATGTCACATAAATCTTATTTTAATAAAAAAATAGGCTTTTTTCTTGTTGATTTGTTTTTGTTACTTTAATTTTCAGTCTCTTCCATGATCTTAAGATAGTAAAGGAAGACTTTTTCCTCTCCTAAATACCTCTTCTCTTAGATGTAATGTGATGGATTAATTTTTCCACTTTTTATCTCTATTTGAATTATTAAACTAATTATAATTGCATAGAGGGACTTTGGCCCTATGCATGCTGCAAAAATGATGGTAATCATCAGTTGAGTAATTCATGGAGATTAATGATTTGATTTTTATTCAAATAATTATATTTTATAAGCATATATGATGTGTGTATGATTGATGATCCTTGGAATACAAATGAAAAGTTTTATAAATTCTTGTAGAGAATGCACTAACGTCTAAAAATATGTTTAACTATCCCCAGCAGCTCAAAATATCATTAGAGAACTACTCCTATGAAGTAATAGAACAAAGAGACAGAAGGGTCTCATATGAGTTATCATATTGAATTTTTGACAGCTGATAAATAGGTCAAGAGCATAAGATATCAGTTAAGAAATAAGAATAGTTTGAATTCAGGATGGAGAGCAATATGTGTTGCAGAGGAATCTCTGGGAAATCAGGGGGAAACATTAGAATTTGAGGAATATAGAGGATGATAGATCAAGGGAAAAAAAAGTAAAAAAAAGTAGTGAGAGAAAGGAAGGGGAAATAACCATTTAACCAATTGTAGGCTCTGGAGATTAGCCAATTGTTCATTACTTGAACATAATACCAAGGAAAAGAAATAACATGAGTATTTTTTTCTTGGAGCTAATTACTAAATAGAAGTTATATTTTAATTTAAAGAATCAGCAACTCTCAGCTTTTGCTTTTTCTTCCTGAGAGAATCAAATCTATTTATTCTCTGCATGCCAATAACAATACTTTATAATGATGAAAATCAGCTGAATTATGTAGATTCAATTAAGTATAAGCATAATTAAATAGAAAAAAAAAAAAAAAGAATCCCTGAAATAGCTTTTAACATCTCAGTTAAAAAAGAAGACAGTATTCGGGTCAATGTTTTTTTACTGGAGCTATATTAAGAAGTTATTGAGCTTCAAACATTATTTGACCATCCATCTTCTCTTAATCAGGTTGTAACAGGATAAGTTTTAGGCACTGGCCATAGAAAATAAATGTATAAGGAAGTGCTTCACAAAGAAGAAGAAAATAATCCTAAATTACAAAAGGCAGAAGTAATTTTAAGGCCCTGGTCACTCGTTTATAAAAGATTATAGATTAAAGAAATGAATACACTTTTCCTGGGAGATGTAGAATTTCTACCTAATACACAGAAGCAAACACAGAGAGGCATCTCAGATGAGGAGACAAACATGTCCCAAATAAAAGCACAGGAGAAAACTCCAGATAAAGAACTAAACAAAATGGAGGCAAGAAATCTACCAAATACAGAGTTGAAACATTTCTTATAAGGATGCTCTATGATCTCTTGGTCAGAACTTCAACAAAGAGATAGGAAACAAAAATGAAGATGAAAACCATAAAAAAGAACCGGTCAGAAATGAAAAATACAATAACTGAAATAAATAATACATTGGCGGAATCAACAGTAGATTAGATAAAGCAGAGGGTCAAATCAGCGACTTAGAAGAGAAAGTAGCAGAAAACACCCAATCAGAACAGCAACAAGAAAAAAAAAAATTCCAAAAAATGATGATAGTTTAAGGGGCCTTTGGATAACATCAAACATTCACATCATAAGGGTACCAGAAGAATAGAATGAGCAAAGATTTGAAAACTATTTGAAGAAATAATGATGGAAAACTTTCCTAATTTGGCAAAGAAAATAGACATACAAGCCCAGGAAGTACAGAGAGTCCCAAACAAGATGAACCCAAAGAGGCCCACACAAAGACACATCATAATTAAAATGCCAAAGACAAAATCAAAACTTTAAAAGCAGCAAGAAAAAAGCAGTTAGTGACCTACAAAGGAGCTCCCAAAAGAATGTAAGCTTAATTCTCAAGAGAACCATTACAGGTCAGAAAGGATTGGCACAAAATATTCAATATGATGAAAAGCAAGGACCTATATCCGAGGATACCCTATGAAGCAAGACTATCATTTAAAATTGAAGGAGATAAAAAGTTTTCCAGAGAAGAAAAAGCTAAAGGAGTTCATCACCACCAAACCAATATTATAAAAATGTTGGGGTTTCTTTAAAAAGAAAAAGGGTGAAAAAAAACCCCATAAATATGAATAATAAATATAGAATAATAAAATCACAATAACTATGTACCTATCAATATTCACTTTAAATGTAAGTGAATTAAATGTCCCAATAAAAAAAGACTGAATGCATAAGAAAATAAGACCTATACATATGCTGTCTACAAAAGACCCACTATAGATCGAAAGATACACAAAGACTGAAAGTAAAGGAATGGAAAAAGATATTTTATGCAAATCGAAATGAAAAAAAAGCTAGAGTAGCAATACTTATATTGCACAAACCAAACCTTAAAACAAAGACTATAATAAGAGAAGGGCATTACATAATGACAAAGGGATCAACATGATAAAAGGATATAACCCTGATAAACATTTATGCATTCAATGTAAGAGCATCTAAATATATAAAGCAAATATTGATGGACAGAAAGAGAGAGATCAACGGTAACACAGCCATAGTATCCAATTAACGTCAATGAACAGATCTTCCAGACAGAAAATCAACAAGATAACAGCAGCCTTAAATAACACATTAGGACAGATGGCTTTAATAGATATTTTTCGAGCATTTTACCCTAAAGTAACAGAATTTACATTCTTTTCAAGTGCACATGGAATGTTTTTCAAGATAGACCACATGTTAGTCCCCAAAACAAGTCTCTATAAATTTAATAAAAAATCATATCAAGCCTCTTTGACCACTATGGTATGAAATTAGAAATCAATTACAAGAAGAAAACTGAGAAACACACAAAAATATGGAGGCTAAATAATATGCTACTAAATAATGAATGGGTTAACAATGAGATGAAGGAAGAAATCAAAAGATATCTTGAGACAAATGAAAATGAGAACATCATGACCCAAAATCGATGAAATCTAGTGAAAGCTGTCCTAATAGCAAAATTCAGAACAATACAGGCCTATCTCAATAAACAAGAAAAATCTCAAATAAACAATCTAACCTCACACCTAAAGAAACTAGAAAAAGAACAAACAAAGCCTAAAGTGAGTAGAAGGGAGGAAATAATAAAGACCAGAGTGAAAATAAGCAAAATAAAGTCTAAAAAATAAT
>NW_011888782.1:39274083-39280763 GCF_000151845.1 Pteropus vampyrus | reverse complement strand
ACTAGAAAAAGAACAAACAAAGCCTAAAGTGAGTAGAAGGGAGGAAATAATAAAGACCAGAGTGAAAATAAGCAAAATAAAGTCTAAAAAATAATCGAAAAGACCAATGAAACCAACAGCTGGTTCTCTGTAAAGAAAAACAAAATTGATAAACCTTTAACCAGATTCACCAAGGGAAAAAAAAAAAAAAAGACAGAACCCAAATAAATAAAATCAGAAATTAAAGAGAAGTGACAACTGACACCACAGAAATACAAAGAATTATAGCAAAATACTACAAACAATTATATGCCAGCAATGTGGATAATCTGGAAGAAATGGATAAATTCCTAGAAACATATAATCTTCGAAGACTGGAACAAGAAGAAATAGTAAATCTGAATAGACCAATTACTATCAAAATCGAATCAGCAATTAAAAAATTCTCATCAACCTTAAATCCTGGACTAAATGTCTTCACTGGTAAATTCTATCAAACATTTAAAAAAGAATTAACACCTATATCGAATTGACATCAATGAACAGTATTCAAAAAATTCAAGAGGAAGAAAGACTTCTCTTTTATGAGACCACCATTACTCTGATTCTCAAACCAGAAAATTCGAGGTCAATTTCCCTGAAGAACATTGATGCAAAAATTCTCAACAAAATATTAGCAAACTGAATTCAGCAATACACTAGAAAGATCATATACCATGATCAAGTGGGATTTATTCCTGAGATGTAAATTTGTTTAATATCCAAAAATCAATTCACGTGATATACTGCATAAACAAAATGAAAGAAAAAAAATCATATGACCTATCAAAAGATACAGAAAAAGTGTTTGAAAAAAATCTATCATTCATTTATGATAAAAACTCTCAGCAAACTGGGAATAGAGGGAACACATCTCAACACAATAAAAGCCATATATGATGATTAGACAGCTAACATCATACTCACAAAGGGGAAAGCTAAAGGCGTTTTCCATAAGATCAGGCACAAGACAAGGATGTCCACTTTCACCAATTTTGTTCAACGTAATATTGCAAGTTCTAATCACAGCAATCAGAAAAGGAAAATAATTAAAAATCATCCAAATGGGAAAGGAAGAAGTAAAATTATTGTTATTTGCAGATGACATGATTGTATATAGAGAGAACTCTAAAGATTACACCAAGAAACTATTAGAACTGATAAACGAATTCAGTAAAGTATCAAGATACAAAATTAATGTCCAGAAATTGGTTGTATTTTATGCACCAATAACTATCAAAAAGAAAAATTAAGAAAACAATCCTATTTATAATTGCATCAAAAAACACACACAAAACGTAGGAACAAATTTAACCAATGGGGTAAAAGACCCGTGCTCAGAAAATTATATAACATTAAAGAAAGAAATTGAAGAAGGTACAAATAAAGAACAATTTATCAACTTACCTTAATAGGTTTTCTTTGTTTAAAGATCAAATTACAGAAAAGTAAATTTCATGAACTATTATAAACTAATTTTGTTATAAAAATACTAGAAAAATGTTACCATTTTTCTTATTTTCTATTATAATTCCACTTCCTGTTTACATATGCATTCCTTCTTGTTTTCAGAAAACATCATGCAGTTTAATAATCTTCTCAAGCATGCAGTGATTCCTGGTGCATTTAAAAAATATATTAAATTCTCATTATTGTGCTTTCTGACAAATTTTATGAAGCTCACTGCAACATATTCATATTAAAATCATACTAAAAGTAGCACAATAAATGAAATTATTGTTAAGGCAGTATGAAATTTTAATATAGATATTGAACCATTTTTAAGAGGCAGTTTGAGATGTTAACATACTAATTTTTTAGATCTATGACTTTGAATTAGTTATTTATAACCTATTTCAGTCTTGATTTCCGACCTCGAAAAAAAGAAAGTAAAAGAAATAACATTATAGGGTTGTTTTGAATATTGAATAGAATGTATGTATGCATATTAAAACATATCATGTAGTGTCTGCAAGAATGTAGAAGCTCAGTTATCAATAATTATTATCAATTTTTTACATTTCAAAAAATTCAATAGAAAAATTAAGGTAGAAAAGAATGAAATCATAATTGTGTGTGTGTATAATCCTGAAAAAAATGAAAACATTTTGAAGAGAAGTTTAAGAGCAATCAAATTGGATGGAAAAAAAAAATCTGTACACATGAGGGGCTTTGTCTTCAGCAGCTTTTAATTAGAGTATATTATGTGTATTTTAGATTCGATATTGAAAACAAATAATGAACTTGAGTTCATTGATGACATGAGATATTGATGTTGAATTCTACACTTGATTCATTAGATTTCCTACCCTCTCCCATTTTTATTTACCTAAACAAATGTTACTAAAAAAAAAATCAGCACATATAGGTAGTATCTTGTGGTGTATGCTGTAAAATACTTAATAGTTTTATCGCTCTGAATTCTTACTATGTGTGGCAAGTGCCTCCACACCAAGGTCAGCAAGAATGTGTAATTTTGCAAATTTGGTAAATGAACTTAATTGTTTTCATATTTGTTTGAATTACATGGACTCTTTGTATTGCATTTGTAAGGCACATATATATTTTTTCAATTTTTTTTTTTTGTGTGTGTGTGTGAACCACAGTTGTGAAACATATGTACTCACCAGAAAGGAAAAACTCAGGGATAGAAATCTATGATCTTATATTTTGTTACAATTAAGCATTGTTTACTAATCATACTTACCATAGTTGTTTTGAAGCAAGAAATTAAATATTTAGATAGGAGGAAAAGTCATTTTCCAAGAAGTCCTTGTTTGAATCTGAATAATTATGCCATTCAAAGTCCATTATACATACCATGGACTAATTCATTGCCTATAAAATATCAGTGTTGAATTGCAGCTTGTATTTAATTGCCTGAAAAAAAATTCAGATACAAAACACTTTTTAATAAAGCAGTATTTTGACAATGACCCTTATCATCATAATGTTAAGACTAACTAGAGTTAGACATTGTTGGTAATTTCTTTTATAATAATTTACTTTCATCAGAATTTAATTCATATCAATAGTCTACTAGTGTGAAGATAAACCTATTGAGAAGAAAAATCTGTATTAACCTGCTACATTCCAATATGACTCTGTTTTCACCTGATCGTAAAGGTTCTACATCAAAAGGCCTGTGGGAAAATGAGGAACAAAGAGAGAAATTATCAGTTTAAGGCTCTATGTTTTGAGAACTGGAACTAGCAAGGAAGTTTGAGGACTGATGATGATTCTGATTAGGTGGGTGGTCTTGGGCAATATACCTGAACTTTTTATTTGTTACTTCAACAGTGCAATGAACATAATTATTTTCAATTCAATGGGGAAGATTAAAGGAGAAAAGATTTGTAAAACATTTAGAATATTACCTAGGCATTTCAAACAACAAATGAGTGTTAGTAAAACTCACTACACATGCAACTTTCTCAAACTCTCTTTAAATTATATGATCTTCATTTTCCCCTGACAAAAAACAAAAGACAAATTAGAGCACTATTGCTAAAATTTTAATGGTATCTCATTACTAATGCAGATTCTAACTGAGGTGGGGTCTGAGTTTCTTCATTTCTGACAAGCTTTCTGGGGATGCTGATGCTGATGTTTCTGGTTCTGGAACCATACTTTGAGGAGCAAGGCATTCAAGCTTCTCCTGTTCTAAAAAGGGCACTCGTCAGAGGAAGCCCCACAGATCACAGGCAAATACCCCCACCTCCTCTAACATCACTAATTTGAGGATGCTTAGAGATTATTAGAGGTGTAAAAAGTTGTAGAAAGCAAAAGTCCACTTGCACTTTTTCCTCCCTTCCAACTGACTTCTTTAAGGATTGTTGTAGGGGTGATAATCCAAGAGATGTTCTCTATGGGTGGATGGCAGTGTGTCATTTGGTAAAGGTGGTTCACTACATTTCCTCTCATAGTATGTAGATATGCCAAAATAAAGAAAATAAAAACCACTCTGAACTGACAAAGTCTGGTTTACATATAGAAAATGTTTTAGAATGTATGCTAACCTTTCAAAACACTTCTTTCTAAAAACATTTTGTCAAAAAAATCATAGCTATAGCTAGGAGCTGTCAATTCACCTCAGATAAAATCATTCTACATAGAACAATAAAACATATTTCCTAGCATATAAAGTAAATTATTATTAATTATTATTTATTATTATTTATAATTATTATTATTTACTTTGTATGCGAATAGGCACACTTTCATTCCGGGTGGAATAAAAAAATAAAACTTGCTACTTCAAAGGTAGATATTTTAACAACATTTGGTTCAAAATCTCATTTTCCAAAATATCTTTCCTGTGGTGTTTGTATAATCTTACTCATAGACCCTTGGAGTTAGATGTAGCCTGAGGAGTTTAGCCTTCCCATTCACCTGTTTTCTCTAAAAAGCAGCACAAACATATACACAGACCAAAGCATCAAGAATCTGAAGGTTTAGGCAGTTATTTCACTTTTATCCACTATGTGCAGAACATTTCTCTTCATTTACAACTTCAGAAGAAAAACAAAGGAAACAACAACACAACTCTCCCTGCCCCAGCCAGAAAAACAGAGAAATAGTCAATAAACTTTCACTATCAATTATAGAATTCTCTCTTTCCACTGCAGAGAACTCTCCAGCTGTAACTGTCCTTGACAAGTTGTCCCATTAATATCTAGGCTTTAGGTCCACTAATAAATTATTAAGAAAAACACCATGCTTAGCAACCAATATTTGTTGAATGAATAAATGCTTGTTCAGGGATGGGATGATCACTACACGGTAGGGAAGCTCAATAACATTTGGAATAAATAAAAGTTTACATACATTTATTTAGAGGAAATTCTTATGCTGAAGTGAAATCAATTATTCATAATTTCCACTCAATGATTTTAGAGTTTATAAAATATCTTTCCAAAATGAGAGCCATTCAAACATTTGTCATAGCTTACTAAAGTCTTCTCATGGTCTTTACATTTGCAATTTTTCTTCATCATATGTCTTTGTTTGAAGATACAATTCTCTGCAAAGACTCTAACTTTGTATGGGCTTGTGCTGAATTTAAACACTTCATACTATCCATTAATTCAGGCTATTTTTAAATTTCATCTTCTCCTGTGTTACCTAGTTAGCTAGCTTCTACTCATAATTATGCAAAAATCTTAGACTAAATGGAATCTTTTACCTTGAACTTCATAGAGTGTTTTCAATTTAATTTTGCTTGATTTTTGGACCAATGTAAAGTTTGTTAATATTGCTTTTGCAGCGGAGTGTATGAATTTGCTCTAAGAGTTTTTCCATACACATTATGGGCATGACTCTTGTTATTCCATTCAAACCACTGACAGAAATTTTGAGATCTTTAAGTATAAGATCATACAGACCCATATCTGAAATTTATTCTAATAATGCTTCAGTAATCTATCATACTACATAATTCCATTGTAAAAAATAATTGAGCATGCCAAATGTAGTTATAAGACTATGCGAACACTAAAAATATTGGGCTATCATTTCCTAAAAATATTTTTACTGAACTTTTTCATGAAAAAGCTCTACTTTTCTGTATCTTGTTATAGTGCTGATTGACGCACACTAACATATAGCTTTATGTTTACTGATGATAAATTATTAAGAGATAACACAGTGTCTATCAACTAATATTTGTTGAATGAATAAATATTGATTGTACTGAATCATGCACACATTCTAGGTAGATGCACCTTGTGTTCAACTGTAAGATTGCTGGCAGGTCAAGACTGTAGTCCCTGACTTTAAAAATGAGAAATTTATGCTTTACATGCTGACTTATATCCAGAAGTGTAGCTCCACTGTTATTATGATATCACCAACTATAATAAATGGTTAGACACAATGCTTAATACAGGTCCAGAGATAGGCTATAAGATTAACAATCTTATATTAATCATATCATGATCATCATCATCGTGATCAGGACTGTGATGGTTATGTGTTAGTCATTTAGTTATGACTGTAATCTTTCATCTTAATTCATAATGGTGTAACTATTTGCTCTGTAAAAGACAAGGAGAAACTGACCTCCACTGTGTCTCTTCTTTCAGAGAATTTCTAATGATCCACATGTATTGCAGAGACATAATTAAAGAAGAATAATTAAATGTTTGATAGTTTCCATGGCAAATTTTCTGGATTTCTAGACTTTCTTTTTTCTCCACACTGTCCTATCATAAAAATTCCTTCATTTTTGTTCCATAACTAGTGCAGAACATCAATGAAACACAATGGCCATATTGTTAATACTGTACTTTCTTTAAAAAAGGAACCAGTTTGCAATAGATTTACAATTTTAAACTTGGTGTCAGCAGTTGTGAATGTTACATCTGTACTGTTCAACATGTAAAATAAATAGAGATAAGAAATAAGTGAAAAGTTGAACATATCAATATTCAACCTTCAATATTTATGCCAATCTCCAACAATTACAAACTTTATAACAATTCTTATCTCTGTATCTCCTACTCAGTAGATTTCTTTGCTTTTCTTTTCCAACCTCAGTGACCAATTATTTATTTAGTGCTACTGTTTCATTTCATTTCTATTTTTATAAACTTAGACCTCTTTATAACGCTCAAGCTTCTCATGTTCCTAGTTTATCCTATACATAACTTGAGCAAACTCAG
>NW_011888782.1:39264356-39273178 GCF_000151845.1 Pteropus vampyrus | reverse complement strand
TCCTCTACTTTATAAAATATAGTTCTATTCCCTAAACACAGCATAGACTTAAATATATTTAACATTTATAATTTTAAATAATGTTCGATGTTTTCTTTTGCAATTTGCTTGGTTTTGCTCAACATTGTGTGTGAGAGAGATTTATTCTGATTGTTCACTCGGTTCTATTGTATAAAATCCATTGAAGGATAATGGCAAAATTAATTTATGTATTGATATGTTGACAGACATTTAAGATATTACCAACATTTTAACTTTTCAACAAATGCTACTTTACCCCCTGACATTAAGAATAATAAACGATTACTATGAACAAATATATGCTTGAAATTCGATAACATAGATGAAATGGACCAATTCCTTGAAAGACACAAACTCACAGTAAAAGAGATAGATAATGTGAATAGGCCTATATCTATTAAAGAAATTGAGTCAATGATTAATAACCTTCTAAAGGAGAAAGCTCCAGTACCAGATGGATTCATTGGTGAAGTCTATCAAAATTTAAGGAAGAAATTATACCAACTATTTACAATCTCTTTCAGAAGATAGAAGCACAAGGGAATACATCCTAACTCATCCTATGAAGCCAGCATTATCCAAATACCAAAATCAGACAAAGAAATTATAAGAAGAGAAAACTATTCACCAATATCTCTCTCAAATATAGATGCAAAATCCTCAACAAAATATTAGCAAATTGACTCCAACAATGCATAAAAGTAATCATACAACTCTACTAAGTGGGATTTACCCCAGGTTTGCAAGACCAGTTTGACATTCAAAAATCAATGTATATATCACATCAACGGGCTAAAGAATAAAAATCACAAGATTATATTAACAATGCAGAAAAGGCTTTTCACAAAATCCAACATACATTTCCAATTAAAACAAAAATCTCAGGATACTAAGAATAGAGAAAATAGTCTTATTCAAGACTGGAAAAACATTTAAATAACCAAACAAACAAATCTGGATCTCTGAAATTTTACTTCTAGATGTGTTCACAAAAAGAATTTTCCTAAATACACATAATAATATGCAGAAGAATGTTTATTACAGTACTGTTTGTTAGAGTAAAATATTAGAAACTATTTAAATGGCTATATTAAGTAGGATAAATGGTGATATTTTCATTTGATGAATAGCCACAGTGAAAATTCTGAACTAGAACTAGGATAAACATATACATCCTCAGAACAAAATGTGCGCTGAATAAAGTGTTACATAGCAAGATATGCACAATAAACTATTATATATTTATATTATAAAACCTGCAAAATTTTAGTATGTAATTCTTGTGGTTAGAACAACATACTAAAATTACGTTAAAAGATCATGAGAATTTTAATCACCAAATATTTGTTAACGATTCCTTTTTGAGAATAAGGATGATGAAAGACTAGGATGATGAAAATCTGCATAGGAGGCCTCAATTTAGATTTCTTTTCTTTTTAAGAACACAAAGTACCGAACATTTTATAAGCCAACATGGCAGCCTTGAAAATGCACCTGTCAGATCTCCTGCTGACTCTGCCACTGCAATCTGAAATCCATCAGTGAGCTTGTGCTAATGTGGCACTTGCTATAGGCTGCCACTCCCACCAATGACAGCACAGTAAGGAATAGTAAGGCAAATCTATACTTGGGAGATGTGCCACTTCTTTTACAGGTGACTTGGTTCCAGGAATTCCTGTCAGATTTGGCGAAATTTAGAATTGCAATATAGTCTATAACATTCCTTCCTCCCTTCCTTCCCTCTGTTTCTCTTGCACAAAGTGCATCATGGTCCAAATGGCACTCCCAACCTTCTCTTGCTTGCTTCACATTTTCTTCAACATTTGCTGGTCTAATTCCTTCTTGACATCCTTCTATGAGGATCTAAATTAACACAAATAAATACGACAAATTGTTAAGATTCAATTAATCTCTATACTGTGTACACTGATAAATAAGCATTCATTATGTAAAATATCCATAATTGTATGGTTTAATTTGAGTAGTTGTATTATGGGTAATTTATATTCTTCCTTATAATTTTCTACATATTCCAAAATTTTCTCATTAGAAATTTGTTAATTTGTAATTTGGAAAAAAATATATAAAAGACTTCACATATAAAAATAAATCAAGATAAAAATGCAACAGAACTCCATCTTTACTATTGCATTATTTTGCTAAAATTTTACAATGCGACATGAATATTTAATACTTTTGTACTGAATTTTAACACTCATATACTTTTCACATATATACAATAAATCTGTTGACAGTGGACATTTTTTTCTAAAAATTAGAAATTTGAGCCAGAATCTCTGTCTACCAATGTTAAACAAATACTTTCAAATGTATGTACATTTGTGCACATAGCTCTCTCACCATCAGTAAGAAAAGGACATATTGGCCCTCTTCTTTTATACAAACATAAACCTGCCATTTGGTACTTCCTCTTCTCAAGCGAGCTTTCCTTTGTTGATCATTTTAGCCACAATTTCCCCCAGTTTCCTTATTTTATGAGAAGACTTGATGACAGACTCTTACATAGGTATGCCAAGTCTGTCAAAGACAAATCTTTAATCTTTACTATTTTCGAACGACAGTTCACACACAAGCTCACTATTCCAGTTCCATCTCTTAATTGGTTCCAATGACGATCTTCTATGCTGACCTACCTCTGTAAGAACTCTAGTATATACTCATTGCTAACTCTAAATATTTGCTTTGCCATTCATACTACTTGAAATATGCCCTTTCTAGTGTTTTGTGTCAATTTGAAATTACAAATGTCTTCAAAAGATATTTAAATTTTCAGATTTGATATAGTTTTTCAATCACATTATCATTTCACATTTCTTAAAGTATTAGAAGATAAATACTACCTTAAATGTTATTTGATGCTTCACTACTGTTTTCTAGTTATTGATATTCCTATGTAATAAACACTTCAAAAGAAGGTACTATATCTTTAAAGTAATTTTTAAGCCCTATATAATATACAGCTAGAATTCTCAAGTGCATGAATGTTTACTTCACGAGCCATAACACTATAACTATGGAGAGAAGCATTCACCAGTTATCGAAATGTCATTCACTGCTTTGGAAGTATAAATTAGCACACTTTTTTTGAAGAGCACTATGTCAATATATACCAAAAATTTATTTAAAGGTATATTCTCTTTAATGGAGCAATATCATTTACAGAAACTTATTTTAAAAATAGTAATATGTACGTGAACAAGGATTTTTCTAGATGGATGTTCTATGCAGCATTGTTTAGAATTTGAAAATTATGAATTATAAATTCAAAAACAAGGATGTATTCCTTTCTTTGCTTAGGCTTGCCTCTATTGAGAACCTTTTAATCCTGCTGAAGCCAGAAGGAGCCTATGCTCAAATAATAAACTTTCTTTTTTCATAGAATGTGAACACAATTCATTAAGCTTAATTAGTTTGTTGTAAGGAATGACCTAGCTACAACCCATAGCTTGAGTTTCTCTCACTTGATTAGTGATCTAGTAAGGGTGACATGGGCGCCCTTGAGATGTGGCTGCATATTATGGGAAACATTACAGAGATAGTTTATTTGCTCTAGGAAAATCAACCAGCAAGTTTGCTTTTTCAGCAAAGCTTGTGAACAAATGAAAAATAGAAGACTTGTTTTGTTTCCCTAGTGCTTCCGCGAGTACAGGTTCTTTCCATATACCAAAATACATCAATAATATTTAAGGCAGGATTTTTCAACATGGCATTATTGATTTTGGGGGCCAGATGGTTCTTTGGCGGGGGTGCGGGTGGGGAGCTGTCCTGCGCATTGTAGGATGTTTAGCAGCATTGACCTCTACTCACTAGATGCTAGAAACACCCTCCAACATAGTTCTGCTGAAGTTTGTCTTCCTACATCCAGATGGACTTTGACACACTGTATGTTTTTTTTTTTTTAAACTTCTAGTTTTAGGGATTTCTTATACATGTTTGACCAGTCTAGGTTCTTAGAGAAAAGATTTCTTTTGGGCATATAAGCAATAAATTATTATTTGTTTAAAGAAATACTTCATTTCCATCATATGTAAATAGTTCACAGTTTATATTATAGTAGTGTTCAGACAGATTTCAACAAAATATAGATATTGTTGATTATGAACTGATATCCTAACGAGTTATTACAATGGAAAAAAAAAGAAATTGGGTTCATTCTCAATGAATAATAAAGAAGAATCAGTAGAATAGGATACAAAGGAAAGCAAAGAGACAATGTGGCAAGTACAGAAGAGAGTGGGTGCAGCAGAAATTAGAGGACATATATCTCTGCCATCATATCAGAGACACAGAGAAAGCCTGGAGGACTTACTGTGAGCAGTAATCTGCATATAAAAGTAAAGATATAGAAAATTACAAAGTAGAATAGAAGTTGTTTTTCTTATATAGAATGCATTTTCCCCTCTTTCCTAAAAATTTTGTCTTTTTTAAGCATTAACGAAAAAGTTTATCACAGAAGAGGAGCTACTCACTATTTAATTAATTATTTAGACTGACTTATGTGTCACAAGTGGTTTCTATATATATATATATATATATATATATATATATATATATATATATTTGAATACATATATATATATATTTTCAAATGTTTCCACTTATATATTCTCCCCTACTCTACTTAGGAGCAAAAACTTCTGTTTTATTATATCCAACATCAATAGCCCACAGAACACTGAATCAATGTCCTAAGCGGGGAGGAAAGTGACTTTGGTAAAAAAAAAAGTGAAAGGATAAATACACAAACCAGCTATGGACAAGTAAATAAAAGAAAAGCATGAGAGAAAGTTTGAGAGGAAAGAAATGAGGATGAGCTACAGATTTTGATATCTGCATGTTAGACCAGAATAAATCTCCGTGACTATGGATTACTTTTGGATAAAATTGTTTTGATTATTAGATTGCAAAGACATTGCAGACAGCCATAGTGGATGTGATGATGAATTTAAAATTTCAGTTTTTGAAAATATTTTAATTTGATATTTCAAGGAGAAAACAAGACATGTGGCATTTTTATTTTTTAGAACTTAGAAGTTTAAAAATATCTTCCATTTGCAAAATGAGGGTTTTTTTTGTTTTGTTTTGTTTCGTTTTTGTAAATTAAAGTACATAGCAAAAAAGTCAATTGCAGATCTGCCCAGGTTTAAAATGTCATTCTACACTTCTGGAGAAGACTGAATTCCTAGAAAATAGGATTTTCTAATTGTGGTACTAATTGTTACTAATTGTGGTACTATAATCAGGAAAGCTTTAAAATTAGTGAAAGAAATGCCACTACCAGAAATATTTATGTCTGTTTATTTCATAGCCTCCAATTTTTCGTGTGTGAATGCAATAACAACTCAATTATCTGAGACTAATTAAAATTTTATACTTCTCTTTTGTTTCTTTTTTTTTTTACTTCTTTGTCATAAGATTAAGTAAAGAAGATAAAAACTTACTGATTTTTTTTCCTTTTTACATTCAACCATTATTAAAGGCTTGCCTTAAGACTAATGAGGAAGCGGATTCCCTATCTAATCTTAGATAATATTCTAATACTTCCTATAAGCGATTACTTTGTGTCCAAAGATAAACTATATGTTTATAAGGAATATTATAAAGGAAAAAGGAGCAGCCTATTACTGTATCATTCCTTTTCTAAATTCAATAACTATATTTAGATTGTATATTTGAATTTTCCTGGTTCTTACTTCTCTCTGCTATTGTTTTTATCAATTAAAAGATACATGCATTTATGTACATTGTTAACATACATATATACATACTCTTTCTGAAAGACTAAACCAAAATTAACCATAATATTTTCTTCCATTTTAGTTTGTTTACATATCATTAGATCGTTAATAATTTTTTCACATTTCATTTCAATTAAGCTAGTAGTTCCTGAATTCTTTCTATTAATCATATATTGATATTGCAACAAAAAAGGATAAAGATTAATTATTGTACATGGCCTCTTTGGAAGACAGAAATGGCCAAGGAAGATAACAGAAATGAAGAAGTAATGTGAATGAAATGATACACCACAAAGCAGGTCTATGTATAAAGTGCTAGAAGGAGACAGATGAATTATGTGCAAAATTAAAGAAAGGAGATGGTCATCAAAGCTTAAATCACCTAGGGAAAAAAGAGAAGGAAGAGCAAATCATGGAGAGGTTATTGCATAAGTGAAGAAGATATTTTGTTCATTTTGTTTTGAAAAGTAAAAAACAACAACAATTACCATGAAATTTCCAAGATGGTTTTATATTCCAAATGGGACAACAGAAAAGAACTATGGTAAGGGATTTATATATATGGGCATTAGGACTTCCACAGCAACTGTAATAAGCCCATGTGGTCTGTAATTCATATAAATATCATTCATAATGTAAATAATCATAATGAAACAAATTTTAGAACTACACATTTAGAATACCTATAATAAAATACAAACACTTGTTGAAAGCATACTAAAGGAAAATGGGCCATTATGTAGGCATTTTATGTAGCATTGCACCATATTATTAAGGAGAATAATTCCTTAAAACCCATCGCCAAATACATATGTGCAGATGGGCATAGGCACATACTTTTGTGTTGGAAGGGGATGCTGAGAGAAAAGGCATTATTTTCTGACCCTTAGCACAGGGAATTTGAGGACTTGATTTAGATTACTAAAGGGAAAATATCTTCGTAGTAATAAAATTGTCTTGAGGAACAATAATTAAGCATAAATACAGTACTTGCACAAATTATTCTCTTAGGAGTTTTTATACCATCTTATTTAACATGCAACATGTCATCTTGACATTTTTGTGTACTCCTTGATTTTACAAAAGGGTATCTTTGGCTTTGATTGGAATATGCTTTCCTAACTATCAATGAACTAATCATAGCCCTTTGGGTGAATAATGCATTTTTTAAAAATAAAAATAAGCCTTGAAATGAAACTTAAGAAATTTAATTCATTATATTATATATAAGCACCAAATTTATATCTAATACAGCAGCAAAGAAAGTAGGAAATGCAATTGTTACAGAAAAAAAAAATGCAGCTGAAAAACTTACCTGAGGTCTTGATCAAACCATTCATAAAAAGAAATATAAGCCTATAAACTTCTATCTATACCCATTCTTATAATTCAAGCCTATGTCAGTCAGATGCTGGGTGATGACTCATAGAATAACAGAGGGGGATAAAAAACAGTCAAGTTTTGTGTGCCTTTTGTATTTAGCATACTTCATCTTAGTTACCCATTCTATCCCTTTGCCTGCCTCCCTTTCCATGACAGTACAGTTCAGTGCAACTGGCTACAACCTTGACAGACTCCAAATGGAGAAAAATACAAATCCTGATAAATTCAACAATATGTACAATAAGTAGAGTTATGTCAGTTGGAGCACATAAATGTTGCTATTTTTATAATGAAACCACTAGAGAAATCTCTAGAATAGAACTATTTTTATATAATTTTCCATCCTTAATTAAAATATTTATTCTGAATATTAACAAATTATTGTATTAGAAGAAAAAAATATATACTTTTTGAAATTTTCTTTCCAGAATATGCTTCCTACTGCTGTATCTATGAAGGACTCTAATTGCAACTTTTCTTTCTCTTATCACTTTAAACTACATAAGAATGATTGATTATTCTACTTTATTCACCTGTTCTGCACTAAAGCTCAGCTCAAAAGGAGTAATTAAATATATCAACTGTACTATCTCTATGTGACAAACATTTGTTGTTAGTTTTGACTACATTTCATGATTTTGTATGTTTGAGGATTTTTCCCAAAGGAAAATATAGAAATTTGTCTTTCTTGCCAGAGTGCATAGATTTAACATACAATCTACAAATCAGAATGAAGCTTTAAAGTAGAAACTGGTCATGTGGAGAAGCAAGCAGCCCATAGAAATAATTATCACGACATGGGTAGCTACAGCAATATTCCACTTTCAGGGCCAGTTCTAGCAGCAGAACAACTGCCAAGGCCACTGATCAAATGTGCAGGGCAAGCTGCAGTGTCTGTGCCTGGAACTGCTGGGGTCAGTGTGTTTCCACTGAAACAGTCTTATGGTATCATTTTCTTGATGCTCCTGACATGATTCTTTAAGGCTTGATACTCAGGCATTCCTTAAGATTTTTTGGGCTTTGTAATAACAATTGATGAATTCATTTTTTCTTAAAACTATTTAAATGATGTTTTTGTTGTTTGCAAACATCTGACCCATATACTCTAATTCAAATTTCAAAGCATATAACATAGTTCATTGTTTCAGGTTATTTGAAATAAGTGAGACAACTTATGTTGATGAGCAAAAAGCAAAAAGCAAAAAACATTTGAAAGCAGCACTCCTATCCACAAATGTAGGAAATAAATTAATATTTTCCCTTCTGTTCTGCTAGGGATAATATATTTTTCTCATAATTCTACACTTTATGGCACTCTCATTTTATATTCAGAAATTTACTATAGTTCAGGTATACAAAGGAAAATGCTCTCCACTGGAAATATAGTTAAAATATAATTTCAGGTTATGGCTTATTGTTAAAAGATATTACATTGCAACATTCAAGCACGCCATTAATCTTTGAGAGAGATGTCCGCTGATGCTGATGAGTCTATTTGATTTTTGTCAGGGTTTTCAATAACTTTCCAAATGGGCTGTAAGCTTTTGCTTATACAGTTGCTTTCTTTCTAAAAATACAATGATATGCTCAGCTTTCTTCATAAGGACTTTAGAAAGAAAACAATTCGAGGACAATGCCCTGAGCCATTGTTACTTGTAG
>NW_011888782.1:39258980-39264025 GCF_000151845.1 Pteropus vampyrus | reverse complement strand
TGCAAGCACTTGGTCTACAGTGGTCAATACCAATTCTAGAGAGGAAACTGAAGATGGAGATTAGAAGCCAGTGTGTTTATCTCTTATAAATGATTCCCTGTATACATATAATTATCTAATATCTACCTACCTATCTATATCTATCTATCTATCTATCTATCTATCTATCTATCTATCTATCCACATATAGTTATTATAACTTTTGCCAACTCCATAAAATGCCCTAAAAAAGAGAACCTTTATACATGGTTTCATGTTAGTTACATGGTTCATGTAGGTACCTTATGATAACTAGAATCAGGATTCTAGAGCTCCAAGTGCATACTCTTCTTTGTTATAAGACGTGTGGTTATATCTGGATTGTTTCTAATTGAAAGTCATAGAAAACTTTAAAAAATATATTTCCAGCAATGAGAACAAGTATAAAAAGGTGGAAGAAGCATATTTTTCAAATGGAAGTAGAAAGCGTAGAAACAGTAAGAAATACAAAGTAGAAAATACAAAGTATTTTAGTAAAAATACTTAGTAGAAAACACAAAAATGAATTTCATTATACATTATCGTTTCAGTAAAAGCATGTGTATAAAATGCTCCACATCTGTATGTTGAGGTTAGAAACAATTTCACATCAATTTTAAGTGAGATAGATCAGAAAAATAATGTAATTGTTATTCTATTGCACTTGTATAGTGAATGAAAGTGTTTTCTATTATAAATGTGACACTATGCCTTGATTAAACAATTAGATCAAGGATGTGTCACCTGAGCCTATCAAACAGAGCAGCAGTCCCCAACCTTTCTGGCACCAGAGACCGGTGCTCCTATGAGAATCTAATGCCTGATGATCTGAGGTGGTGATGCTAGTGTTGGGGAGTGGCTGCAAATACAGATGAAGCTTTGCCTGCCATGAATCTCCTGCTGTGCAGACAGGTTCCTAACAGGCTATGAACTGGTACTGGCCCATGCCCCAGGGGTTGGAGAACCCTAAAATAGAGGCTATTCAGGCTTCTATTAAAGATAGCAGAGTAGGTAACACAGTTCTTGCCTCCTCTCACAACCACATCAGAATTACAACTAAACTACAGAAGAGCCACCATTGGGAATCATCTGGACTCTAGTTGAATAGAAGTCCTACAACTGGGGACATGCAGAAGAGGTCACCTCGAAATTGGCAGAAGGAGCTTAAACGCAGAATGGACTGGTCTCACATATGTGTGTGGTGGCTGCAAACTGGGAGGGATATCTCAGCTGCAGTGGTCCCCAGGGAGGAATGAGGGGTCCTGGCCCCACAACGGGCTCCCCAGACCAGGTTTCCAGTGCTGGGAAGAGAAGTCCCCACTTTTCTGGCTTTAAGCCACCAGAGATTGTGGCTGAGTGAGACAGAGGGTGGCTAGAGCAAGAAACATTACTCTTAAGGGGCCCATGCTTGGTCTTACTCACTGACAGACCACTTCTTCTGAGCTCCAGTGCTGAGGCAGCAGCTTGAAAGGCTCCAGGGATGAATAGGGAGGAAGTGAGTTATCTAGATACCACTGGTCGCCTTACCTTAGTGATTACTTGAGACCATGCCTCTCCCATCTTGCTTTCCCATCCAAGACTCTTCTGGTGACTTTTTCATGCAAACGACCTGTCTTGGCTCATGCTGTCAACTTTCTTAAAATCTCTCAAAGGTTTGCAATACCCAAACAAGCAGCATCTGGTGATGCTGTGTTCTGTACCTCTTGCTAAGCAGCCTCAAGCTCGGCACTAGTGGTAGACAGCCTCAGTTAGCAGCTTGACCTCTTGAGGCACCTTCAAACTCAGTGTGGGTGGTGGCCATCTGCAGATTGCTTAGTCTTATCAAGTGGCTCAGGGCAGAGCACAGGCTGAGGTCGAAGCTGGCCTGCAGCAATACCTCTCTTAGGATGCCCTGGGGCCGCATGCTCTGTGGCTGGATTCAGACCTAGCTGGAGCAACACCCAGGATGCATTCCAGAAGGACACACTCAAAGGGCAGATTGGGCCAGCACTACAGCTCTGCTAAAGTGAATACAGCTCTATAGGGTCAGCCCCTCACTGGCTTGTCCTCACAACCAATCGACCTGAGGGCCAATCCCTCTCACTGACATGCAAACAGCAAACACAGCTCAACTACAATGGAAAGGCACACACAACCCATATAAGGGACACACCTGCAGTACCTGGCTCAGGCATTTGGGAAGACTATGTCACTGAGCCCCAGAAGGCACCTAATACATAAGGACACTCTACTAAGACCAAGATACATAGCAGTTACAAAATAGTCATAGGGATATAAAGTATAACATAAGGGATATAGTCAATAATATTGTAATAACTGTCATATAGGTACTAGATTTATCAGGGTGATCACATTTTAAGTTATAAAATTTCTAATCACTATGTTGTACACCTGAAACTAATATAACAGTGTATGCCAATTGCAATTGAAAAATAAAAAAGTTATTAAAAAAAGATATGCAAAATCTCAGTACATTATTATTTTTCACGGATACAAATAGTTTTATTAGAATATATAATACAAAGTTGACTTGATAACTGTGAAATTAAAGAACATAAAAAAATAAAGTCAATTTCTCTATCATAAGGAATTCTATTTCATATGGAGTCATTAGATTACTGCTATGGGCTGAACTCTGTCACCCCAAAATCCACACGTTGAAGCCCTAACACCTAATATCTCAGAATGTGATTTATTTGGAGATATTTAAAAGAAGTGATTAAGTTAAATGAAGCTTTTAAGGTGGGTCTTATTCAATCTGACTGATGGTTTTAGAAAAGAAAACTTTGGACACACAGAAAGATATCAGGGATGTGCCCACAGAAAGGAAAGGTCATGTGAAGGTGCACTGAGAAACTGGCCATCTGCAAGCCAAGGAGAGAGATCTCAGAGGAAATTAGATCTGCCAACATCTTGATCTTGGATTTCTAGCTTCCAGAACTGTGAAAAATAAATTTCAGTTGTTAAGCCCTCTAGTCTGTAGTATTTTGTTGTGGCAGCCCTAGCAAACTGATGCATTTACTATTGGATATATTTTGGCAATGCAAATTAATATTATCTATGCATATATAGTATATGATATTCAGTGAATATGACTCATTTTGGCCTATCAGTGTCCATTTCTCACATATGCTAATGATTAGTACCCATTAATTTTTTATAAACCTTGAAAATTTGAATGAAAAGCAAAAGCCACATCAAAAGGAGCTGAAATACAAATGTCATTTGTAAATCTTCATGTCAACATGACTGATATCTAGTTTTCTAATTAAGAGCATATTAACAATACATTCTCTTTGAATGTTTGCTCATAGCAAGGTATCTTTGCAGGCTTTCTCTCTGTTTATGTACACTAACAAATATATTATATATATTTAAATTACTTATATATTTAATATTTTAAATTAGTACAGCATTATCAAATAATCACTTATATATTTATATATTACAATATGAGCAACTCAATCAATTATATATAGCTTAGCTTAGGTCTGGATACTAAATAATGCTATGATCAAGTGAATCAAATGGTTCATTACAGGCTTAATCGTGCTGCAAAAGTGAATTGTAAAACAGAATTCTCATTTGGATATATTATCCAAATTTATTACTGACAAATTTCTTAACATAACTTAATTCACTGACAGCAACATATTATTTCATTTTCACATTAAAATGTGAGATGAAAATATTGAAACTGTAATTCTATCACCAGGCACCTATGCTAAGTTGAGAATGTATCATGCATTTTAAAACAGAAGACAGTCCGTACAAACTTTTACCTACTATTTGAATGGTTCGTGTAAGTCAGACTATTTGTAAATTTCTGTAAATTTCTAATTCAATGCTGGGAGTCCCCCATATTATTCTTCACACACTTTGTATTAATTTGGGGATGGTGAGGAAGGATGCTTACTCTGTCTGTTTGCTAGTTACTAATATCAATTGGAATCTTGTTTCTCTTTGGATATCTTGAGTTTATTTGTGAAAATCTTTAAATACATTCTTCTCATTCATGGATACATTTTTTTAAAGCAAACTTCAAAATTCAATCAAATATTTCACTTTTGTTTGAATCCTGAAAATTTTACTGAAAATAGAGGAAAGAAAAATGCAAAAAAAGTGGTCACAGATATACTATATGATTTGACAATTATGATGATGTGTTTTCTTATTTCCTGAAAGGAAAAATTCATGATGTAAATGAAAAAAAATGCCTGTTATTTTTTACATCTTTATAGTTTCAATTCTCCTACTACCATGATAGCTCTTTGAGATTCCCAAATTTCTTTTCATTGAGAATTATTTAACCTCCTTCTGACCTTGGCCACACTTTCATTCCAAGGTTTGTTATGATTCTTTTGGTCACAATTCTGAGTCTCATTTCATCATAAAATTTCAACTATGGGTATACTTCGAGAATCTTTATATATTAGTTCATGTTCTGACACAAAAGGAAGTCTTTCTTATTTACCTAAATAAAACCAATATTTGCATCTTCTGTGCTGGTAGGAATAGAGTTTGTTCACTAATATGACTTAAAAGTAAAAATCTGATTGTCAAATACTATAGCCCCATTCTTAGAATTGATCGACACTAAAATGGCCCAATTTAGATAAGAGATAAAAGAAAGGAAAGTCTTCTATGGAACTTTTGGTCCATATTATTGAATCTGTCACTGCTTTTTCTATAATGTCTTGAATATGTCACACCAGTGTAAGAAGGAGAGTCATGAGAATGGCCAACAGCTAAATTGGGAAACCGGAACTCTTATGTACTGTGCTATGACCACTCTCTGTTTCCATTACTCAGAGTCAAAATCCTCATAAGAGAAACAGATGATAAGAACAAACCAAAACTCTTTTCATACTAAAAGATATACACTCCCTCATTACTTATGCATAAACATAGTACAGTGAGTATTCTTAAATCTTCTCTTCTTGATCTATAGTTCTTGTTCAGAATATAAATTCTGTAATATCAACAGAGGTTTTTGTTGGGTAATAGGTCTATTTATACTAATTGCA
>NW_011888782.1:39250928-39258410 GCF_000151845.1 Pteropus vampyrus | reverse complement strand
TTTCTCCTATGGTTTAAAGTAGTAATATTTACATATTTTATTTTCATAATTGCTAAGTTTCCTTTGTTTATTTCTGAATTTATGGCGATATTTGAAATGACTGACTGTCTTGGCAATCTAGCCCTACAATAGAAAAAGTTCTTATTTATTATAAAATATAAAATGCAGATGAAGCCTGAAGACATTAAGGAAGAATAGAGATTGCTTGAAAAATTTCTTAGATTTCTTTGGTCAGTGTTATAAATATCTATGGGTGTTAAGTCTCCTATAAATATCTCCCATTCTAATGGTAGTCCTTGTAAACCTCAGCTACTCTCAGACTTCTACTTTGGTCCTCATATAACTTGAATGCATTTGTGTAGTATCTTCTTAATGGCCAGGAAATAGTCTTTGTTTATCAGCAAAGAGTCAGATGTGAATATGTTATATACATTTATTAAATTTTTAAACATTGTTTCTTACTAAACATTAATTCTGCATTTGTGCTGTAGTAAAATCTTTATGTTAGTGTCTCATACTTTGTTGATAATTTCCTTAGTTGTTTGCCCTAAGAATTGATATGTTATTCTTTCTGCAGTTAAGCTAAGCTATTTATTGAAAATAATAGAAGATAAAGACATTTTTGTTTTTAGCAGCCACTTTAAGCAGAGAAGGTAAGGGTCTCTTTGTTAATGAGTACATTTTTTTAAAGGCATGCGCAAAATGATGACGTTAGAACCGTGTAAATCAATGTAAATTCTAGCTTTACAACCAAGGAATATCTCCTTTAGTCATAGCTCTAATCATCACTTGAAATATAAACATATACACCTAAAGAGGTAAATCTCTCTGGAGTTCTTTCACCAGCTAATTTGTCTTAAATCACCTTCCCAGGCTTTTTCTTCTAAGTTTCTAAATTTCAGTAGAGATTGTCCACAAAGCCCTAACTGGAGAAACATGGAAGAAAAGCTCTATAGCTCTAAAACATGTTACAATCATCTATAATTGCAGAATTGCTTATTTCCCTCTTATGTTGTCAATTTTTGCTTCACATGATCTTCTATTATTAGATGCATATACATTTTCATTTTACATTTTAACTCTTCTTGATATATTTTTCCTTGTACCGCTCTGAAACATCCCTTTTATCTCTTCTCAGGTAAAATACTTTGGAAGTTTTGACAACATTTTAAGAGCCATTCTAGACTTGTTTTTTGTTTGCATCCTGTATCTTTTTCTATTCCTATACTATTAATATTTTTCTTTATATTTAAGTCAAATTTTTTAGCATATAGTAATTTCTATTCAATCTGTGATGTAGTAGGTATATTGGGTTTTATCCTGGACATTTTGAATGTGTTGATTTAATTTGTGTATTAAGAAATTGCTACTTAGTGTAATTATTGATATGATTGAATTTAGGTTTACTGAATTTATTTATCATTTGTTTTCTGATTGTCCTCTCTTATTTTGTTTCTTAGTTTTATATTTTCTGCCATCTTCTGGATTATTTGAGCTAAATTCTATATTGGTTTATAGGCTACAGTTGTTCTAGGAATTCCACTACACATAACAAACCTTTCGTGGTCTGTTTATTGTATAGATTGTACCATTTCTATTAAAATATGAAAGGCTTTCAATCATATAGATTCTTTCCTTCTCTTTATGTCATTTGTTATAGTTATGATAACTACTATATATCCACACATTATAAACCTCACCTCAAGATTTTATATGTATATGTTACTTAAATAGAAAAATTAGTCTATTATATTTACCCAGTTGTTTAATATTTCTCTTGTTATTCCCTAATTTCTATAAATCCATATTTCTCTCTGTATTATTTTCTTATAGGCCAAAGAACTTCCTTAAAAGTATGTGTAAAGCAGGTCTTCTGTTCTTTTAGTTTTTCCATCATTTGGGAATGTCTTTATTTTGCACTCATTTCTGAAATACTTTCTCAGGATATAGAATTCTGGGTTGGAAATCTTTTTTTCCAAAACTTTAAAGATGTTGTTCCACTGTTTTTGGTCTCCATGTTTTTGGTGAGCCATTTGAAGTGATTTGAATTGTTGTTGCTCTGTGTTTAATATCTCAAATTTTCTCTAGTTTCTTTGAAGGCATTTTTCTTAAGTTTTGCTATTCAGAGATTTCATTACACCCTATGTGTGTGTATTTTTTGGTTTTGTTTTTTAGTTTCTCCTGTTTGGAGTTTATTGAATTTCTTAAATATCTAAATATATGTCTTTCACTAAATTTGGGAAATTTTGTCCATTATTACTCTACATATATATATTTTTTCTATTGTAATATCTTTCTCCTTTCTTTCCGAGACTTTAACAACATAAAGAGTATTTTTTTTATGTTGTCACATAGGTCTCCGAGGTTCTATTCATTTTTTTTTCAAACTATTCTTTGTCTCTTCATAAGACTGAATATGTTCCATTGATCTATTCTCAAATTCAGTGATTCCTCCTTCTGTCATCTTTGTTCTGTTACTGAGTCGAGCCAGGGATTTTTAAAAAATATATATGTAATATATATACATTTTAACATGTATATTTTCTTTTTTATATTTTCTATTTCTATACTGATAACTCTTGACTTTCTATTAATTTAATAAAGTGTATTTATAATATCTGCATTAAAATTTTGTCTGATAATTATACTATCTAAGTTTTTGTAGGTTCAGCATCTAATGTCTATTCCCTTAAGAAGTAGTCAGATATCTCTAGCTGTTTGTGTACTGAATAATTTTAGATTGTATCTTGGATGTTCTGAATGTTATGTTAGGCAGACTTTCTTTCTTATAAGAATCCTTAGAAGACTGTTGATATTTTGTTTTGTTTATTTGAGCTTCAATTGAATTAGGTTCTGACAGTAAGTTCTGGCAGTACACTTTTCAGTTCATTTTTCAAAGCCTATACTTCTTTGGATTTGTCTTATGCATATACCACTCAGAAATTAATCTGATACTTTGGTCATGACTAAATATCTGTGCAGTTCTCAAATACTTTGCTATGTTACTTTCTTTCTATGCTGTGTATGAGCAGCTCATGAGTGAGTCCAAAACCTATGCTGATTCATACATAGAATAAGTGTACGTACCTTCTTTCCTCTTCAGGATTCCCTCCACAGTCTTCAGCCTGAACATGCCCCACTTTGTAATTTCAAAAATGTGATTTCTGGGTGTTGTGGGCTAAACTGTGTCTCTCCTCCTAAAAATTATGTTAAAGTGTTAACCCTGGGTACTTGCGCATTAACCTTACTTGGAAACAGAGTCTTTGCAGATGTAATAAAGGTCTAAGTTAGATGATGTCATACTCTAGTAGAGTGGACCCTTAATCCAATATAACTGGTGTCTTTATAAGAGGAGAAGAGACACAGAGATAGACACACACACAATAAGAATTGTATGTCTCTGAAGACAGAGATACATAGGGAGGAGATGGCCATGTGCTTACAGAGGCAGAGACTGGAGTGATGTATCTAGAAACCAAGAAACATCTAGAAACTAGAAGAGGCAAGAAAGGACTCTCCTCTACAGGTTTCAGAGGAAACATGAAGCTAGAGACACCTTGATTTTGGATCTTTGGCCTCCAGAACTGAGACAAATTTCTATTGTTTTAAGTCATCCAACTTGTGGTGCTCTGTTATAGCATCCATAAAAAACAAATACATTACATTTTTTTTTTCTCTTGAAATAATGTTCTGACAGTTCTGAGACAGTGGACTACACTCTCTGAGAATTAAGAGAGAAGAGTGAAAAAAATAACCTAGCAAAAGCACCTTTGTATGGATCACATTTCCAAGTTTTGGAATCCCTCTACAATCTGCCTGCTTTTGCTCATTTTTAGAGTCTTTAGATTGTTCATTAGTATGCAGCAGTCATATACCAACATATGGATCAATAACTCATCTTTAACTTTTAATTTCTGGAATTAAATCCATTATTTTCTCTTATTATTTTAGATTTTATTCTTAAATTGTGGCTATTTCTATACTGTATTTTTATCTAAAATATGATAATATTACCTTCTTTATCTTTCTCTAATTTATTCAAAATATGGAAAAGAACAGAGATTAAAAAACTGTCATTAAAATTAAATCTTTCTCCTAGTTAGAAGTCAATCTTAATTAGTCTTTTGGCATCAAATTCATGAGCAACATATGAATTGATTAACTGGTGCCTCTGCTAGATCACGTTGACACAATAAAAGATTTTTATCAGGAACTTTTTCTACATCCAACATACAACATATCTGTGAGTTCATTTGTTCCACCAATAATGCAGTGGCTCATTCATATAAAAAGGAAATAATGCTAGTGTAGTATAACTTGCAGTTACTAGAGTATTTCTATATTTTTGATATAATGTATTCTTATGTCCAATAAAAAAATAATCAAAGTTCTGTTTCTGTTGTTAAATAAATTTTGTATGTTCTAGGCTATAAAATGATAAAGATGTTTTGTATGTTCTAGGCTATAAAATGATAAAGACATTATGTTTTAATGTCTCATTTGCATTCATTCATCTTACTAATCCTTTTGATCTTATGTATGTAGGAATATCCTTCTCCTAACATTCAAGATGCATGCCAAACTTAGGCCTTCTCTGAGACTTTTTTATATTAATAAGAATAGTACAAATACAAGAAAATATAGACTAGGCTGAATCTTAAAAACTTTTTTTTTGATAAGGAATTCTTTTTATCAGAATATTTATTTAATCAGGAAAAATATTTGGACAGAATTAGTGTTCTTTAAAATATGTTTCAAAAAATGCCCTTATAGTTAATCCATGTTAATTCCTAATTACACCTATTTTTTATTTGTTTTTCTTTTGCTTATTGTTCATAAATGTTTAAAGATAAATTTTTGAGTTTGCCAATGCTGTTTCAAACTTAATGCCAGGTACTATGTAATTTCTAAATTATATATATTTTTTAATTGTAGAGAATTTGGCAAGGGCCAGTCATGTGGCACCATTGCAATTCATAATTGCAAAGGTTATGAACAATGATTCTTCTAGTTCATTTTAGAGTCTCCTGTGCCCTGCCAATTTCTGTCATTTGTATGGGTTGGAAGACTTTATTTACCTCTTTGGAAACAACTGATGTCTCATTACTTCTTTGAATATATTTAGTTTTATTTCACTCTTATTCAGGTTGGAGTTATACTTTCTACCTAAGAGATACTTTTATTATTACAGCATTTTCCCCAACTATTCACATTTCCTTTTTTTGTTTTCCTTAGAATCTCATTGCTCAAATTATCTTTTTTTTTAATTGCCCTTACCTTTATTCTTCTTATAGATATCACTTTCTAGAGTTTATATCATTTATTCATATTAACATGTTTCTGCATGATCTTTTAGAATTAGAGATAACTAATTCCATGTGTAGGTATAATGATTCCATTAAATTCCTACGCACTGAGGTAATTTATCTTTGTATTGTCACAATTGTATTCTTAAAGGTTACCATAGCTCTTGAACTTTTCTTTTGAAATCTCTAAGCAAGGTAATACATTTTTATTTATTTAATTTCTTAAACATAAATATTTTGTGTTACATTTCGAAAAGCCAGGGTATTGCTTTAAATGTTTGGTGCATAAGATGTCTAAATTGAAATATTTTTAGCAATTATTAAAAATTCCAAATTGACCTTAGGTCTACTGAATCAAATTCTCCAAGAGAGAGAATCTTATGTTTAAAGTTTTAATAAGCACTTGGGTGCTAAGTATTGAGAACCACTGATCAAGGATTAGAACATATTTTTTTCTATTATTACCAGTAATAATAAACCACATGGCTCTATCCTATTTGATTTACTTGTCTTGAAAAATAATTTAAATCCTTTATTACATTCTTGTGTACTACCCAACATTGTCTGTGAAATTGTTCTAAAATAATGTTCACCTTCCTTTATTCAAATGTTATTGTCCTTCACCAATTAGCCATGCATTTTGTGCTCATATAATCTCTTCCATTATTCAGATCTCTGAAGTATATATTTTTAATTCTTATGACCTGTATATTGTACCAAATGTTTAATTGTTTCTGTATTATTTTCCATGTCATTCTAGTATATTAGGTGCAAAATTCTTTAAGGATGGAAATCATGTCTTTAAAAATTCATTTTAGAATGCCAACAACTTGTACAATATTTTGTACATAGAAGATGCTCACTATATTTGATGAATTGAGTAGAACTGGCTTTCTTTCCTGATAATTTCTGCTCATTATTAGGAGCGGCTTGCTACACTAGTGTTTTAATGTCTCATTTGCATTCATTCATCTTACTAATTCTTTTGATCTTATGTATGTGGGAATATCCTTCTCCTAACACTCAAGAAGCATGCCAAACTTTGCCAAGAACAGCTCTATCATTTTTATAGCTTGAATTATATGATACTGTTGTACGATGTACAACCTAGTATTTTATTCTCTGTTTATCAAAACTGTGCGTCTAAAAACCACTGTAATGGTGCTTCAACAAAAAATTCTGTGCTAATATCAATTAGGAAATACTGAACTGAATTAAGTTAATTTATTTTTTACTGGAGAACTCCTCAGGTTATTCAATATATTAATCAATAAAAAAATATATAGTGTTTAGTCTTTCAAATATTTAATTGAGAAAAATTAAATAAAGTAAAATAAAAAGAGAATCTTTTTTCACTATACACATCCTCAGAACAGTACTACTTTAATTATAGATCATTTAGTACTAGTAACTTAGAAAATTAGTATTTAGTAAAGTATTAAATTGATTTGTGGGGAGGTATTAGAAAGACAAAAAAACCACAAAAACAAAAATATTCTTAAAATATTTGCTTGGAGAAAACAGGTTATTTAATTACATAACTAGAAAACACACAATAACTTCCCAGAGGATTCAGGGGAACTACATTAGGGTCCTAAATCTTGCAAATATATTCAGAAGATATTTATGTTCTCTTTTATGACTAATTATTTCAAGTCTCTGCCCAAAATATTTTTAGTGGAAATGAAAAATAAATTCATTTTTTAAATCAATTTCCCAAAGGATCAACAACTCACACTTATTAATCATAGATGATTTCACACCTTGTGGTAAGCCATTGTAACTAATTACATTCACCAGTACTAAAACTAACCTTAAATTGACATTTTCTTCACTCATCTTCAGGAATAATATTTCAAAAAATTTATAAACCTTGACTTTTTAAACAATACTAAATAGACATTAAACCTACAGTTGATGCTTGCTTGATTTTTACTCAAATTTAGAGTCAACAAAACACAGATCTGCCCTGAATTTGATTTTCATATACAATAAATTTACAACCTCTCAATCATTTGCACAGTTTTATGACTTCACATTTATAGAAAATGTATTATAAATTAAAAATGTTTAATTACTGTCAATAGACATGCTATCATTTGTGTTAAATTATTCTTGAAACAATATGTTGTGGTCTTCATTTAGTCACTGGGCTGAATGTCCTCATCTTCCTTCC
>NW_011888782.1:39240339-39249893 GCF_000151845.1 Pteropus vampyrus | reverse complement strand
GTAACTAATTACATTCACCAGTACTAAAACTAACCTTAAATTGACATTTTCTTCACTCATCTTCAGGAATAATATTTCAAAAAATTTATAAACCTCGACTTTTTAAACAATACTAAATAGACATTAAACCTACAGTTGATGCTTGCTTGATTTTTACTTGATGCTTGCTTGAATTTAGAGTCAACAAAACACAGATCTGCCCTGGATTTGATTTTCTTATACAATAAATTTACAACCTCTCAATCATTTGCACAGTTTTATGATTTCACATTTATAGAAAATGTATTATAAATTAAAAATGTTTAATTACTGTCAATAGACATGCTATCATTTGTGTTAAATTATTCTTGAAACAATATGTTGTGGTCTTCATTTAGTCACTGGGCTGAATGTCCTCATCTTCCTTCCTTATGAAATATCCCATCAGTCTAACACTATTCTTTAGTCCCCCATCTTTCCCATCTCTATCACCTTCTTCATGGAGAATTTCTCGATTCTGCTCAAAATCATTCCTGTGAACTTGTTATTAACTCTTGTAAATGTGAGTTCTCAATTGAGAGTCAAATAAGGCCTGATCATCAAATTAATCCAAGTATTGCAAATATGAGGATTCCTGTTTGGGAACATTGTTAAAAATAAAGCTGAATCCTTTGAGAAACAGAAACATTTGTCAGCCATTTTAAAGACTTAATAAAATTTTCTAATGCTATACAAAATGGTGTAGTCCTCAACAAATTGGATCTCAAAAGAAATGCTATTCTGAGCCACCTTCATTACTCTATTAAGATTCTGACCAAAAGGGAAATTTTTGGTTTTAATTTTTACTTTATATTTTATTTTTAGGTAAAAAAGAATATATTGTAACCTGTGAACTAGGTTTAGAAAGTACAATTTATAATAACTTTTTCAATATAGTATTTCCATGAAATTTATTTCATGTAGTCTTATAGAACTTCGACAGAAACAAAAAAGCATTAACCTAATTTAGCAGTCTTTAAAAACGTACTTTTACTCAATCGTCCTGTAGAATGCTGTATCAAATATATCTGGTATTTTTATAAGATGATAATATATAAAAATCCAAATCAAACCAGTCCTTTCCATAGAAGGAGTTAAATTGATCATTGAAATTAATTCACTCTTTCCTCACTCTAAAGCCACAGATAAAATATGATGACCATTTTTACGTTAAACACTATTATTCATTTACTATCAATTTTTATTATTTTCCTTAAATATTTACTGTTGGTCTGGACAATTCAATATAATTATTTTTTTCAATGAATCAATTAGAATTTTTCTCTATATAGACCAATTAAGTGAAAGTGTACACAAATTAAAAAAAAATAAAGTTACATAATTATTTAATAAATCAAATAGTAAAAATAATTGAAGCTCTAATGCATGTAGATGAAGCTTTTATACTTTTAAGTCAACTGAGTTTCATTTTTGCTCTGCCAAATGCTTTCTTCTAATAATTATTTTCTTAATTCTGAACACATCTATATTTCTCTTTCATCATGCCAGTTCTTCAATTATCTTTGATGCTGTGCCCTAAGTAATAGAGCTAAGCATACAACAACAAAAAAATATCAAATTTGGTTTGGTTGTAGATGCCATTAATGGTGCATAGATTATTTAGAAAGCCTACATAAACAAGGGATCCAATAACAAACATATTTACAGGGAGTAATCATTTTGATTTCTCTACTGGAAAAGGAGTTGAATAATTGAAAGTCTTTATCAAGTATGAGGAAAACATACATTCTGCCTCCCTGAGAGGGAAGAATGTGTCTGGCATAATCCCCCACCACCACCACCACCACCATTACTTTTTTCTTTATCATTAGGATGCTATTCTCTCTTTGGGCTGGACTTACAATACTAAAACCATAGATTCATTTGAGAAACCATTAACAATAAAGTAGCCATGATATTGAAAACATCAAGTATATAAATGTATTTGGTTTTAGATGTATCTGAAGGGAAGCTTGATGTGGTTGTTTTGATATTATCCGTATGAGTGATGAAAAAATTATGTTTCAAGATCAGGAAAGAATAGTAGACCCAAGTCAAGTCCTTCTTGAAATAAAATTAAATTATGTGGCCTTTTATGCAGTATGTAAATAGAATCTGGATTTGAATTCTGTATCTGTTGAAATGATGGGTTAAGGTGGGTTAAGGTGGGTTGTGAAGCTGGATAGAAATATAAGATGTAGCAAAATGAGGCAGAATGAAAAGATAATGATAAAGAAATTATAGGGTAGAGTCAGGATGATGAAAATTATTGAGAAAAAGCTTGACTGATAGATTTTCTATAGGTTTCTTCATTCTTCTAGAGATTGATATCCTATTAGATTTCAAGACACTTTTTAAAAATTCAAGTTTTTAAAAATGACATATCTCTTTGAAAGTAGAAAATAATGTTTAATATCTACTATAAAATATTGAACATTTCCATGCATTTCAAAAGTATCCAACAAATAAATATTTGCTAATAACAGTAGATTAGAATGGTATAATTTTTTTAATTTCTTAATTCTCTATTGCTTTATATCATCTACCAAATCACTGATGGATATGCTGGTAAAATAATTAATAGTACATAGGAAGGCTCATAAAGAACAGTCCTAAAATGTTTACTGAAATTGGCAGATTCTAGAAGGAAGGAATTGTTGAATCTATAGTACTAATGCTTGGGCAAACACAGGAGTTAAAAATACAGCAATCTGGTTATTGTATCAAGGCATGTGGCTCATTTGCATGAGACTATAAATTAGGAGATAAGTGAGAGCATGTGACATCAAAGGTAAAAATCTGTAACCAAAGTATTGATTTGGTTAAAAGCTGGAAACTTAAAATTTGAAGATGAAGTTTTTAGAGTGATATACCTGGTATTCATCATTGTTGATCACCACAATAAGCAAAGCAGCCAAAATGCAAGCACTGAGAGGAAAAAAAGGCAGCCAGAGGCATGAATTATTCTTGCACTGGACTGGAAAACCAGCCACTAAATAATTGAGAATTGACTTCAGGTTGAATGTTGAATTTTCACTGTGCGCATGGTTCCAAATCCCTTAGGTGAAGATTTGATTTACATCAATTAGATCAATAAATAAAAGATAAACAGAGACTAAAAGAAAATTCATCTCCAGCTAGAAATCATTCTCTTAAGGTTTATTTAGTTGAATTCTTTGTGGGATACCAGCAGTCAAACTCTTTATGTTTTCAAAATCAGTATCTAAGCTACTTTCTTCCATAATACAAAAGGAAAATTAACAAACAGTGCAAACAATTCATTCATGCAATTAAAAACTATTCTTCAAGTTCATTCAAAATGCAGTTTTGGAAAGAAAATTAACTATAACAGCAGTAGGGTTATAAATTTTTGAGGTATATCTTTTAACAATTTAATATGTAATGTTTGGGTTTGTTTTAGTTTAAATATTATAAGGTTTTATCTGGAATTTTTATTTTTGCATCACAAATTAAAATTGTATGAGAATAATACTTTGTTCCTTCATTAGCTATTTATTATAGTTTTTTATTACTAGTCAATAAAACATAAGAAATTGCTCCTTGTATCACAATTATTTTGTTTTTAAAATATTGTTGACTTATTTTACAATTTTTATTTTCCAATTTATTTCATGAAATTCATGATAGGGAAAGATGAAGTTATTTCAACAGGCTCCCATGTTATAAAGTTCACTGTAGAATGAAAATGAAAATTACAGGCTAACTCTTCTGAAAATTGTATGTATACACAAGTCCTTTCAGAATCTCTTACAATTACCTTGTATAGGAAATCAATTGGCTACACACATTTAAAATCCACAAATACTTTACTGGGGTGATAGTAGATCAGAATGGGGGTAGGTAGAAAGAGGTTGAAAGATACACAAAACTACTGAGAATATTTTTACTTCCATCCCTCTTTAAGGAGAAACTTATGTTATTGTTCCATTTTTTTTTCTTTTGGTTCTAATTTCATACAAGACATAATTTGATATATTACATCTGTATATTCTCCATTGATTGCAAGGCTTTTTATTTTTTTATTTTTACTATTAACACTATATATTGTCTCCTTTCTTTTCTTGGAAAGTTTACCATTTATCTAAAGTTTATACACAATAATATTGCTCAAAATTTTGTCATTTTCATACAGTATTTTGCAAGTAATGAATAAAATTGTAAGGACTGCAATGTATTTGTGAAAAATATAATCATATACTTTTGGAACTTTAAGTGGTCTTAGCATAGCTAGTCCATCCATTTGGCCTTCTGATGAGGATAATCGGGTTTATGGAATTTGTTAAATGTTCACGACTAGCCAAGTTAATAAAAAACAAACAAACAAACAAATTTAGAATCCGTTCTTCCCAATTTTTAAGTTAGAGGTGCTTATAAAGTAATATCTAATTGTGAGTTATATTAATAGTGAGAAGACATGGGATTAAATGAATAATCAGTAGCAACGTGCCTCTCAATCTCTTTTTTATTATGGCACACTTAGGGAAATGGGTGAACTTTTCAAGGTGAGAAGACAAACCCAAGGATTTCAGCTACCCCATATACAACACCACCATCCTAAAGGCTGTATGAATAAATATTTCAGTATCTCACTCAGCACATGAGCATGCTATGGAACATAATATGAAAAACTGTTAAATTTATAAAAGATTATTAAAACAAGATTTTAACTCAATCTAAAAGATGTTTTAGGATTTTCATCTCTGTGAATTAGGACTACTGAACTAGAAATGAAAGTGCAGTGACCTTAATAGTTTAAATCATTACTAAAGACTATATGAAGAGCACCATGTGGCTAAGCATATCTTCTGTCTTCCACCATATTGAAAGGTTGTGATGTGCTAGAGATTATGTTAGTACTGGGAATACAATAGTAATACATCAAAAATCACAAATAACAATTAGATAAAGAGGAGAAGGAATATATTCTGAATACTGTTTAAAGTCTAAAGGAAATTATATTTGTAATTGAAATTAGAGCTTGAGTCAGAGGCATTAGTAGATATTTCAGGGAGTTTGAAAATATAAGAAAATGTAGAGAGCTTTGTAAACAAAAAAATCTGAGTTCTCATAAAATTATTCTACCAAACTACACAGTGTGGATAAACTGAAATCAAGCCCACAGGCAGAGATACCAGTTAGAAATCTATGGTAGTGATAGTAATAAAGTGATTACAGATACTTGAATTTAGGCAATAACATTGAAATTAGAAATATTTGAGAACTATTTTGGAGGTGGGTGAGGTGTGGAAGAAGAGAGAGAAAAGAGCCAAAAGAAGATTCTTTTACATCACACTGTTACAAGCAGGAGGATAAGTCAGGGGACATACATTAAAAAAAAAAAAAAAAAAAAGAAAGAGAGAAAGAGTTTGGGGGAAGAAATTGACAAAGTAATTGTATATATTTATTTTGAATTGATTTGAGGACAACTAACTAAAGATAATAAATAGCCACACATAAATATAAGAAAGAGGTCAAGACCACAGGTGAAGATTTTGTGGTCATTGGAATAAGACTGCACAAACAAGAATGCTTAGAAAAGTCATGAAAAAAAAAACGTGGATGGACCTAGAGGTTATTATGCTGAGAGAAATAAGTCAGACAGAGAAACATAAATACCATATGATTTCACTTATATGAGGAATCTAAGGAACAAAAAGAACTAATTGAAAATAGACCCACAAATATAGAGGATAATAGGGTGATGGTCAGAGGGGAGGGTGCTGGCGGAAGCTGTGAGAAAGCAGTGAAGGGTTAAAGAAGTACAAATTAGTAGTTGTTAAGAGAGTCATGGAGATGGGGAGCATGGCATAGGGAATGCAGATAGCAGTAATTTAATGGTTAGGTGTAGAGCCAGAGAGAAGATCTGAGAGCCAGAGTAATCAAGGGGATCGGTTCATAAACTTTACAAATGTCTAACCAAAGTACTATATACTTTAAACTAATTTAAAAAGAAAAAAAAAATGTAATGCAATAGGCAATGTAAAATTTGCCTAAAAAATCTGAGCCAGAGAGTTCACAGAAAAATCAAAAGAAAAAGTTTTCAAATGGTAGATTGAACTCTGCTAATCACCCACTGGCCTGTACTCGGTCATTAGATCCTGGTTTAGACTAATATAAGTTAAAACAATCATGAGGGCTAACATTTATTGAGCAATTTCTGGGTGCCAGGCACTGAGTAAAGCTTTCGAAATGCATTATTTTAATTACCTCTAAAAGTCTAAATAATATACACAATTATTAGTTCCATTGTACAGACAATGAGACTGAGAAGTATAAAGAATAACTTAGTCATACAGAGTAGAAATGTGTATTCAAATTTGTCTGATCCCAAAGTCTTCGTTTTTACATGTTTTTCTAAGGCTTATCCAAGCATGGATTTTAGATAGCTTGTATCAGAACCACTGAGGGTCTTACTAGTAAATAAATAAATAGATTACTGGGCCTCATCTTAAAACTATTGAAGAATCCAAATCTCTGTGGTACATTTTAATGAACAGCACAAGTGATTCTTAAAAGTTTGAGATACATAGTAGTATACTAGTAACAATGTTTCTCCAGGAATGTTGTGCAAGTCAGTAAGTTTCCTGGTGATGTATTAAATGGCTCTTTGACAATGTGGTAAATGCAGAGAAAAAAAATATTAGAAGAAGTTTGAATAATTTTCTTCATATACTTTAAAAAATGACTAATTGTGATTCTCAAAGAACTATTTTTTATAGTTATGGTTTTAAGTTATGTACATAAATTTTAAGGACTGTGTCAGTACCTTCCAGCAAATACATATTTATATCATTTGTGTTTGTTTATATCTGTGAAATTTGAAACAATCATTGTTATTTTTTGTGATGGATCATGGTTATTTGCAGAAAGTGGAATAAATTAATCTGTGACTACCTTAGTTTACACAATCAGTGAAAAGAAATATGCAATTAGGAAGTGTGAAATAACTAAAAACTGAATTTATGGCTATTTATCTCTATAAGTATTTTTGTAAATTTCTATTATAAAACAAATTCAGCAAAGTTTTCAATTCCCTCTCTTTGTTAAGTTAATTGAGATTTCCCAAAAAATATTCCAGTGAGGAACAGATGATTTTGCCACTAAATGAAGGTAACAGCAATTTAAAGAAAGACATTAAAAGGCTGCATACATAATCAAAAGAGGTATAAGGCAGAGAATTACTAAGAAGAGAGATTTTTGCTACTACCTGAATGAGAAAGATTAGATCTGAACACTAAATATTCTATTCTATTCTAATCTATTCTACTCTACACTACTCTACTCTACTCTACTCTGCTCTGCTCTGCTCTGCTCTACTCTACTCCATTCTATTCTATTCTATTCTATTCTATTATTTTATTTTATTTTACTTATTTATTTTACATTTTATAGAGAAGAGTTGGAGTTTAATTGTGGTGAAATATTCAACCACAAAGGGTTTGTCTCTACTTGATGGTGTTACTGGCACATCGAAGACAAAAACTGATGAGACATTATTAGGCAGTCTTATAACCAGCGCAAATGCTGAAATCAAATATGAAGACATAGTTTCAGAGTTGACTTTGACAGGAAAAGAAAATCTGAAATAATTTCACCACTATCCTCCAAGAGGAAATATTTACCCTTTTGGATGTTTCATGTAATAGTTTCATTGAACTGGCATTGACAAGTGATCGATCATTGAAAATAGTCTTGAGTTAGAAATATTTCAATAATTTTTGGATCAATTCTCAATTGAGATATTTAAACATATCTAACCGAGTGACCCAACGTTACTACCTTTCTCAAAAGCCTGTAATTTTAAGAAAAAAAAAATATATATATAAATTTAAAGAAACAAAACTAATCAAATATGGACTCTGACTTTTGGTTTATCACCACTGAAATATGCATCCCACTGGCACAAAACAATCAAACTTATGTGTAATCTAGAATATATTGAAGATTTATAGTTAGAGATATCAGAAAGCCTACTAATCAAATAGAGTGAGCATGGGGATTATCAAGTGTTTATATTAAAAAGGATATTTATAGCTGGGATTAAATACATCCAAAACTAGACTTCAGATGGTGAGCACACAATAGAGTATGCAGATTTTGTATTATAAAGTTGTGTACCTGAAATTTATATAATGTTATTAATCAATGTTAATTCAATAAATTTAATTTATAAAGAATACTAAATCAAAACAAACAGAGCACATCCCAATAATATAAACATTTCTTTATATACAATGCTAAAACAAAGTTCAAAATAAGTCATGCAAAATATAAAAATACAGAGATGTCATCACAGTACAAATAGCAGTACCAACCTATAAAAGACTAGAGGGTGATTCAATTTTTATTTACAAAAATACTGATAGCCCTTTAATTTTGAGAACCCTGAATTCCCATTAATATCCATTAGAGATGTAATGGAGTCTCAAGAGACTCCTTGTCAGTGTGTGTGTGTATGTGTTGGTGTGTGTATGCTAGCATGTTCATGTTAGAGAGGAACTAGGAGAAGATTCATAAAGAGATTAAGATGTATCGTTCCTATGAAACTTAAAAATGTTCATGTCTCTTGCTAGAACATTCCCTTCTTATACTAAAGTTATGGACTTTAATACGTAACATTTTAAAAGAGAAAAGGCCAGAAAGAAAGCTAAGGTGTGGGAAGAATGTTATCTATTAAAGAAGCAAAGGGCTAAATAATATAGAACTCTTATTCATATGACCCACATTATTATAAAATATAAATAGATGATATAATGATTAATTTTCTGTTTTCTGATCTTAGGAGGACATAACCAAAAAATATAGAATGAGCAAGTAATTACTAATTAGCAATACAATTCTGAATTGTTTTTCTAAGAAAACAAGCTCATAGTTTATTGGTCATTTATCTCTATAAATATGATGAAGTGTGCCACCTTAGTTATCCTTCTTATAAAGTGATCAGAAAAATAAAATCCACTGTAAACTCTTTGAAGGTAGTAACATTCCAAATTCAATGGTCTAAATGGTAAGAAAGAAATTAGAGCTTTGAGAATAGTCACGATAAGCAAATACTTCAAGATAGATATGGATATTTGAAAATTATCTCAGGCAACTTCATAGTAAGGTGTATTCCATTATAGGACAGTAATTTTTGCTTTTTACTTTCTAGGATTGATTATAGGTGAAAATATTAGGTTCAGAAATATGTTCTATATTTTTAAAAGTCCAGTGGAAAGCAAAATATTCTCTTCAATAAGACTACATGTTAACAAAAACATGTTTCTTTTCCATTTTGCTTTTCATTTCCTTTTTGTTAATGTGGAATGATGAAATTTTGTATAATAATGTAACATTCATGTTGGTGATTAAAGTATGTATTATGTACATATAAATTAAATTAATGAAACTTTGAAATAAAAAAGGTTATAATAAATGAAATTTTTTAAATATCATGGTCTTCTGGGGGATATGTTTTCTTCATTAAATTCTTTCTTGGTGCATAAACATTTTTAATGACTGACCTAAGCAATTAC
>NW_011888782.1:39231875-39240289 GCF_000151845.1 Pteropus vampyrus | reverse complement strand
TTTTGCTTTTTACTTTCTAGGATTGATTATAGGTGAAAATATTAGGTTCAGAAATATGTTCTATATTTTTAAAAGTCCAGTGGAAAGCAAAATATTCTCTTCAATAAGACTACATGTTAACAAAAACATGTTTCTTTTCCATTTTGCTTTTCATTTCCTTTTTGTTAATGTGGAATGATGAAATTTTGTATAATAATGTAACATTCATGTTGGTGATTAAAGTATGTATTATGTACATATAAATTAAATTAATGAAACTTTGAAATAAAAAAGGTTATAATAAATGAAATTTTTTAAATATCATGGTCTTCTGGGGGATATGTTTTCTTCATTAAATTCTTTCTTGGTGCATAAACATTTTTAATGACTGACCTAAGCAATTACGTGTAGAATTTATCAGATCTTATTTAATGTTGTCTCTTGGAGTTAAAAGTATAACTAGATGAGAAGGACCATTGGAACTGAAGTGTAAAATATATCAAATGTAGGATTATGAACTTGGGAATTTTTTATATGCATCAGGACACCATATTTTGAAAAAAAAACAAAAACAAAAAACTCTCTTCTGATATCCATGTCTTAAATCTCAGCTCTTTGTACATCTCCACTTATAAGTCAATATTTCTAAAGAAAAATGACACAATAGTGATGACTGGTCTCATTTGAAATTCATAATCACGAATCTCACATGAGCACTCAACACTGTCAGCAGCCCACAAATCTATTTGCCTAGTGAGCTTTCCTTCCCAACTCCTGAGAAAGCTATTTCATACCACCTTCTCCTTACCAAACCGTTATCCAATTCCTCATCAAGTCTTTCAGCTGATGATTTTGCTTCACATTTCATTAAAAAAAGATAAAGAGAATTGAGGAAAGGCTGTATCTTCTCACAATCAAATCAATTAACAACGTAGATTTGTACCAATTTTTTTTTTTTTTTGCTCCTATGTATATGCTCCAAGTTTCAATTTGCTTGATTTCAGGATTCCAACTTTTCTGGAACATTCAGTTTCTTAATTATGGTGATTACATTGTTTCTGTTCTATGTCATCAATTTTTCTGTCTTCAGAGTTATTCCCATCAGCATACAATATATATTTTTAGGTCTTGTCTCATTATAAACATACTACTAAAGATATCTCTCTTGACCACATTACATTCTTTGAAAATTATTTCATCCCTTTACTAACAAAATATTCAAAAAAAGAAATCAAGTTGTGGAGAGTCGATGTCTCAGCTTTCTCACCTGATAAGTCTCCAATCTTCTCACTTCATCTCTAATTCAATGAAACTGCTCTTTTTCACAGTCATCAGTGCTATACATGTTATTATATCTAATGTTCATTTTCACTCTGTATCTAACCAAACTTCTAAGCAGCATACTAAACAGTTGACCAATCTCTATTTTCTCAAGGTAGCTTTCGGTTGTGTTTTCCATAACTACAAAATACTCTGATTTTCTTCCTATCTCACTAGCTCTCCTTCTCATTGTCTATTGTTTCCTCTTTGTATAGGATCATATTGTCAATATTGGCATGTCTGAAGACTCTGCCCTGAAATTCCTTTTCACCTCTTTATCGTGCTCAGAAACAGAAAGAAAAACAATAAGGTAAGATAACGAAAGAGAAGCTTTGAAATGATGCCTTTATAATTTCTTATCTAAAACAATAAGAAATAAGAAATATCATTTTCTTATTCAAAATCTGTAATAACTTATACTTAACCTGGACTAAAATATAAACACCTACAAACTCCTTATAAAGCTGTGATCATATCCTCTCTGTGTTTCCAACCACACATCATGGTAGGTATGTTTACTGTCTTTGTCTGGTAAGAGCTTTCCTCAGATCTTCACAACGTTGGTTCCCTTTGAACATTCTGATCCTTGCTCATTCTCATCTCCTTAGGAAGAATTAACAGATTATTCCATTAAAGATGTCCATTTTTTTATCCCTCACTGTTACCTCTCTTTATTATATCCATCTCTTTTGCTCTCTATTAGAACTTACTCTTCTAAAATGTAAGCTTACCAATGTTTAGAAAAGTGACTGGTAAAGCATCCGGGACATAACAGGCGATCAATATACATTTGTTAAATAAATGATAATAGCTTGAATATTCCAAAAAAATAATATTGAGACTTTAAATGAGTAACATTTTTCAGGCTAAGAAAATAAAAACTATTATATTCTAATTTTTTTTTTATGAAGGACATGATTATAGTAAACATTCTCTTCATCACTCTTTCTTGAAATAATAATACTTTGAGGGGTCTATTTCATGAATTTTATCTCAAGGTAATTTACCTGAAGGTAAATTTAGGGTGCAGTACATGTTGGATTGCAGGTTAGGAGACTCACCTATGACAGGAAAGATATTCCACACATAGCGGAGCTGAAAAATTAGGATGGTTAACTTATTCTGGAAAGGGATTTGAAAGCAAATTTACTATAAAATAATAAAGACTCATTATAGGTTTTGAGCAGCAGAATGCATAAAAATAGTGTGTGAGAGTGATACATCAGGCTTAAGTTGAGGAATGAACTGGAAGGTTGAAACCTGAGGAAAGTCTCTGTACAGTAAGTGTAGAGAAAAGTCTGTACACAGCGTTTACAGACTTAACAGAAATTGGGCAGTTATTTGGGACACGGAAAAGGCAGGCCAAATTTTAAATGGACATAGGAGTTTTAGGACTTACTGATAAATTAGATGTGAATAAGAAGGAGAACAAGGAGAATAAGAGATTTAAATTTTGAGCCTAGAAAACTAAAGAATCATGCTAGTGGCAGTGAGAGGAGAGAAAGATAATATCCAGGAATAATGACATTTTCCAGAAAATATGACAGATTCCGTTTTTGATGTCAATGTTAAGATTTAACAGTACATTAAAATTAAACTAATATTATGTCTATAAACAGTGGTGATATAAATAAAGGAGGATGAAGCCTTTTTCTTTCCTTTCTATAACCTCTAGGCAAATTCAAACTCCATCTGGCTCTCCATTATCCTTTCTTCCTCTTAAACAGCATTGTTTTTTCATTATAGGATATCAGATATGTGCTAAGCACTCTTAGGCACTCTTAAAATTTACTTAACTCCGTAAAAACTCCACTCTCCTTCCAATTATATTACAGCTAGCTTCAGTACGGTAATGAGGTAGCTGCTGCTTCCAGTTACTGCTTGTTTTCTCATCATAAACAGGAGTTGTAGGTTTCAGATCAATTACAATCTAAACACATTGGCTTTCTTTTAAAACATTGTTTTATTTTATCAGAATTTCTTAATCACTAACCTTCCCCAGAACCTGAAGCATGCCCTAAATCAAGTTATTTCATAGGCATAGGTATCAAATCATCAAATTACCATCAAAAATTTAAAAAGAAGAGAAGATGATATTGCTTTTGTTGTTTAATCCATCTCCACCCCTATGTGGACATACGCACACACACACTCACGCACACACACACACACACTATATCATGAAGAAATATTTACCATAGAGCTATAAAGCAATTTACTTTAGAAAAGGACTGAGGAATATAAAGTATTACATTGAAGAGTACATTTATCCTAGAGATTGTGTTGAAAATTCAATAGGTAGAATAAAAACTGTGTTTGGTTTGAATCATACTTAAAAATCTCTCAGAATCCATGTTTGATGTCAACACAGACTGTTTTTTTTTCTTTATTGTTATATTTAATCACTATTTCTTTATTTGATAATTTCATGTGATAGTTGTCTTGTATTTAGCTATTTATCTAAAATCTATTTTAAATTATTCAACATTTCATGCATAACAAATACAAACATTTTACAACCAATATAATAAACACCCATCTGCACAGATGGTTTCTCTACATGATCTGCACTGTACCCTGTGATTCATGGGTTACATGCCCTAGAGAAAAGAGCTTTTTATAAACACTGGATTAACAACACAGTTATACTTAATTTGGAGAAATGCTGACATTAAGAGGTGAAAGGCAACTATGACGACTGTTAAAATAGGAGAACCAGAGATCTCATATTATGTTAATTCAATGAATTAAGAGTAACAAAGAATCGATGACACTACATAATATTCTTGCTTTTTCTTTCTCTTTTTTAAGAGTATTGAGTTAAATTTACATTATTTACTTGTTATCATGGTATATTTTAAAATCCTGCTGTTGTATTACAATAATACATAATAATCTATTTCCTAAAAGACCAGTCACAAATTAGGAAATAAAATAAGAGAAGAGTAGAAGAGACTGCTTAGAGTTCTAATGGTCTATTAGAGCCAGAAAGAGAAATAAACTGCTGAGTTGGGGAAGTTGTAAAATTCCTCAGATTCCAGAGAGAATGTGGATGTTTATGACAATCACTTTCTATAATTTATCTGATGTAATATATAGAAAGAGAAAGACACATGCAGTTTGGGGACCACTATATCACTCCTGCCTTCCCTTTCCTTTCATGATATGCTTTATATGTCCATTCAATACTGACTTGTTCCTATTGTTACCGTTTTGGGGTGATCTGAACTCCAGTGTTACCTCAGTTCTTTTTGCCAACCTAGTAAAGAATTACAGCTTAGTGAGATTTAGGAAACAGAGGATTTATTAACAGTAAGTTTTAAGGAAGAAGCGAGTCACACCTAAAAAAACTATAACCATGCAGAAACAAAAGGTTTAAAGTAGTTCCAAGCGAGGGGCAGGTTACAGTTAAGAGGGCTGTAATCTTGTGGAAGTGAGGAGGAGGTCTGTATTATATTAGGGTAGTGATGGGAGGTTACAAGAGCATTTCTAGATGATTGGCACATGAGGTCATTTTGATTGACATTTGGCTATTATATAACTCTCTGCCTATTGTGCATGTGATTACCCAGAATTCAGTCTGTTATAATTAGATTCATGAAATTTTGGGCATAGGCATATTATTATGATGGAATAATGAGGCTGAGGTGAAATGAGGGTCAGAGTAGTCCTTACTACACAAACGTCTGTGGCTGGATTAAAACAGTTATAGGTTTATGGCCCATCATTCTTTTGTTCCTCAGGATGCAGGAGTGATTTATAAATATTAAATGGGTGTTCCAGGGAGGTCCTAAGGAAGGTCTCTGGGCTGGGCCTTCGTTCCTTTTTTACCCCATCGCTCATGTCTGCCTAACTACCTAACATTACGATGCTCCTTCTGTTGATGTGTGAATATTACTGGATTCCTAACCTCAAGTAGTTTTCAATTTATTCAGGGAATACAATCTGTAAACAAATAATGACTCAAATGTGAAAAGTGAGAATTGCTTGAAGGACATGGGATTTAGGATTTAGGGATCACTTGCCCAATAAGATGTCTCTAGTTGTGAGATGTGACACTCGAAAATCCAAGAGAGAGGATAATCTAATATCAAGAAATGGCTAAAATTAGTGGTAAAAATAATTATTCTAGGGATTCCATAGTTGATATTTCCCCTGATTTCATTAGACAGAACTATAGTTGTTTATAAAAATAAAAGTTATTGTGTCTGAAAGAAGAGGCTTCATATCAGAGACTAGAACCTCATAGCAGACACCAAAACTAAAAGAGGGTTGGATTCCTCTCTCTTTAAACAAATAAAAATGTTGGGAATTTATTTTTTCTTCCTGGTTTGTTTTACATCTAATAATGTGGGAAGAGGAGAAAAGATGTAGAGTGACAGATGGTGGAGAAATATGAATACTAGAAACCAAATTTTGTCTTTTTAAAAGCTGGGATGTGAAATATTTAGTTTTATGTTATTTATATCACTGCAAGTCATAAGTTTCAAAACAAATAGTCACTGTCCTGAGTGCACAAAGATCATAAGCAAATACTTTATTTTAAGCAAGAAAAAGTCCTGGGATAGAAGCAGCAATTGCAAGATAATGATATATCCATACACTTAAATAAACAAATGGAAGCAGGAACTCAGAGCCAGAGATGACATGAGAACAAAAATCTCATGGAAAATTTATCTTGTATTTTCCACAGTATATAATATTGGTCAAGTTTATCTTCTCTAAATACTAAGAGGTAGACCTCAACTTGCATCTGATACTGTTATTTTTCTCTTGACCATTAAAAGGAAAGTTAGGATCATACCTCTACCTCTACGAAATTAAAATATTAATGTAAGCAGTCGCATTTGCCTTGATACTATTGTTCCTCTGGCTACCTTTTCATGCATTACATTTCTAAACTTTGGAATCATTAAAATATAGTGATTGCATTTACCTAATCACTGACTATGTTTTTAGGCAGTAGCCTACTGATAGTGACTTTATAGGTTAGGAAAGCCTGAGGCACTCACTAAGCACTCTTAGCAAGCTGCCACAAATATTTCCCTCAGACCTGGAGCTTGCCTTTATTAGGGTCCATGTGTGGTGTCTAGAGTTTCTGGTTCACTCTTTATTGGCTAAGCTAATTTAAAGCATAAGAGTGGGAATTAGTATGTGCAGGAAGGGAGTTTCTGGGGGTACTCAAGAGGTCAATGATTTAGGTTACCCAAGTGCTTCCTAAAAGAGAGAACTTCCTGGGTTGGGACAGCCTAATTCTTTATCTGGTTGTTTTGCTGGTAACTTTGACTTATAGCTGACAGCACATTCATTCAAGATGACTGTCTCTTGAAATAGATACCTATGCAATCAGAAGCTTAATGTTAGATATTTATACTACATTGTCCTTAATTCTTTAGTTTCTCTTATACCATTTTAACTACTCTCAGAGAAGTAAACAATATTATGCTAATCACCAAATATAACAATCTATATTAGAACTCATTCCCCATGACCCCCAACTCTTCTGGATAAAGTAAAAGATACATAAGTTAGCCTTCCTGGAACACCATAACCTGGCCCTAATCCATTTTATTTCTGATGGATCTCTTAAATGAACCGTCTGTTCCAGGCACATTTTATACTCATTACTAACCGAATATATCTTTTCATTCTTTTATTTTCTATGTATTTTTAATAGTATCACATTTCTTTTACCAGTAACCCTATCATCTATATTTATTATATTTATTTTAATCTCAGCAACCATTACCAAATACTTTCATGGATCTTTGAACCAGACATAGAAGAGAATTTATAATAAAGAAATAAATATCCCCCAAATAATAGTCTGTCCAAAACAAATATAAATATTCCAAACATTTATAAACAACATTTTTTTAAATGATGGACTCAGTCTGTGGTAATTAAGAAACATAAAATGTTTCATTATTTTACTTTACTAACACTTTCTCATTGAGAATTATTATAAACATATATTTCTGTGATGTTAAATAGCTTATACTTACAAAAATGTTTAGCATCATAGCCTATTCTTCCTTATGAAGAATAATTTATCCTTCATATTATCTTTTTACCACTTAAAAAGTTACATTATTTTGATATTATCACAGCATTTAGAAATCTTAGAAGATATCAAACTTGCCAAACAAATTTATAACAAATTGCTAAATGTTAACTGGAAAAAAGATCAGAGCGTGTGACAGATGGATATACAAAATGGACTCTTCTGCCATGCCTCACCTTATGATATGTGAAAAATTGACTAATTGTGCTATAAATTAGAACATCAGTAGAATCATGTGAAACGGAAATTCTATAGAGCAAGCTTCAAGTAATCATCTTGTCACATCTAAGATCATATGGAAATCACTGCCAATAAAATTTGATTTTCCACGAGCATTCATTAGTGATTTTTTCATTTAATACTATTTAATCATCATTTATCAGCATCATTTTTTTTTTCTGATTAAACATCAAATTTATATGTAAATATAAAATCTTAAAATGTGGTCCCTTAAGAAATGACTATTTTCTTATGTAGTACATTCTATTTTGATTCTTTATATAGTGAGTCCAAAGAAAATGCAGTGTCAAGAACAAAGTTCCTATGTAATAAAGAAATAACAGTTATGTCCAACTCTATTATTTTAATTAAACTTTTGTTCAAATAGTATTTTGAAAAGATTTTTATTCTTAGGTATTTCTGTCTTTAACAGGTTTGTGCAATCTTTCCAATCTGTCATTGCTTATGGTTCAAAGAATAAATGTGGTATATGTTTAACTTTAAAATGATACTAGAAATAGTAATTATAATGAAAAGAAACAAACAGCCTAAAATACTACATAAGATTAGTTATTTGCCCTGTGTATTATAGTCTAAGTTCATCTGATTTTTCAATCATTTTTTCTAGTTATATCTTTTTTAGCTTAATATTCATATGTGTAAATTATATATTTATTATTAATGTATTCATAAATTTTAAGAGATCTCTAGTTACTCTGTTTTAAGCTAGTGATATATTCTTGAAAACTGTAATAATTATGTTAAAGGTCTGCTTGCATTTCCATTATTACCTTTTACACTTTAGTATTTCATAAATTGGATTATAAAAAAA
>NW_011888782.1:39226203-39231825 GCF_000151845.1 Pteropus vampyrus | reverse complement strand
TGTGCTATAAATTAGAACATCAGTAGAATCATGTGAAACGGAAATTCTATAGAGCAAGCTTCAAGTAATCATCTTGTCACATCTAAGATCATATGGAAATCACTGCCAATAAAATTTGATTTTCCACGAGCATTCATTAGTGATTTTTTCATTTAATACTATTTAATCATCATTTATCAGCATCATTTTTTTTTTCTGATTAAACATCAAATTTATATGTAAATATAAAATCTTAAAATGTGGTCCCTTAAGAAATGACTATTTTCTTATGTAGTACATTCTATTTTGATTCTTTATATAGTGAGTCCAAAGAAAATGCAGTGTCAAGAACAAAGTTCCTATGTAATAAAGAAATAACAGTTATGTCCAACTCTATTATTTTAATTAAACTTTTTTTCAAATAGTATTTTGAAAAGATTTTTATTCTTAGGTATTTCTGTCTTTAACAGGTTTGTGCAATCTTTCCAATCTGTCATTGCTTATGGTTCAAAGAATAAATGTGGTATATGTTTAACTTTAAAATGATACTAGAAATAGTAATTATAATGAAAAGAAACAAACAGCCTAAAATACTACATAAGATTAGTTATTTGCCCTGTGTATTATAGTCTAAGTTCATCTGATTTTTCAATCATTTTTTCTAGTTATATCTTTTTAGCTTAATATTCATATGTGTAAATTATATATTTATTATTAATGTATTCATAAATTTTAAGAGATCTCTAGTTGCTCTGTTTTAAGCTAGTGATATATTCTTGAAAACTGTAATAATTATGTTAAAGGTCTGCTTGCATTTCCATTATTACCTTTTACACTTTAGTATTTCATAAATTGGATTATAAAAAAATGTTTTTCGGGCACAACCTAGGCAAATATGATTTTAGATTTAAGAATACAATTATTTTTAAAAAATACATTTAAAAGCCAGAATTTTTGGTGTTGTTAATCTTTTGGATTATGCAATTAGAAAAGTTATACTTTATCTCCTTATATTACTAAATATATTTCCATTTGAAGCACAAATAAAAGTGTCATTTTTTGGAGATGATGACACAAAAGGCCACTTTGGATTTTCTGTTCTTTCAGTGGTTGTGACCCAAGGCAAACCACAGAAAAATTTGGCTTGCCATGCAAAAAAAGGAAACTAGTGCCTCCCTTTCTAGCCTGACTTTTGACAATACTGAGTACAATAATGCAAGGCTATAAAAGAGGGCAATCAGTTATCTTAGGAATGTGTTACTAGACCTTTTACTTTATACATCTCCTTTACTGTTACTCTTGAAGGAAAATAACTTTTGGAATATTGAAAAAATTTAAGTGTTCTGTGTACTCTTGTTCTCATTTTTACCTTGTCATCCTCTCTGGAAGCTTCACTGATTCTCTTATGTCTGAACAAACAACTTGAAGTCCTCAATCAATGGTTTCCTAAATGATTAGCAAAATACCTCATATCATTTCATTCATATTTGCATGCATTCCCAAGTTATAATCAAATTTGTGACATAAAGTGGTTCATCTTGGGAGAGATCCCCTTCCTCTATATTCATTGTTTTTATTTCTAGACAATCAGCCCAATATTTCTTTTAATCAGCAAGTATTACTGGGACTTAGTTTAGACATATGGAGTCATTAGAGGTTACAAAGATATTTAAGAAGGTCACTATCACTTAAAATCTTAGTTGGTAAAATGAGATTTAAATTCATAAAACTATTCTATGGCATTATAAATAAATTCTTAGCTATCATAGATATGATAAGACCCGAACTGGGCCTATGAATAAATTAAATCTACATAAATAATAAGGAATAGGAGAACATTCTAAACATTTAAAATAGTATGGTATGCTCAGGATACAATGAGTGAGTACAATAAAAAATAGAGAACTTTCCTGACTGGAGCTAGTATAGACAGAAGTTGATGTAGACCTGAGCTATAGCTACATATATGTTTTAACTTTCACATATTTTAAATACTGAATTTCCTCAGAGTAATGAGACTTTCCGATGTTAATCCCATACTGTTCATTCTTAAGTTTTTGTCTTATATCAGATATTTTATCACATAACCCTTTAGTTCAAAAGCCTCCTTTGGTTTCCTATTACATCTTTGTTTATGCTCATCCAAATATAATTCCTTTCTTATGAATTAGATGACTTAGCAGCCTCTCAAATGGAAATGTATCAACTGTATATATCCTTGATATCATGCATGCTCTGTTTTCTCTTCTTGCCTTTCTTAGATAGAGAATTACATCTCCTTCCTCCATGTTAACCAAGCCAGAAATTAATAAGTTCTCTAATTTAGGCCGCTATCTTTGTTTATTCAAATTGCAATCTTTCTCAGGTCTTCTTCATTCTATTTGATATTTTCCAGATTTTCTCTATATTTTTGTCTTTATATTTATATTTTGTCTTTATATTTTTCTCTATATTTTTGTCTTTATATTTGTCTGTTGCTACCTTTTCTCTGACTCTCCTTTGTTATTACCAGGATTCTGTTTAAAACTATTGTTTTTACAATAAAACAAATCGTCAGCGTGATACTTAGATCCTTCAGGATCATTTCTCAGCCCTCTTTTCCAGCCTCTTCTCCCACAGCTCTCTTCTTCCTTAATTACTTTGTGCCAGCTACTCAGAATCAATTATATGTCCCATAATGAGCTAAGCTCTTTACAGATCTGTAAAACTGCCAATGATGTCACAGTTACATCTTACAACTTAATTTCCCTCTCTTCAACTTGCAATCAACTTGTCCTTCAAGACTCTGCTCACATATTTACACTCTCAAAGCTTTTAGTGAACCTGGTTTGGGTTTCTCTACTTAGTTTATTAGACTATATGGTAATCCTTATCGTGGAACTTAAAATCTTGGGCCAAATTAAAATAAATCAATTTAGTTATTTGTTTTACCTATATTCCACAAGCTTGTGTTCAAGAATTTGTCCTGTCTTCTTCTTCTGGTAGAGAGACATGATGCTTACCTGGTGTATAGTAAATGTTCAATATCTGTTTCCTAAATTAGGACATTTTATTTACTTTCCCTGACATTTCCATAAGAAAAAAAAAAAAAAAGAAGGAGAGTGGGGGGAATGTTCAACTGGAATAGAAAAACACCTTTTATTAACAGGCCCTGGCTCCATGCTACTGATAAGCCACTCTACAGGGGAGCAGAAGAAGTCTGTGAAAATTAGAATCTGTATTTGCCAATCCAATAAAAGGCTGATCAAAAAAAAATTTTTTTTTTCCAAAAAAGTTCAAGCAAAAGTTTACTAACTGCTTGTGTTTAGAAAGGTAATTTATGCTTCAGACAAGACTTCACTTTTATTTTTAAATTTTAATTTTTTTTCAAATTTTACATCTCCAATTCAAGAAATGTTTTTGAGCTCTATCATGTGTCAAGCACTATGTTATTCTATGAAATGTCTAACATACCTATGAGGTTGTCAGATTCTAGACTCAATATTTTAGTTGCAGTATTGGAAAATCAACAGAAAGTTAAATAAAAAGAACCTAAGGGACAGATATGAAGGTAGTGATTTCAAATGCCACCCCCCCAAAAAAAAATCGAATTATTCCCTTCAGGGGGAATATCATGATTTTAAATCAAACTATACAAAGTATATGTGGTTAGTTTTTTTAAACCTTTTCAGAGAGTTTTGTGTGCATACTCTATTAAAAGGAAACTTAAAAGGGAGAGAATAGTGTTAGAACAGGCAGACCACCACACTTACTTTATGGAAGAGACTTTGAACACAAGAATCAGTCAAACGAATTCTAACCATGCTCATAATAAAAAATAAAAAATAAAAAAATAAATGCAATTTAAACAACTACTCTGCATTTTCATCATTTGTATGAATACTCCTACTTCGTTAGTCAGATTAGAGCATGAATTGAAAGGAGGCCAACTTTTCCCATATTCTAGAGGAACAGTTATCTTTAGGATATTTTTCTTTTCTTTATTATAAGAAATATAGTTTTCCTCTAAAACTGCATAGCATGCCTCATTAGAAGATAATTGGAAAGCCCCTTGTAAAATTTATAAAAATATAGACATATTTATCATTAAAATTCATATCTATAAACCTGGAGATTGTTGATTTCATATGCATAGAGGAAATAGCTATTGTTCCCTAACGTAGTCAAAATGAAGTAATTGATAGTTTCTCAGTACTGATTGGCATTTGCTTATGAGTCTAATACGCATAAATATTCTGAGGCAATCATCAATCGATTTACCCATTTTCTAATCAAATAGTTTCCCCTTGAATTAATTATAAGAAAAACACAATTTAAACACAGGAAATTAAAGATAACAAAGGAATGGTATAATGTATATACACAGATAGTAACTCTTTTTTAATACTGACCAACCAGCCAGTACCCTAAACTGATTTCTCCTCATACATGATGCTAGCTAGCAATGACAGGTTTAAATACTACTTCCACTTAAAGGACCAAGGGAGTTTTTTCTAAAGGACTATTTTATAATGTTGCATGGACAAATTAAAGAGATACTCTTATGACATAATGGCTATACGTTTACCCCTTTATTAGTTACATAACCAAACGGGAAATATGTTTTGAGTACCCAGAGATTTCCCAGTCTAAACTAGGTAATAAGCAGTACGTAGAAAACATGAATGATTTCCTCAAACTGGTAAATTCCTCAGCAAATAGAAAAATATAATAATGAAAGTCTTTATTTTTATTGTTAAGAATATCCATTTACTTTTACTAATTTTAATTGTGCTACATCCATAAAACTTATAATGTTATAATAGAGCTCTCTTTCTTATTTCTTTACTAAGGTTGATTTGAAAAACTCAGCAGTGACATAGGTCTTAGGTTACTCCAATTCATTCATTTTTCCAGACAATAACTAATTTATTTTAAACTGTAAAAATGAAAAGAAATTATATGCCTGCCAGTAAATGAAATTATGTTATTCCTTGTGGTTCCTTTAATCCCTTTATTCTTTTAATTGTGTTTTCTTCTACATGTTGACAAATTTGTAAAATTCAATAATCTACAAATTGTTTCCCCAGTTATTACTATAGCATCCAAATATTCTTGGATTTTGAAGCTGACCTTTTAGTCACAGCATCCTTCCAAATGAGTTTAAGGTTTGAGCTTATAATCACTTAACAGGCATAAAAATTACACAAGAAACTAAATTGCACCCACAAGCAACTGAATGCATAATTATCCACTGGAACTTCATGCCAAGAGTACAAATTAGCAACCAAGTTGCACCTGCAACTGGTTACCTGAAGGCTCAATTGGACACACATAGATTTGCTTGGCTAATACATATCTGTCATAAAATAGCTGACTTACATTTTTAAACCAGGAAAAGGCATTTGGCCTTTTAGAACTTCCATGAAGAACTCAGCTTTGGAATATTTTCTTATATCTAGACGTCTGCTCTCAAGCAACATTTTCCAAACAATTTAAAAATGTAATATATTATCTCTATGCTTTCTTTTCTCATAATACTTGTTTAGTTTGGCGGACCACACAGAGTTGTAATAATCTATGATTTTGTACCTCTGAGAATTGTTGCATCTAAGTATCTGTGTTCTACAGAATTATGCATGTTATCCTTCAACACAAAATGAT
>NW_011888782.1:39209794-39223998 GCF_000151845.1 Pteropus vampyrus | reverse complement strand
ATAACCAAACGGGAAATATGTTTTGAGTACCCAGAGATTTCCCAGTCTAAACTAGGTAATAAGCAGTACGTAGAAAACATGAATGATTTCCTCAAACTGGTAAATTCCTCAGCAAATAGAAAAATATAATAATGAAAGTCTTTATTTTTATTGTTAAGAATATCCATTTACTTTTACTAATTTTAATTGTGCTACATCCATAAAACTTATAATGTTATAATAGAGCTCTCTTTCTTATTTCTTTACTAAGGTTGATTTGAAAAACTCAGCAGTGACATAGGTCTTAGGTTACTCCAATTCATTCATTTTTCCAGACAATAACTAATTTATTTTAAACTGTAAAAATGAAAAGAAATTATATGCCTGCCAGTAAATGAAATTATGTTATTCCTTGTGGTTCCTTTAATCCCTTTATTCTTTTAATTGTGTTTTCTTCTACATGTTGACAAATTTGTAAAATTCAATAATCTACAAATTGTTTCCCCAGTTATTACTATAGCATCCAAATATTCTTGGATTTTGAAGCTGACCTTTTAGTCACAGCATCCTTCCAAATGAGTTTAAGGTTTGAGCTTATAATCACTTAACAGGCATAAAAATTACACAAGAAACTAAATTGCACCCACAAGCAACTGAATGCATAATTATCCACTGGAACTTCATGCCAAGAGTACAAATTAGCAACCAAGTTGCACCTGCAACTGGTTACCTGAAGGCTCAATTGGACACACATAGATTTGCTTGGCTAATACATATCTGTCATAAAATAGCTGACTTACATTTTTAAACCAGGAAAAGGCATTTGGCCTTTTAGAACTTCCATGAAGAACTCAGCTTTGGAATATTTTCTTATATCTAGACGTCTGCTCTCAAGCAACATTTTCCAAACAATTTAAAAATGTAATATATTATCTCTATGCTTTCTTTTCTCATAATACTTGTTTAGTTTGGCGGACCACACAGAGTTGTAATAATCTATGATTTTGTACCTCTGAGAATTGTTGCATCTAAGTATCTGTGTTCTACAGAATTATGCATGTTATCCTTCAACACAAAATGATGATTACCAATGCTTGCTCCAGTAACACTGGGATTTTCTAAACAATACTTTTCATGAAAAATTTATATATTCTTGAGATACAATTTTTATTTCAAGAAGTCTAAAGAAAGTGTTCATGAATCATGTTCTTATTTCTTTATTAGAGTTTAGTATGCTATTACTAAATATGCATAGAACATACTTTTCTTATTTTAAGGATGACACCACCTTATTTTGAAGGCTTAAAAAAAACTGATGACTAATGTTTCAGGAAAAAAAAACTAATAAAATTATGAAATAATTTCTGTGTGCTTTTCAAAAACTGCATTGTAAAACATAATGACAATATAGGCAAGAACCAGCTATATAACATCATTTCTGTTTATGCAATCAAATCAAGCAAATTGTTATGGAAAATGCTTCAAAACTCGAAAATAGGCAAAGGGATCAATTTATATCCTTTATATGAATCTATAGGTGTGCCCCTTTATTTGATTTGCTTTTTCTACTTATTAGAATATTTCACAACTCTTTAAGAAAAGATGTTAACTTGTAGAAGACTAATAGCAATGGAAATAATTCTTGTGAAATTTCATTTAGTAAAGATGCAAGTGATTTATAAAATAAAATAACCTCCCATATTTATAGTTTTATTGCTTTGTAGGACATGCACTAATTTTTATCTAAAATAGAAATCTTATTCAAACTTACTTCTTTCAGTGACTCAGATACTTTTATCTTTCTCTTTGAACCGGCCTTACCACCTTGCTGGATCCCTCAGTAATGAGCCAATTAAGTCTGACACAATCTCAATTTTTACTTTTTAGAGAGTCATGTTTTTTTAACAACTGTATTTTACAATAGTTTTATATTTGCAAAAAAAAGGTCATGAAGGTAGGACAGAAAATTTCCATTTCCCCTCACTCACTTTCACTTGTTAAAATCTTACATTATTATGGTACATTTGTCACAACTAATGACCATTTTAGGAATATTATTAACTAAAGTTCATACTTTATTTATATTTGCTTAGTTTTCCCTAATGTTTTTTTTTTCCTGTTTCAGGATTTCATGCAGGATATATGTTGCATGTAACTATCATGTCTTCTTTGGGTCTTCTAGACTGTAAGAACTTACTTGTTTATGACTGTCAATTTTGAGGAGTATTAGCCAGATATTTTGTAGAATGCCCCTCAACTGGTATCTGTCTGATTTGTTTTCATGATTACACTGGAGTTATGGGTTATTGAGAGGAAGACTACCAAGGTACAGTGACATTCTCATACCAAGAGTAGTACATTCTATCAACATAATTCAGTAATGTTATTGTTGATCTAATCACCTAGATGAGGTCGCATTTGTCAGATTTCTTCCTTGAATAGTTAGTCCTCTCCCTGCTCCATATTGTACTCTTGGGAAGGATTGCAGCCTACACATAGAATGAGGATTTATGCTCCATTTTTTACAGAGAAAGTATCTACCAAAATTATTGGGAATTTTGCACAGGATATTTGTTTTTTCCTCCTCATTTGTTTAGTTACTCAATTATTTATTTATATTACCATGGACTCACAGATATTTATTTTATACCTTGGGTTATAATCCAATGTTACATTATTTATTTTATTGCTCAAATTCTTCTAGTTTGATTAGTTTACTTCCATCTCCCGTGACATACTGTGTGTGTGTATGTGTATGATTTTTTTATTTTCTGGTACTACAAGATGCCCTGGACTCATCTTGGTCCAAGAATCAGTGATTTCCTTCTATTGGAGAATGTTATTATAAACCCAAATCTGAAGTGGAGAGTCATTTTCTTTTCCACTTTTTGCAAAATTATACTTTTAAAAAGTTAAATGGATTTATTGAGGTTAGGGATTATTTATAAGAGTCTGTTTTCTAAGCCTATTCTTTGTGGGCAACCCAAACATAAGGAAGTTATCATTTTCAACAGAATAGCAGATTGCCTAGAGAAACCATCAAAATGGAATGTGAGCAAATCTTGATGAATCCCTTATGTTACCCAGTGTTTTACAATCCACTAAAACGTAGCAAAGGAATAAATCTAGCATAGTACAGAGATAGTCAGATGTACTTACACAACTTTCTTTGTTTCTTTCTTTTATTCTTGTTTTGCATTGAAATGCTGCACAATTTAAAAGAAAGAGAGATAATTTCAGGTGAGAAATCTGAAGAAACACTTAAAATCTTATGTAACTCAATCTATACACATTCAATACTATACTTAATGTTATGCTGGAAGTCTTTTGTCTCTGGTGGTAACTGTCTGTTTCTACTAATTCCACTTTGCAACCATAGCAAGTTCCTGCTTCAGAAAATACTTTTTAATTAAATGTGTTCATATTTATTATTTTGGATAGGGCTTCATAGAATAAGAATTAGATCTGATATTTACTAATACTGTTAATGTGCTATATATAATTTGTACATAAGTGTGCAGAAAAGATGTTCTGCCTCTGTTATGACAGATCCAAATTCAATACCCGATATAATTTAATTATATCCCTGATGGGTATGCCATAAAGTAAGTACAAGAGCAAGTTAAAGTTCAGATGTCAGGGACCAAATATTAATAACAATTATATATACAAGATATGCTGTCAGTTTGTGGCTTCTTTGTATTAGCAGCTTCTTTTAATATATCATGCTCGGTCCTATTTTGGAAGTATAAGAGAATTTTCCTTCCCATTGACAATAAGATATAATAAAAACTATATTTTTCTTATATTTTTCATCACATATTGTTTTTAATTATGAAGTCTATTTCTATTCACCAGAACGGTGCCACCTACAATACACTTTCTATCCATTAAATACAGAATTTGAAAACCTGGAACAATGTGGTCCTCGGGAGCAGTTTTAGTTTTCAATTCACAAAATAGGAACTTACTACCTCAAGACTACTCTAAACAATTTCTCACTCTTTGTTTTCAGAGGTATACAATTGTCAGGCAGTAGGTAAATAATATAACAAATTTTGCCATTATTTGCTATTAGTGGTAGTAAATTGTTTAACAACCTTTCTAATTTTATTTTAAATTTCATATGGCTGAGAGTCCACCGAAGTCTCCTTTGAAAAGAAACCTAGTTTTCAACCACCTGCCATTGCCTCTAAGTGCACATAATGTACTCCTGGGACCCTTCTAGAGGCAAAGCCTTACCGAATATACTCACTTCCCTCAGAAGAGAAACTTGATAAGAGACATGCATATCTTCATCACAGATCATATATTTCAGTTCTTTTATAATGGATGGAATAAGATTAAGAGTGCCATATTATGTATACCTCTTTACAATATAGCCCTCTAATTAGTATCAGATGTGTTTTCAGAAAAGCCACTGGTTGTAGCAGCTCAATGATGCACCTGAATTTGCTCTTTTCTATAAAGATGGATAATAAGGTTAAGTATCCTGTAAAAGAAAAAAAGAGAACTCATGTATGATTTCCTAAATTTCAACATTTCAAACCTCTTTTAAGTAACTTTTGACATTTAAAAATATATACTCTTTTCTACTTTTAAATAAGTTTAAGATTTTTGAAGTCTTGTAGTTTGATATAGAATTCAAAACATCTAATGCACAGCTACTTAGACGTGGGTAAATTACTAGGGCCTAGAATAAACATCTCTTCTTGTCAGTATTTTGAAAATCTGGGAACAACTGTGCCCACAAGTTGAAAGTTGTACCTAGTCTACATTAGGAGGTAAACATCTTTTTCAGGGTTTTGCCTTTTCCTATCTTTTTTGTCCTATTCTTTCAGTATTCTCAGATTTTTTTTAAATAAATAAATTAAGCTTATATTTATTAATGTGGAAAGTTTTTCTGATATATTTCTTATATATTTCTATTGGTTTTTCTAGCAAATTTTATTGAGCTTGTTATTTACAACTACTATATCTAAATATATTACATCCAGTAATATTTAAGGCCATTTAATGTCATATTTCTAGCACTCATACTCTTATCTTCTCCCAAAGAAAGAATAAAAAAGGAGAGATTATCTATAGGTTTATAACTCCTAAAATAGGGTTATATAGTCAAGGCATTGCTGTTAATTTATCTAGGCAAGAGAGAACAGTACAAAGCTGGTTCTATACAAATAAACTTTACCACCTTAGAGTGCATTAATTCAGCCAGGACACAAATTCAGAGAATGATTATGATCCACATTTGGTGCCTGCTTAATAACTCCCCTTCCGTTCTCCTCTTTCCCCAATTTAAAGGATAGTGGCTCAGGAGGAATTAAAACAATATTGTAAGAACGAACTCTCCTCTTTCTATCAGCAAATTGCCACCCACCTGGAATAGTATTTAATTCAGGCAACTAATCAACAGAAACTGTTTTCATGTTAATAAAATTTTAGAGGTTTTTTTTTTTTTTTTTACAGTTCTATTCAGAGATGCTTAGGTCCATGCAATTTCTATCTACTCATCTGTAATGTGACCAAACTAAACCAATCAGAAGGCAATTTGAGACTAGTACCAAATTATCTGGGATTTCCTTGATAAACCCTTTAAAATCATTTATAGTCTAAATCATGGTGTTATTTCACTGGCACTTTTTGTTTTAGAATGCTTCTTTAATGAAGTATAGCCTAATGAACATTAAAATAAAACAAACTAAATTAAACCAAACTAAACTAAAATAAACATGCCGGATAGCTATTTTACCAAGAGTTTAATTCCTTCTTTGAAGCACTAATACTACTTTTCAGGGTTAGAAAAAATGAGGACTTTCAGAATTCATTTGGATTCGTTATTCTCAGCCACTCAAAACACATACGACGAATAGATAGGGTTATTTGACAGAATTGAAGTTAAAGTGCTTGATTTAAAAGTAGTGTCTGTATCCATGTGGGATACAAGTTAGAATCTCAACAATCTCTCTCCTTTTGGTGATTTTTTTTTTTTAATCATTCTTCACTTACTTTACCTCATTTCAGTCTTTGTCTGAATCTGCTATAGCATGTATTTAAAAACTTCCACTAAGCAATGAAATACTATATCTGGCAATCTCAGACTATAAATAGACACAACTAAGAATTAAGAAGAGATGAAGATGAAAAACATATTTTAACTGCTCTTACAAAAATTAGCTTGTAAATTAGCTCATGTCTTTTGTTAGAAACTGTACTATTGTCATCCAAGTTTATATAGGAAGTCAAAAAATTGAGAGCAAACCTGAGAAAACATACTCTGATAAAAGATAGTGGTAGATTTAATAGAAGCATGCAGACATTCTCCTAGAATTTTACTGCTTACTTATATTTCAAATTCTTGTTCTTTTGAAAGTTCCACTAAATGTATTTTTTTTTTTTTTCCTTTCTGGCGACATGATGTAGTAACAACAGTATAGATTTTGGAGACTGACAGGATTTATTACTGAGTCTATCAATTACATTTTTTTTAAACTATAGAATGGTTACTATGCCCTGAATCTTATTGTTTCTCAATAAAACTGAAAAATTAACTTTCTTCACAAAAATGCTATGATAATTAAATAATATGATATTAGTGAGGTATATGGTCCACAATAAATGTTAAAAAGATGTTGATTCCATGTTCTCTCTCTTAAATGTGTACATTAGTGAATTAAAGCTTGAATATTATTTTCCTCTCTGAAGAATATTTGGTCTAAGATACTTTGACCTCAAATTTTGGCATTTCTGCAGCATTTCTCATATGAATCATAGTTAACAGAAGATTCATAACATAGCTCTATAAGATAGAATCATCCAAATTTTTTCAATTGGTACGATTCTTTAAAAACTGTTTTTTTTTGTTTTTTTTGTTTTTTTTCTCCAGCTGTTGATCCAAACTATTAAAGAAATTATCAATCTGTATTTGGCAAAATTTTTATTTCCATGTCTCAGATTGTGATAGACTGTTACTTCGGGTTCCCCAATAAACCACCCTCTAGTATTCATACTCCCACATTGATTCTGGGCTTGGCAAGTAATTAATTTTGCCCAATGAAACATTACTAAATGTGATATATGTGACTTGATAAGCACTTGCACATTGGGGCTGGTTCTCTTGGCATGCTCCGTCTTAGAATCTAAGCTAAAGTAAGGCTGAAGCAGCTATTTGGAGAGGTCCATATGGAAGACAACGAAGGCCTAAAATCCTAGCTGAACTCCTAGATGATAACACCAACATGGCTAGCTGAGAGTAAGAGGACGCCTTGGACCCTACAGTCATTTTTATAGCCAGTCAACACCACATGAAGCAGAAGAATCACTAAGTCAACCCATAGAGCATGCAAAATAATATTTTTTTAAATTGTGTAATCTACAGAAATAGAATACCAAATGGCAACAATGGACTCTAAGACACTGGATATATTTAAGGATGATTATCAAGTCTATGATTTGGAAGAAATGAAGAGGAAACAAAAAGCCAAAGTATAAGTATTTGTGGTAAAAAAAGAAAAGAGATAATAAGAACAAAAAATAATAACAAAATTAGTATGTACTAGGAAAAAAAAAAGGTACATGTCAAGAGAGATAACCTTTTTCTTGTCCCCCTATTGATGGGAGAAATAAAGGATAACACTATAAATGAGAATATGTACTTTAAAAGAATAAAAGTCTGTAGATTATCTTTTTAACTTGAACAATGATTTATTTAGTAGATCTTAGGAAAATAAGGATGAATAAAATAAGGTCTCTGCTGTTAAGGAGTTCAGAGAATAAAAAATGTTCAGGATTCCAGTGCCATATTATTTATTCTTAATTATAAAACAAAACAACAAAAAACAAACATCCCTTTTTTTTCTAATCACATCAACCAAATTAAAGCCTCAAAATTTTCAATAGCAATCTTATTATTAGCCAAATGATATTGTTCATCTTACAGTTATTCATTTTTTACTATCCAAAATATAACCAAGCACATATAATTATGTGTGGCTTATTTTAAATCAGTGACATTTCCTGCTTTATTTATCTATGAAGAGTTTACATTCATTTCCTTGAAATCCATAAACCGGAGACACAAATTCCAATTTATTTAAAAATAATCATTTGTAGCTTATAAGCTCCATTCATATTTAAGCATCGTGGTTTTACATAGTCAATGTTCAACTCATCATGAGATATGAGTGGAGTTTCTTGTAATTCTGAGCTTTTTGTATGTGTAAAAATCAATAAGACTTTATTCCAACACATTGTATAATCTCTCTTGTATGTCTTAGGCCAATATGTAATCACAAATCACGTAATTAGGGGAATTTAGTTAACCCGAATACAAAAAAAACAAAAGAAAAAGAAACAAATAAAATTAAAAATAATTGCACTGAGTATTGTACTATTAACTGCAAATAAAAATTTCAAAATTCTTTGGAGTTTCATATATATCATGTATTAAATAATATTAATTACCTTAATATGAAAGATTATTTTAATGGAGAATTTGAGTCAAATGTAATAGAAACAAATTAATTTCCTTCACACAACAAACAATAAATTTGAGCATAAAACAAAAAATTTGAGATTACATTCGACTTGTATTATATTTATTATACATACATGTATATTCATATATTCATATACATATTTTATTTCTTGATAGCTTATGCATGTACTTTGTTAGAAAGATTTATTTCTGTGCACTTGGAATAATGCTTTGTTTTATGTGGGATCTTCTCAAACAAGTGGCAATAAAATCTTTACAGCACCCCATACTGAGTATTTTATTTATCGCTCTTGGCTTCTTTCTATTTTACTTCTAAGCTACATATATCAACATAGAAACAATAAGTCATTGACAAGAATCCTGAAGAACAGGTTAAATCAGAGGATTTAACTTATAAAGGATCAAGAAAATTAAGAGACATAACGTTATCCTCCAGTAGATGATTACCTGTAACTCAATACCTTACACAGAAAAATTTCCTTACATCTAGGATTTTGAAATCAGATTTTAATATCTATATATAGTCCTCTTAATAGAGTGACAACAATGGCTCTGATTGAAAGCTTGGCAATGATGGTGGCACATGCATTTTGGATTTTGGCCACTAGTGAATTTGGACAAGATATAATCTATCCTCATCTCCTTTCTGTATCCATATTTTATCAATTATAATATTTTAGCTTTGTAATGAACCCTCAGAGGAAATTAAATAATGAGTTATATTTCTTTTCATGAGTCACTTGAACTCACAGTCTTGCTTTACAATCTATTTCTCTTCATCACCAACCACAATTACCCACTTCTGTGAGTTGCTCAGTTTACGTTAATTCTTAGAAAAAACTTTATCCAAATCTCAATATCCTTCTGTGTCCACTGCCACCACTCTAGATTAGAATCTATCATTTCTTTGCTGGATATTTAATACAACACCTATATTTTATCTTAAAATATTTAAGCACATGAATGGACTTAGAGGGTATTATTCTAATTGAAATAAATCAGGCAGAGAAAGACAAATATCATATGATCTCACCTATACATGGAATCTAAAGAACAAAATAAACAAATAAATGAAACAGAAACAGACTCATAGATACAGAGAACCAACTGATGGTTGCTAGGTGTAGGGAGGATGGGGGGCTGGGTAAAAAAAAAGTTAAAGAATTAAGAAGTACAAATTGGTAGTCATAAAATAATCATGGGGATACAAAGTACAGCTTAAGGAATGTAGTCAATAATATTGGAAAAACTATGTATGGTGCCAGGTGGGTAATAGACTAATTGGAAGATCACTGCATAAATTATATAAATGCCTAAGCACTATGCTGTATACCCTAACCTAATATAAAATGATGTTAAATGTCAACTGTAATCAAAAAAATATATATATTTAAGGAGAAAAAAAATCCTTTTTATGAACAAGATATGTGAATTTAATGAAGCCTATATCTGGTAGCCTTGAAAATGTTGCTTGAGTCTTGATTCCCAAGTGTAACCATTATATACATATATTTATTTTCTCTCTCAATATACATGTATATATTTAGAGAGAACTTCATATTGTCTTGTGAATAAAAGAATCCTATTTCTGGGATTCTGTCTCATTTGACCTATGAAACTTTCATATCAGTGGTGGAAAGAACCAAAAAGGAAAAAGCGCTGGGACTTGAGTTTTAAATTTTTTGTTTGTTTGTTAGCAAAGTTTGTTTAAAAAAAAAATTGACAGAATTTCACTGTAACCTCCTAACAAGTTTACATGAGAGACACTAATCTTACTTAACCACAAAACTTCCTCATTACCAAAAGAACCTAAATGCTTTGTATGACCAAATTGATTTAGGTGAGTTCTTAACTCCATCTCTAATATTATCATTTTTCTTATAACCACTATGCTTCCTTTCAATAATAGCCTTCATGAAATCTTTTTGAAATTTTCATATTCTCTTGTTTCAATTATCTCAAAGAATCCTCAATGGTCTTAGAACATGATTTTAAATCCTTTCCTCTTGATCAGATCTTCACCTTTTCTTCACCCTAAACTCAAGCCATTCTCTCCCTCAATCACTACTTTTTGTACATTTCCACCTTCCTCTTAAGGGATCTTTCTACTCCGAGAATATTATTAACTTTTCTCAACCATATTTGTCTCTTTTCATTATTATTTAATCACAACCTATCTTCAATCAGCTTTTTTTGTTTTTGTTTTTGTTTTTTTAATCTGGTATCTTCTTTAGCCCTGAACTTAAATGTCTTGTAAGGGAAAACATAACTGACCTTCCAGATTAGCCTGCGTTCCTACATTAACACACACTGAATTTTTCATATAGAGAGATCATTTTGTCTTGTTAATTATTCTATTACCAGTGTCTAGTACTCCTTAGTACAGAACACATATAAAATGAAATATATTGAAGAAAAAGTGCAAAAGAAGAAAACAGAAAACAAAGAAAATATCACTAGGAACAATTTATATGTATCGTATGCTCTAGAGAAGAACTCATCATCAACTACTGACCTCAGCACTCCCTTTAGTCTTTTTATGATAAACACTAGTAAGGAAACTAGTTTACTGGTAAACTTATCACTGTCAATTGGAACTACTTCAGGGCCCAGGAATCCTCCTAGCACCACATCTGCCTTATTTCTTTCACCTAAGCCTTTGCCCAAGAGTTCTCAGAGAAAAAAATCTGTAAAACATAATACTGGCATTAAATGAGTATGATTTTATACTCTTATTGTTAAAGGTTAGCTGGAAAGAAGGGATGGCAGATAGGGAGAGAAAACACATCTATAGTGAGTGGTGGGGAATATAAAGATGTATAGAATATGTAGAATATGAGTATATACAATGATGTACATAGGCTGAGGTGACAAAAAGAACAAAGCTGGATTCCTTCAGTTTGGCTTAAGAATGGCCTTACAATGTTGCAAAACACCTTTCAGCATGGCTGTTGAACCTACCAACCACAATCTTCTTTCAAGTCTTTACTGTACACAGCTTACACACTGTTACAATGGGAGCCATGTTTCCTGTAAAACAGTCAAGATACTCAGTTCCAAGTACATTCCATCTGACAGAACTAGCTGAGGAACAAAAAATACAGTCACATTAATTAAGATATCCAGTGTTGTTTAGCTCAAGGTGAATCTAGTCATATCAAAGTCCATTGTAGCCATTGGAAATAACTCAAGATTTTGAGATACATCATAAATATATATGATAAATCTATATATGAAATTACTACAGCCACATGACTAATACTTTCCCAGTGAGGGAAATATGCATTAAAAAATTGCCAATGGTTTGTTACTTCAATGACCAGAACCAAAACTCATAGTTTTTTGTTGTTGTTTTTGGTCAAAAAATCTTATTCATTGATTTAGATGTGTAGGTGAATTGCTTTGTATCACTTAATGGAAAAACATTGTGGCATATCACATTAATGAGCTGTTGGCATTTACAGATGTAGTATTTTCCATATAAAATGTTTCCAAACACACCTGAAAGTACATAATGCGTAGTAATTTCTAATTACATTGAGGTATAAGATTAGAATAACCATATGCATCTCATCTAAAAGAAACTTAATTGTTCTCATTTAATATATAATATCCCTTCAGCCTCAAAGTAGCCCTATGAGTTGAATATTGCCATTCCAGTTTTACAGAAGAGAAAACTGAAGAAAATAAATTCTGCAGTTTTATGTGCAAACTTAATCATTTGAGAATAACTTGTGATACGTTCCTCAGCCATATTATTGATGTACTGTCTTGCGATTTTATATGTTGTTGGATTTTTTTAAATTTTATTTTATTAGTTTCAAGTAACCTGTACATTGGTTAGACACTTATACAATTTATAAAATGATCCCCTTAATTGCTCTTTCTCTCCTCGAGCTCTCCACCTAGCCATTACATTAATGCTTACTGCATTCTCTATGCTGTGCTCCCCATCCCTGTGACCATCTCTCAACTACCAATTTGTACTTCTTTGACCTTTTACCCCATTCTCCCAGCTCCCCAACCACTCTCCCCTCTGGCCATCACCAGATTGTCCTCTGTATTCATGAGTCTGTTTATGATTAGTTTGTTCTTTTTGTTCTTTAGAACCCACATATAAGTGAAATCATATGGTATTTATCTTTCTCCATCTGACTTATTTCATTCAGCATAATAACCTCATGCATCCCTATGTTCATGGAAGCACAATTTACAATTGCCAAGTTATAGAAGCAACCTAAATGTCCATCAACAGACGATTGGATAGAGAATTTATGGTTCATATATACAATGGAATATTACTCAGCCATTATAAAAATGAAATCCTACCATTTGCAATGACATGGAAAAACTCATATAGTTTTGAAAGGTAAATTTTGACAGTGGAACTATTATTATTCTATGCTATTGAAACAAAAATGCCTCAAATATCAATAGTTTGTAGCAACCAACCTGCATTTCTTGCCTACACTGCAACATTACATGTGAACAACTGTGGATGATGGCTATGACTCTTCACCTGTCTTATTCTGGGATCTAGGCTGAAGAAACTGTCCTTGTCTTAGACATAACATTTTCATTGAAGAGGGAGAGAACAAGAGAGCTAGCGGAAACTTTCAGTGACTTAAAACTTTAGCTCAAAAGTACCATATATGTTTCTTCTTCTCAATTGCAGTGGAAAAGTAAGTAATATGACAAAGATGATGATATAATTGTAATCCTCACACAGAAAGACAAGTAAGGCCTGTGGCAATGGGTGGGAATATATTAACCACTTACAGAAATGTTAAGTTTTGAACATAATAAAATCTACCACAGGAACATAGCCACGAACAACATTTCTGACAAATCAGGCTTACATTGCTTGAGGTTTTAAGTTGTGGCACATAATGAAGTTAATACAGTAAGCTGTAAGAATGAGAGAGATAAATGACTCTAAAGTTAGGCATATAGTTAGTCTTTCTACATGGAAAGAAAACATAATTGATTTCTTAAATTTCTAAGAATTTGGAGATGAGTCTCAGTGAAATTCTAACGTATAATTTTCAAAGCATATTTAAAGAACATTTAAAAACAAAAAGGTTGGATCCAGCATGGTTCATAAAGAACAAGTCATGCCAAACTTTGTTGATACAGTATACCAGAATATACAATGATGTCTGACAGATTTTCTCAGGATATTTTTGGACTAGAATCCAATGAGATAAACTGTTATTCTTCTCCCTCTACCATATTTTCCATCTTGACCACAAATATTTTATGAGAAAATCTGTCAGATTCCTTTTGAAAGTTAGAAACACAATGTCAAAACAAAAACAAAAACAATAACAAAAAAACTTGGCACAGGAAAATAAGGCAGGAGCAAAGGCAGATTCAAAAGAGAGGTGTAAGGATGACTTTGATACTGCGTATCAGAGTACCGGTTTACAGTTTCTAAAAGCCTTCTTTTTTTTTTAATTAATTATTATTATTTTTTTTATGGTGATATTGGTTAACAAATTCCAATAAGTTTCAGATGTACACTTTAACAGTAAGTCATATATATGTTCACCTCCCATAGTTAGATTTCTCTCTATCACCACATATTTGACCCCTTTGCCTCATCTACCCCACCCCCACCCCCTACCCTCTGGTCACTACTAGTCTATTGTCTATGTCCATGAGTCTCTGTTTGTTTGTCCTGTTCATTTGTTACTTTTAGGTTTATATCCCACATATAAGTGATATC
>NW_011888782.1:39207154-39209464 GCF_000151845.1 Pteropus vampyrus | reverse complement strand
TTTTGAGATCTTGTTTTCATTTCTTTTGGATATATACTAAGAATTAGAATTGCTAGATCATCTAGTAGTTCTGTTTTTAAATTATGAGGAACATTGCATACTGTTTTCCATAGTGGCTGTACCAATTTACATAGCCATCAACAGTGCACAAGAGTTCCCTTTTCTCCATATTCGTGCCAACATTTCTTTCTTTTTTCTTTTTTAATTTTATTAGATTTATTGGCATGACATTGGTTAATAAAATTATACAGGTTTCAAGTGCACAATTCAATAATACATCATTTCTATATTGCATTGTGTGTTCACATCCCAAACTTTAATCTCCTTCTGTCACCATGTATTTGATGCCCTTTATTCTTACCTACTTCCCACCACCCCCCTTTCCCTCTGTTAACCACTAAACTATTGTCTATGTTTATGACTTTTCATTTGTCTTCCTTGTTCATTTGTTGTTTTCAGTTTTATTTCCCACATGTGAGTGAAATTATATGATTCTTGATGTTTTCTGTCTTATTTCACTTAACATGATGTTCTCAAGATCTATTCATGTTGTCACAAATGACGATATTTCATATTTTCTTATGGCTGAGTAGCATTTCATTATTCATATGAATTACATCTTCTTTATCTAATCATTTATTGAAGGATACTTCGATTGTTTCCATGTCTTGGCCACTGTGAATAATATTTAAATGAATATAGGGGTACATGTATCTTCATGAATAAATGTTTTCAAATGTTTGGGGTAGTTGTGTAGAAGAGGGATTGCTGGGTCATATGGTAACTCTATTCTTAAATTTCTGATGGCGTTCCATACTGTTTTCCATAGTGGTTGTACCAATTTACATTCCAACCAGCAGTGCATGAAGGCCTTTTTTTTTCCACAACCTCTCCAACACTTGTTATTACCTGCCTTATTGATAATAGCCATTCTAGGAGGTACGAAGTGATATTTCACTGTGGTTTTGATTTGCATTTCCCTAATTGCCAGTGAAGTTGAGCATCTTTTTATATATCTGTTGCCCATTGATACATCTTCTTGAGAGAAACATCTGTCCAGGTTCTCTGCCCATTTTTTAATTGGATTTTTTTTTTTTGGTGTTGAGTTTATGAGTTTATGTAAGATGATGGATATGTTAATTAATTTGATATTGGTAATCATTTTATACAGTATAAAAATATCAAAACATCACTGTAAATACATGCAATTTTTATTTGTGAAGTATACCTTAATAAAGCTAGAAAAAAAAATAAGTGGAGGTAAAGTTCCGCTTTAACTAAGTCTGTAGAAGCTCATAGAAGAATGTCACTTGTATCCTAACAAACATTAGCTAGAAATGTTTTCAAAATCAAAAGTTCACTGAAGAGTAAGGTAACAAGGTAAATTGAATTGAAAACCCACTTCAGAGTAATGAGACATACAAACTCTTTCACCTTTGACAGAATACGACGAGAAGATGAGACCACCTTAAAAGAAGGTAAGAAGAAAACTGCTGAATGTATAACAAGTTCTCAAGGCTGAGTGTTTTGTCTGGATACAAGAGCACTCAATAGTTCTTTTTTATTACCTTATGTGTAATGCTCATTGAAAGATAGAGAGAAAGGCAGGGAAAAATGAGATTCATTCTATGGCAAAAAGAAACCAAATGCTGCCCTCTTGAGGATTAATTTGATGTGTTAACTTAACTAGGTCATGAGGTGCCCAGATATTTTGTTAAATATAGTATGTCTGTGAGAGTGTTTCTGCATGAGATTAACAATTGAATTGCTGTAGTGAGTAAAGTAAATTGCTCTCCTCAATGTGAGAAAGCCTCATCTAATCTGTTGGCCTGAATAGAACAAAAAAGCTGAGTAAGGGAGAATTCACTCTCCTCTATCTTCAAACTGGGATATTGCTCACCTTCTGCCTTTGAACTTGGCCTTAAAGTGGAACTTATACCATCAGGTACCTTGGTTTCAGGCTTTTGGACTTGTACTGGAACAAAGCCATTGATTCTCTCGAGTCTAGGTTAATGACTGCAGATCTTGGCATATCTCAGTCTTTATAATCTCACACGAGCCATTTTTCTTAGAATAAATATAGTTCTCTTTTCCTGGACCTTTCTCTTATAGAAAGTAAAAGCTGTAAGCCCTGGGGAAGGAGTAGAACTTACTGCTTCTGAGGATGGGAGACAGAAGCAAAGGGCATATGCTATTGTGGGAGGGCCAGAAAACCACAAGGGCTCCTGCCTAAGGTTTCTAAAACACACAAGGCAGGTTTTCTATACTTTGGGCCCAAGGTAGGGAGAAGGGAGTTGGTGGGAAGGTAGT
>NW_011888782.1:39193941-39207104 GCF_000151845.1 Pteropus vampyrus | reverse complement strand
CCTCTATCTTCAAACTGGGATATTGCTCACCTTCTGCCTTTGAACTTGGCCTTAAAGTGGAACTTATACCATCAGGTACCTTGGTTTCAGGCTTTTGGACTTGTACTGGAACAAAGCCATTGATTTTCATCGAGTCTAGGTTAATGACTGCAGATCTTGGCATATCTCAGTCTTTATAATCTCACACGAGCCATTTTTCTTAGAATAAATATAGTTCTCTTTTCCTGGACCTTTCTCTTATAGAAAGTAAAAGCTGTAAGCCCTGGGGAAGGAGTAGAACTTACTGCTTCTGAGGATGGGAGACAGAAGCAAAGGGCATATGCTATTGTGGGAGGGCCAGAAAACCACAAGGGCTCCTGCCTAAGGTTTCTAAAACACACAAGGCAGGTTTTCTATACTTTGGGCCCAAGGTAGGGAGAAGGGAGTTGGTGGGAAGGTAGTTGGAAAAGCCGATGAAACTCTACTCTGGAATCTTAGATGCTTAGGGCCTGCCTACGATCTGGGGCTGAAGGAGAACAGAGAAAGCTCTCTCCATCTTGGTTTACCTCATACCTTAAACAACAGAAACTAAACACAAAGGTTAAAACTACAGAACTTTTAGAATATGTAATACGAGAAAAACTTAAAAATGTTGAGTTAGGCAATAAATTCTTAGGTAATCAGAAAAAGCATGAACCATGGAAGAACAAATTGAGAACATGATTTCTTAAAATTTGAAAATTTCTGCTCTTCAAAGATACTGTTAAGAAAGCAAAAAGACAAGCCACAAACTGGAAGGAAATAATTTTAAACACATACACAAAAAATGACTATAAACCAAAATATATAAAGAATTCTTACAATAATAATAATAAAAATAACAAACCATAAACAACTCAATAGTAAAAGGGTAAAGGATTTGAATGAATACTCCTCAAAGAAGATACATGAATAACAAATAAGTACACGAAAAGATGCTTAAAATCTTTCACCATTAAGAAAACACAAACTAAATCAATGGATATTGCTACATGCTTACTAGAATGATTAAAATAAATAAAGACTGACAATGCAAATGCTGAGGAGGAATTAAGCAAGTGGAACTTTCAGACAATGCCGATGTGAATGCGAAGTGGTACAACTGCTTTGGAAAACTTCAAAGTTTCTTGAAAAATTAAGCATATACCTCCCATATAACCCAGTCCTACATGATTACTTACCCAATAGAAATAAAAACATATCTTTATACAAAGACCTATATTTATATAAGCTTTATTTATAAGCTATAACTGTCCATACTGGAAATAACCCAAATAACGATTTTCTATTAAACAAATAAAAAGTTGCATTACATATATTTAATGAAATACTATATATATCAATAAAATGAACATGTAACACTAAAGATAAATTTTATAAGTTAAAAAAAAGATAAAGAGAAAGGGCCACCTACTATATGATTCAATTTATATAACATTATGGAAAAGGAAAAAAATCAAGGGAAATAGATCAGTGGTTGTCAGTGGCTAAGGGTTGGGGTAAGGTATGGATAGCAAAGGGGTACCAGGGTCCATTTTGGAGGGATAAAAATGTTGTACATTTTGATCTGTGGTAGTTACATAACTTAATAACTGAAAATTTATTGATTGTATACTTAAAAAGAGTGCACTTTATTATATTTAAATTAAAACTCAATAAACTTGAATTTTTAAAAACTGTTGAGGAGTAAACAAATAAAGAAGAAACAAATTCATACATACAGAGAAGAAACTGATGACTGCCAGATGGAAGAGAGGTTGGCAGGGGGAGGAGGGGGCTGGGTAAAAAAGATGAAGAAATTAAGTACGAATTTGTAGTTAATTAAATAGTGATGGGGATGTAAAATACAGTATGGAGAATACGGTCAATAATATTGCAATAACTATGTATGGTGCCAGGTGGGTACTAGACTTATCAGAATGATCACTTTGTAAGTTATATAAATGTCTAACCACTATGCTGTACACCTGAAACTAATATAAACTAATATTGAATGGCAAAAAAAAAAAAAAAAAAAGAAAAAGAAAAAAACTGTTGAGATTGATATAAGCTTGTTTGGTGTGACAGTATAGGTTAAAAAACACTGGCATATTCTATTACTTTAAATCAATATTCTATTAAAAGTTCTGATCATGACACTTCAGAAATATGTTGAATTAAAGACTAATAAAATACTACATATAAAAGTTATGAGATGTAGATGTGATAGTGAATAGAAAAAAGGCATAGCTTTAAAATACATATACTAAAGAAATAAGTAGCTTATCATCTACTTCAAGACATTAGAAAAACTAATAGCAAAATATCCCAAAGGTAAAATAGTAATCACAATAGCAATGATTTAGAAAACACACATGATATATAAAATTTGGTTCTTCAAATGGACTAATCAAACTGGAAACCTTTGATGAGATTAATCAGAAAAGAAAAAGGTGGAAAAGGAGAGAGAGGCTGGGGCTGGGGGGAGGGTGGTAGGGGGAGAAGGGGAAGCGGGGAAAGAGAGAGAGAGAGAGAGGAATGATACAATCAATAATAAATTAAATCTGGCAATACTGTGGACACTACATACATCAAAAATATAATAAGTAGATATAAATAATTTTATGACCATACAATTTAAAATTTTTATTAAGCTATTATCCACAATAAAATTAAAAAACTTTACATTTTTCTAATTTTATACGTCAACACCACCACTCTCAATAAACAGAACAGCTCTATCAACGCAAAAGATTTCCCCATGCCCTTTACATCAATCCCCTTCCCTCACATCCTGCCCTAAGTAACCAATGATCTGCTTTCTGTCGTAGCTCCATGCCTCTGGAATTTCTTATAAATGATTTGTTATAAATCATACGGAAATACTCATTGGTATTTTATTTCAGTTAACACATTGTTTTTGAAATTTGTCTATGATTGTGCAAATCAATATTTAATTTCTATTTATTGCTGAGTAATATTCCATAGTATGGAGATACTACAATTTATTAATCACCAATTCGTTGTTCCAGTTTAAGGTCATTATGAAAAATGTTGCTGACAATCTTTGTGTATGTGTATCTTAGCTGTATTGTTTTCTGCAATATCTGTCCTCCATAGTAAAATTTTGCTAGAACATATTGGGGCTCATTATATATTTTTAAAATGAATAATTATGTTCTTCAAGTAGCACAGCACACAGAAAAAGAGAAAATATTGCTCTAAAAAGCAAAGAGAGCTTGCTGACTCCACTGACGACACTGTGCATTCCCTTAGGTGAGTCACTTAAAACCTCAATTTAACCTCCACTTGTCAAATGAGAAAAATAATGAATCCCTGCCTTGGAGGAATGATGTGAGGATTTATAACATAATGCTGCATGTAAAAATTGCTCTGCAGTTTTAGGGAAAAGAGTGTAATTTAAATACTACACATTATTTTCATATTTTATATCAGCTTGCATCTGTTTCTGCTGTGTTCTCATTAAATTAGTTTTAATAAAAATTAAAAAAAAAATGTTCTAGTGTCATTCTAATACCATAGAATAATTCTAATGATTCCAGGAAGAGTATATCCTGAAACTAAGTCAATAATAACATAGTAATGTCATGTTTTACAATTCAATACCACTACAAATCTCTGAAGAATATTTCAAGAATTCATAAACCTCAGCTACTTACTGTGACCTGGAGATCTTGCTGTATATGGAACGAAATAACTCCTGCAGACCACACTGCTTGTATATTAGTGTGTGTACAAAATGATCCAGGAGAAGCACATTAGTTAGATATATGATATAACTGCATTTAATCGAATTCATATGCTTCTTTGCAATAAAGTGGAAATGTCAAAAAAGGAGTTATATACTAATTTACTTTTCTCTTAGCTACAATGATAAATTGAAATTTCCTTTTAGCATCAAATAATTCTCCTCTTGCAGCCTAAAAGACTGCAAATTGGAGCGGAAATGGAAATTTAAAAAAAAAATCAGCGTTAAAAGTGATTTGGATCACAGCAAGTAGTACAGTTGGAGAACATGAGCGTTTGAGCATCTTAAAATTGTAATGGCTGAAATTTAACGGAATGTAGACACAACTTTGCATAAGTAAGGGTAAGGATAGAAATAGAAAAACGGTAGTGTTAAACTACAGAGTAGATCCACAAAAAATACTAAAATCATGGAAATGTCAACAGATTGCACATTTAAGTACGAAGCAAAATGAACAGAGACTGTAATCATTGAAATGCAATTAATCAAATTGTTTAAACTTAAATTTAATCAGTATGTCTTCATTTATACTAGAATTCAACATATACATTTTTTAAATCATTAATTCTCAAAACTAGCTACACATTAGAATCACCATGAAAGTAAACAACAAAAGATCCAGACAACATCTGAGATATTATGTAATTATGTAATTTGGTTTCTAGTGACACATAGGTATCTGTATTTTTTAACAACTTCTCCCCATCCTCCTCAGGTGATTCTAATATAAAGCCAGAGGCAAGAATCACTTCCTTATAGAGAATGAATTATATACAACAGTTCTTAAATTATTTTCTGTCTGAATATTAGATGGGTTTGGTAGCTTCATTTCTTTGGCTGATTTATAATTGACTAAAACTGTAACACTTCTCTGTTTCAACTGATATACACTGTTTAGAGTTGTCTATTTGTCTATTTCTTATGAAGTTGGTTGGACAATAAAAACATATAACACTTACACTGCATACAGAAATCACTATGATCAGTGAGGAGGGAAAGTCTCCTAGACTTGAATTGCTGCCTTCAATCTAGAACAGCACAATGGCTGGACCTAATGTCTCTTCTAAAGGTGAAAATTTTGAGTATAAATGAAGAGAAGTAAAAATTGTAGCCATGTGTAAAAGAATGAAATCCAGTATTACATGAACGTCTTGAAAAAGGCTCAAAGAAAGAGATTATACTGTTTCTTAGCTCCATTATACTAGATGCTTGAAAAAGTGAAGCCATATATTGCCGACCCCATTCCTATTTTTGGAACATGACAAGATCTAATAGAAGTCTGCAAACATGAGTTGCCTTGCCCTGGGAGACATTTCCGCATGATAGGATGATGGACTGAATGAGATTCTGAAAGATCTTTTGACCTTTACTATTGTTTTGCTACTAGGGATTCCTGTTGAAAGACCAGATGTTAGAATGTGATTCTGTACATTTTCATAGGAAATATATATCTGTTTTCCATCCCTGTTCTTGGCAAAGAGTTCCTAAAACTCTTGTAAGTTCCTAAGTGATAACAGCACTAGGAGCATCTTTTGTTCTAACGAGGCGACTCTGGGTGGGCTCTTGGATGGCTCCCGGATGGGGGCTGGTCACCAGAAAGACTGAGCCATGATTAGAAACTTGGAATTTCCAGCTCTGTGCCCAATTCTCCAGAGTGAAGAAGATGGAGAGGGGCTAATAATTGATTATACCTACATGAGGACATCAACATAAAATCCGAAAATCACAACTGTATGGAGTCTGGAGAGCTCCCAGGTTGGTGAACACATCCATGTACCGGAAATGCGATGCATTCCAACTCCACAGGGACAGACGTTCCTGTGCTCAGGACCCTCCCAGACCTCACTCCATGTATCTCTTCATCTGACTGTCCATTGGTATCATTTATCATATCCTTTAAAAAACTGCTAAAAATAAGTGTTTCCCTGAGGAGGGTGTTGTGAGGACCTGAGATTTATAGCCACCACTGGATTTGCACTTGGCATCTAAAGTAGGGTGAGACCGGTCTTGTGGCACTGATCCCTTAACCTGTGGGATCTGACATTATTTCTAGTTAGAAAGTGTCACAATTGAGTTATATCATAGGACATGCAGCTGATGTCACAGAAAATTGTTTGGTAGAGGAAAACTGCCACACAGCTGATAACAGAAATGTAAGTATGGTAGTTGTGTGAGAGTAAAGGAGAAATGTAGGAGGAAAGACAGATTCCTTCTCAATCAGCAACAGAATAAAAAGCAGAACAACAATAATATAATTCTGGTTTATTAAGGATAGTGTTCTGATTTTTTCCTTGTACAAATTTTATATACTCATAATAGAATCTACTTTTAGAGCTTTATATATCTTATGTTTCTGTTATTACTGTCCCTTTTAACTGCAGTAGGCTCATCTTCATACTATGCCACACAAAGCAAGTAAAAGCTACAGTAAGAGTAACATCTATTTCAGGTACTGCCCATGTGTCCTTCTTTATTCTCTTGATCAAACCCTGGTTTTAAATTGCTACTTTTGTTCCACTCAGTCAGATATGATTTCTACCTTGCTTGATTTGATCAACTATTCAAATGTTTGTTTCTCATGCTGAACTATTATCTATGTCTCTAAGAGTTTGGGATTAAAATTTAAATTAAAATTACACTGCTTGAAGAAATCTAGCAGGAAAAAAAATGTCTTGCCATTAGGCAACTTTTCGAACTTTATCGAAGAGATGATTTTTTTTTTCTTTTTTGCCAAGCAAATGTTTTAGAACACTCACATTCTTAAAAGATAAAGCTGAAGTACTGTCCTAAGAACTAAGAGTTGGACAATGAGGCAAAAAGTATATATTACTGCCTAACATGTTTCCTACAGTTGGCAGATAGAAAATTAAAATATTAGAAGCATGGAATCACAGAATATTAGAGACAGATTGAACTTTAGGAAAAACATGGCTTGACATTCTCATGTGATTTATGTTTCATGATTAAGTCTCATGAAATTTAAAGTGGTACTTGAAGTTATGTAGTGCGTTAGTGACTCAGCCTATAAAAAAGTGGAGCTCCAAGACAGCAGTTAACTTGTCTGAAGTCAAGCAAATATAAAGTGGGGAAACTATTAACATCCATGTTTTTCACTACGAAATTGGTAAACTTAACCTTTGGTGCTTCCTGTCTCTTAAATAAAACTTTTATTTTGTACTTGTAATTGACCAACCTAATTGTAGATTGAAATTGTAAGTTGGTACAACTTATAATTGACTAACCTAAAAACAAAATCATACTTGGAATTCCTTAGATCAATGGAATGATTTACATTAAAAAAATACTCTTTCAAAACCAAAAGGTGAATGACAAGAAATAAGCAAGAATGATCAAGAGAGTCTCTCAGAATGTTACCTTGACAACTATGGTCAATGAAGAAGCAAATAATAATGATCAAGTGGAAAAAGATCTATTCTGACAAATATAAGTGGTCAACATTTTTACTATGCTATTATAAATTGTTACATTGCTTTTTTAAAACTTAGAAAGCATCGCCTTGCAAAACAACAGGCTGCAAAAAGAGTTAAAAAATCAGTTTTCATCCTAAAGGTCACCTGAAAAATATGGAAATTTCCATTTTTATACCATCTGGATATAGAGGGAACCATGTAAGAGTTAAATCTAGGTCCCAGTTAATGACTCTGGTGACAGAGCCTTCCCTAAGGGAGTGAGGTTTAAATAGGGAAATGTCAATGCTCCATTCAGAGAGCACTAATTTGCTGGGAGATCTGATAGCATTTTAAGTGCTCAGCATTGGAAGGACCTGCTGTGCCTGCTATTTTTTTCTTCCAAAAGACAAAATCAATATTACAGCAAAAAGAGAAGCTGACTATAAAGAAAATCAGGAACTATACAAATTAGTGAAATAAATTCGTGAACAATATATATTGAGTTTATTTTTTAAAGAATATGAATGTAAGCTATTACAGTTCTTAAGAAACCTGCATGGTATATCTCCATGTAATCTGTATTTGTTGGCTACTCAGGCTCCATTCTTATAATTCCAGGTTTCTGCTGCTGCAGCTATTACCTTTGGATCAAAGGAAAATAACCTGGCAATGGTGGTTCACTGCTTCCTTTATCCTTTGTCTACACATTTACCTGCTGAGATTGCTCTAGGTAAAAAGCTGTCTAGAAAGAAGATGGGAATTCAGGTCAATGTTTGCTGCATTGCTTTAATCTATAATATCCAAAACAGTAAATGAAGAGTTGCTGATGCTTCAGAGGTAGAGTTTCTTTACTAATTCCTGCTATCGTGCTCTTTAAGGACAAGAGTATGAGCTGTGGCCCAACCATCCCTCCTTACCCTAGAATGTAGCATAATCTCTAAATAGAGCTGGTTATGACATATGAGTCTGAGTATGAAGGTAGTAATGCATTAAATGGAGGTATTATGTCCTTGCTACCTATGCAAATATGCTAGATAAGAGAAATATATTGGATCCAAAGTGGGTGAGGGACTAGAGCCCTTAAAATAATAGAGAAAAATGATAAAAAGGTAGAGAATGTAAACTCCTTCCCTGAAAGCATGATTCCTCTTTGAGGAATCCTTTGGAATGACTACAGAATTCTAAGGGCAATGAGTGAAAATAAATCAGTGGTTCTAAACATTGAGCCATCTTGACATCCCCAGGATAACTGGTAATGTTGAAAAGCATTTTTGGTTATCATAATGTAAAGGGTGGTTACGGCATCAAGTGGTCAGAGACCAGGGATGCTGCCAATAAGCATCATACAATTCATGGGACGGCCCCGCACAAGAGTTACCCAATCCAAATGCCAGTGGTGCTGAGGAGGAGGAAGCCCAGTATAATATAATTAAGTAAGACCATGAAAATTTTTTTCTAAAGAATAATCACATTTGAAAGAGTTATTTCAAAAAATGCAGAAATGCATTTCCCTACCAAATGAACCCCTAGTATATTGTCAAAGCTAGATATGTTTCACACATTTTGCATACTGAAATTTAATTTTATAAGTCTTAAGGAAACGTAAAGAGATTTCTTTGACCTAAATTTTTATTTTTAATTTTCCATTTCCATTTGCAGAGGGTAAATTTTGGTCCATAACTGAAATTTGCATCTGGCCTCAATTGACATATGAGGGCTAAAGGTTGTAAAAAGTTTCCTTTTAGTTTTATTTGCAGTTTAAAATTAAAATATAAACGGTTATTAATCTGATAACTTACCTTTATCAAATAAAGCGTATTACATGCAAAAATGTCTCCCAATTTCATCTAACTACACTTCTCTGACTAACTCACAAAAACTGACATCTGCATGTATTCTATATTTTTAAGATCAATTTTCTTATTCATGGCCTTTTACTATTACTTTCTAAGGTCCTCTCAAAGGAAAGTAAATTTGGTTGCATGTCACTACTAACTGTAGTCACTTCTAGATACTTGCTATCATTTGAGGTTGTCATATACTGCTCTCTAAACTGCTATGTTGTGGTGGCTTTGTTTGGATTTCTGGGATTTCCATTTGCTGTGACTATAAATGGCAAAATAGAAATATTTAAGAAAAAAAGGAAGAAACCACTCTCAACAAAAACGGGTCAAAACAACACTGATATTCTCAAGTGGCTAATTAAGTTAATTTTCTGGATCGTTCGAGCCCAAATTATAATTTGAATAAAACATTCAATTTAAACAACATTTATTTAGCACCTGTACTGTACAAATAATGTACAACATGCTAAGGAGGATAAAAAGATAATCAAGGCACAGATTTTTCTGTCCCTAATCTGGAAATAGAATAGAGAAGAATTTAGAACTATTGCTGTAAATCAGTTAAGAGATACCAATGCATGATCTAAGTAATGGGATTAAGAATGGAAAGAGCAAATAACAGAGATATTATAGGAGGAAAATGAACAAATGTTTTGTTTGTGAGAGTAGGGTGCGAGGGAGACTCAACCAACTATATTGTTTACCTTATTTTCATTTGTATTGTCCTCTGCCAATTTGCAATTTTACTTTATCCAGGAATAGTTAACAGTAACTACGTCAAATTACAAAAATCTGCTCTTGCTATCAAAGTTTATGTAAAGTCTGTCCTGATTATCTAGAAAGATACATTTTTTCACTCCTAGGAAAATACTTTAAAAAAATTACAACTGGTTCTTTCAACACATAGGAGCCTTGACCTGTTGGCTCATAGTTTGTTAGGGGCTACAAAGATATGTAAATAATACTTCACCAAAGTATATATGCAGTATGTAAAAATAGAACATTAGAGAGGAAACCCAGAAACATGTAAAACATAACTGATATTACAGATTCTTATGTTAACTCCAAATTTTTATGCATAAAAGTTTATGACAGCTTCCTTCCTAACCAATTGGAGATTTGAGACTCTCAAACCAATATTTTATACGAGAAACATGTTTGCATCAGGCATAGTAACTTTACTGCATACTATTATTAATTTTTATTATCCTAAGTAAGGAGAAGCATGAGCAAAACAATTTTATGATCAATGAAGCCTAAAATGCAAGCAGGCAAGAATGTTCCACTGTTCACTTGACAATGATTTAAGCACGCCAGGAAGTTTAAAGTCACAAAGAATCAGTCATGGCTCATTAATATTGTTTAGTTTTTCTATGGCTACTAGATTTACTGATAAAATCTTTGAAAAAATTCCAAGTTAAATTCTGAGCACCAAAGTGGAATTCTGTGCTCTTAAATAAAAAATGCTCTAAAAATGTCCATAAATTCATAAAGAAAAGACCAATACATCAATGGAGAAAAGAAAGTCATAAACATATGAAAGACATTCAACTAAACTTATAAAACCCATGAAAATTCTAATTACAGCAAGCTTTTCTTCTAACAGACTGGCAAAGAACAAAATTTAATATTTCGTTGAGGAACAGACACTCTCATATACCACTTATGGAATGGAAGTTAATATCATGTTTTGTAGGGCAATTTGGCAATACCTATCAAGTTTAAAATGTTTTGACTCTCTAGGGTATCTATCCTTAAAAGTACACTTCAAACAGGATACCAGATATTTAGTACATAATTGTAACACTGAGTCCTTAGAAACAATTATATGCCCATCATTTGAAGAACTGTTAACTATACCATGATATATCACTCAATAGCATAATAAACAGCCATTAAAAAAGGATGAGGTGATTCGGTATGCACTGATATAAAATAACTTCTAAAATATATTGTTCAGTGAAAAAAAATTAAAGCATGGCTTTATATGTATAGAAAGCAAATACTGGTATGAAAAATAAAGAATAGTTTCATATATGTTTGTATTTAAATAGAATACTTCTGGATAGATTCACACACACACACACGCACACAAAGATGTTTCGAAAGGAGAATTGAGTGTTGGGAGTGCTAGATAGCAGGCAGTCTTAGCATTCATGATGTAAGCTTATGTCCATCTGAATTTGTATCATGCTCCTGACATTCAAAACACGTGTTAAATAATAATGTTCAGGAAAACATAAAGAAATAATAAACGTTACCTTTCTGGCTTCCTTCGAAATATAGGTGGCTACAAATAAAAGTTTAATTGTCATCAGTTTCTCAAGGGAATCTCTCTGTCTCTCTCAAAAGTCTAAGAAACATTACTTTCTGTTTTCTTTAAATTCTGTGAATTTATATACCTGTGACTTTTTGTATCTGTATATTTAGTTAAGTTTTAAATTTTTTCAACCACAGTACAGTACCTGCTATATAGTAAGAAGATCCTCCATTAATATTTTAGAATGCTTAATTTTAAACACAAAAACCCATCTTAGTATATGAAGAAAAAACATCTATCGCTGAGTTCCCTTCATGAAGAAACAGACAACACTGAGACCTAATCAGATCATATGTATAATATATTCTGAGATTTATGGAAAAAGAGTTTCATAACTTCAAATAATTATTATAGTATCTATATTTACTTTTCAATCCATGTATTTTCTTCGAATCCTTGTGGTTGCACAGAGAAATGGGATCAGTACTGAGTAAACATCAGTTCAGTAAAAAAATGACTGGCAATATTATTTTAGATTTTGTAACACCAATAATTTTGTAAATAAAATTGCTATAATATGAAATTCAAAATATGCTTTCACAGATGTGAATGGAATGTTCATAGATGAGAACCGCAAAAAGTGACAATTTTGAGAGTTTGTTTAAAGGTATGCTCCTGAAAACACATCAAGTCATTTATTTAAAATGTATACTTTAAAAATAGAGAGAACATTAGCCAAATGGATTCATATCTTTTACAGATAAAAGCATCTGAATTTAACTATGGATTTTCCTTGGAGTAGCTAAAAAATTCAGTTGCAGTTCATAGAGGCTTATAAAATGCATCTGTAAGTCATGCTCCTCTTCTAGCTTTTTGTATGATTCTTAATAAAATTTTGTTCCCTATAGTTCAGAGTTCTAATGTAAGTTTGCAATGCTATGATTACTGCTATGGTTTGCATAACAATGTCCCCTCAGGCTAGGCTAAATCAAAGCATTCATATACTTCCTGGGATGCTTGTTTCACTGGGGTTTTGCTTCTTTGTTTAAAATTAGTCTTTTTGGAAAACTTTTTTATAACCATAGACATGTTTTTACTTTTCTGATATATGTATCTTCTTTTAAGTCTTCTATCCCAAAGAAAACATCACTTCTCACCAATACTCTCACTTGAGAATATTAGTTCTCTAAAGCTAGAACCTCACACTTTTAATTTCTATAATTATGAGAACTACTGAGATTTGATCTCAGTGTGATAAATATTCTCCAACTCTTCTCCTGACAAAAATGAGAGGACTTTTATTTTTGTATTTAAGCAACACTCAGAAATAACATAGCTTGTTTAAGTGACTTATCATAAATAAAATAGTAATTCTGTCACTTGGTATACAAGGTAAATTAAAAATCATATTTGTCTCCCTAGAGGACATACAAATGGCCAACAAATATTTGAAAAGACATCTCTAGCTATTAGGGAAATGCAAATCAAAACCACAATGAGATACTACCTCACACCTGTTAGAATAGCTATAATCAAAAGAACAAGTAATAAAAAATGTTGGAGAAGATGCAGAGAAAAAGGAACCCTCATACACTGCTGGTGGGACTGCAAATTGGTACAGCCACTATGGAAAACAGTATGGAGGTTCCTCAAAAAAATAAGAATTGATCTACCATATGATCCAGCAATCCCTCTACTGGGTATTTACCCCAAAGACTTGAAAATCTATATCTATAAAGTTATTTGCACACCAATGTTCATAGCAGCATTATTCACAGTGGCCAGGACATGGAAGCAACTGAAGTGCCCTATGATTGATAATTGACTAAAGAAGCTGTGGTACATATATACAATAGAATATTACTCAGTCATAAGAAGAGATG
>NW_011888782.1:39191147-39193891 GCF_000151845.1 Pteropus vampyrus | reverse complement strand
TGTAATGGTATGAACTTTCCTCTTATGATCGTTTTTGTCGTGTCCCAAATTTTTGATATGTTGTACTATCATTATTATTCGTTTCTATGTATCTCTTAATCTCTCTTTTTATTTCTTCCCTGACCCAGTTATTCTTCAGTAGCATGTTGTTTAATCTCTGTGTACTTGTGGTTCTTCCTGATTTCTTTTTGCAGTTGATCTTTAGTTTCAAAGCATTGTGATCAGAGATTATAGTTGGTATGAATTCAACCTTCTTATATTTGTTGAAGCTCTCTCTGTGTCCCAGTATGTGGTTGATTCTTGGGAATGTTCCATGTGCACTAGAGAGGAATGTCTAAGCAGCTGTTTTGGGATGGAAGGCTCTGTAATGTCAATTATGTCCAGTTGGACTAAAGTGTCATTTAAGGATGTTATTTCCTTATTTTTTTCTGTTTGGATGTTCTGTCCATATCCAACAGTGGGGTATTTAGGTCCCCTACTACTATGGTGTTTCGGTCTGTTTCTCCCTTTAGTTCTGTTAATAATTGCTTTTTATATTTTGGGGCTCCCTGATTGGGAGCATAGATATTAATAACTGTTATGTATTCTTGGTGCATGATTCCCTTTATCATTATGAAGTGTCCCTCAGTATCTTTTTTTACCTTTTTTATTTTGAAGTCTACTTCCTCTGATATTAGTACTGCTACTCCTGCTTTTCTCTGAATTCCATTTGCTCGAAATATAATTTTCCATCTTTTCACTTTGAGTCTATATTTGTCTTTGGATTTGAGATGTGTCTCCTGGAGACAGCATATGGCTAGCTTTTGTTTTCTGATCCATTCTGCAACTCTGTGCCTTTTCATTGGTGACTTCATTCCATTTACATTTAGGGTGATTATTGAAATATGAGGTCTTCTTATAGCCATTTTTTTCTTTTGCTTTCTGGTAGCTCGGTGTTTCCATTGCTTCCTTGTCCTTGTGTTTCTCTTTTCTTTATTTTGGTTGGCTTTTGTGGGTTTTGCCTCTGATTATCCTTGTTTTATGTTATATACTTCAGTTCTGAATCTTTGATGTGTGGTTACCATTACAAATGTGAAAAGGATAGTTATATATATACAATTGTCTATTTTCTTCTGCATGTGTCTTATATCCATTTCCCTTTGCAAATTTGGATCTTTGAATCTTCCCCTTTTCAGTCACTGTTGTCTCAGTTTGTCCCTATGTATGCTGAACGTTCATTACTATCTTGTTATAACAATTCACTTCTTATTATTTAAGCTATAATGCCCTGCTCTTAATAAGGGTTGCACTCCTCTGCTCCTATTTGCTTGATAATCACTTTACTCCTAATTATGTATTTTTGTTGTTGTTTTTATTTTATTTGAAGTGAGCTGACCCCTTTCAGTATTTCCTGTAGTGCAGGCCTCGTAGTGGAGAATTCCCTCAATTTTTGTTTGTCTGGAAAGTGTTGATTTCTTTTTCATATCTAAAGGAGAGCTTAGCTAGATACATTATTCTAGGCTTGTAGTTCTTTTCATTTAATAGTTTAAATATTTGGTTTCCATTCCTTTCTGGCTTGTAAGGTCTGTGCTGACAAGTCCGATGATAACCTAATGAGTTTTCCTTTATACGTTATCGTTTTCTTCTCCTTGGCTGCCATGAGAATTCTTTGTCGTTGATTTTTGATAATTTTAATACAATGTGTATTGGTGAAGGTCTTTTTGGGTTGATATAATTGGGTGTTCTGTTGACTTCTTGATTTCCAAGCTCCAGTTCATTCCTTAGATTTGGGAAATTCTTGTCCACTATTTGTCTGAAAATGCTTTCTAGTCCCTGCTCCTTTTCCTCCCCTTTGAGAATTCCCATTATTCTTATGTTTCCTCTCCTGATGGTATCAGCTAACTCTTGTATTTCTGTTTCATTATTTTTCATTCTTCAGTTTCTCTCTTCTTCCTTCTGATTTATGTCTAGATTTCTGTCTTTGATATCACTGATCTTTTCCTCCATTTGGTCGACTCTATTTCCCAAGCTTTTTATTTCATTTTTTAACTCTTGCAGTGTGTTCTTCATCTCCAGAATATCTATTCTGTTCTTCTTGAGAGTTTCAGTCTCGTTGCTCTGTTCATCTAGGTGTGTTTTTTTTTTTTTTTAAATTCCTGAAATTGTTGATATGATTTGTTTTGGATCTCATTGAGTATCATCCTGAATTCTCTGTCATTTAAGTCACATATTTCTATGTCTGTAAGCTTATTTTCTGGAGATTTTTCTCTTTCTTTCTGAGATGCCTTGTCGCGTTGGTTGTTCATGGTGTTTAATGGACTATTTCTCTGTCTGGGCATTAATGGAAGTGTATTCTGTTGTTTTTCCAGAAATATTTATCATATAATGGTCCCTAGCGTGCTGCAAAGAAGGTGCTCTTCTTTTGGTTTCCAGTAGGTGGCTACTAAGCTCTTGGATCCCTAGCAGTTTTTGGTAGGGTTTGCTCGGATTCCCCTGGGGCTCTGAGGTGATACGTCTTGGAGGGTATCGGGGGAGGGGCTCTCTGAGTTGGGGGTTAGGGGCTGTGGCTCAGCTTTGGTTTCGAAACTTAGGTGGTAAAAATCAGCTGTTGTTTCTCTTTGGTCCTGCCCCACTTGTCCGCTTTCTGCCTTGATGACTGGACCCTCCAATCAGCTTCGTACAAGCCCCAGCACTTCCAGGCAAGGTTGTTCAGAAAGTCGCTGCACCTTCACCCTCCCCCCTCCCCCTAAAGGGAGCTCCAGCTG
>NW_011888782.1:39190725-39191097 GCF_000151845.1 Pteropus vampyrus | reverse complement strand
ATCAACTCAAGAAGAAATAGATAACCTGAACATTGCTATATTTATTAAATAAATTTAATTCACCATTTTAAATAATTCAGAAGGAAAACTTAAAGTCAAAATGGACTTCCTGGTAAATCCTATCAAAATTTTAAGAAAAAAAATGATTCCAATTATACCCACAATCTCTCAGAAATTGAAAAAGTATGGAAGAGCTTCTATATCATTTCATGAGCCCAGCATTACCTCATATAAAACCAGAGAATTTACGTAAGGAAACTACAGAGCAATGCCCTACTTATTGCGCATGGAAATAATCTGGTCAAAATTTTACCCTATTTAATTCACAAGTATATCGAAGTAGTAATATATCAGATCACCTGTCATTTTCTA
>NW_011888782.1:39189934-39190675 GCF_000151845.1 Pteropus vampyrus | reverse complement strand
AAATAAAAATATTCACATGGAAACTTCAACAGTAAAAAAACATTGAACGTTTGAACTTTAAAAGAGATCAATGGATGTTTCTAATATTGTTTTAGAACATAAAATATGCAACCACAATCAATAACTTTCATATACAAAAACAATAAACAGTAAATAATGATAGAGAGAATCCAATTTACAATATCAATAAAAATGATTATATGTTAGGGATAAATTTAACAAGAAAGGTGCAACTCTTTTATAAGAAAAAAAATTAAAACACATAATGCCAACAAATTTGATAAATCAGACAACTATCTTAAAAGACACAACTCGTCAATATCAACTCAAGAAGAAATAGATAACCTGAACATTGCTATATTTATTAAATAAATTTAATTCACCATTTTAAATAATTCAGAAGGAAAACTTAAAGCCAAAATGGACTTCCTGGTAAATCCTATCAAAATTTTAAGAAAAAAAATGATTCCAATTATATCCACAATCTCTCAGAAATTGAAAAAGTATGGAAGAGCTTCTATATCATTTCATGAGCCCAGCATTACCTCATATAAAACCAGAGAATTTACATAAGGAAACTACAGAGCAATGCCCTATTTATTGCGCATGGAAATAATCTGGTCAAAATTTTACCCTATTTAATTAGCAAGTATATCGAAGTAGTAATATATCAGATCACCTGTCATTTTCTATAAGTTTTTAGGTTGTTAAACATTTGAAAGTCACTATGGTAACAAAATA
>NW_011888782.1:39188082-39189884 GCF_000151845.1 Pteropus vampyrus | reverse complement strand
GGTGTGCAGTTTTGGTATTTTTTGTTGAGTTTTAGATGTTCAGCTTATTGTTGTTTCAAGGGGAGAGATCTAGGGATGTTTCTCACTTCGCCATGTTTCCGCTGAATATTACCATACTCTTAAACTGTGCACTATAGGTTTTTCGCCAAAGCAGAAAAAATATATAAAAGTCAATAAAACCATAAAGAAAGAAGTAAAACTCTGTTTTCAGTAGATATGATTGTTTACAAAGGAAATTTGCAGGATTATTAGAACAAATATTAGAATTAGTAAATAATTTAGTAAAATTACCAGATACAAAGTTAATTTAAAAAGGCAATAATATTTTACAACTTAGGAGAAAAATCTTGGAAAATAAAGTGTTTAAATTCCAAAATTATAAGGAGCTTATAATTAAAAAAAAAAAATTGTGAGGCCTTTGCATTAAAAACTACGTAATACTGATTACAGTAATTTAAAAGACCTAAACGAAATGAGATAGACCATGTCTATGAATTAGAAAATTTAATTTATTGAAATGGCAATTTTTCCAAACTGGCCTAAATCTGATCTAAATTGATCTAAAATTGATCTAAATTAAATGTTCAATGCAATTTCTATTAAAATTCTAGTCATTTCTTTTATAGAAATAGAAACTTAAGTGAACTGGAATAGTTCAAATAAGATTTTTTTTTTTTTTTTTAAAGAAGAATGAAGCTGGAGGATTTATACTATCTGATTTTTGGTGTTATTAGAAAGGTACTTAAAAAAATGGCCTATGGGCTAAAGTACAGATGCATAAATGCAACTCAATCTTCAGATATAGATCCATGCATAAATAGTCAGTTGGTTTTTGATAAACTTGCCAAAGTAATTCAATAGGGAGTAGAAAAATATTTTCAATAAATTGCACTAGAAAATCTGAAAAAAATTAAAACTTAAATTTTACCTTCCACCATGTACAAAACATAATGTGGAATACAGCATAACCTTAAATCTAATGAATAAACTTATAAGAAAACATAGAAGAAAATCTTTGTCAACAGAGACTAGGCATGGGTTTCTTAGCTGTAACCCCAAACCATCAATAATAAAAACAAACAAACAAAAATTTAATTAAAAGTTTTTGCTCTTCAAAAAGTACAGTCAAGAAAATAAAAAAAGAATCCACAGACAGGAAGAAAATATTTCCAAATAACATATCTGCTAAAGGAATTATTTACAGAATATTGTCTGTCTGTCTGCTTAGAGTTCTAATAATTTAATACTAATAAGTTATTAGTATAACTTTAACTAAAAAAAAAATTAAAATAAGCAAAATATTTGAAGGGATACTTCACCAAAGAAGACCTATGAATTGTAAATAAGCACATGAAAATATGTTCAACAGCATTTCTATTAATAAATGCCAATAAAAATCACAATTAGATGCCACTAAATGCATTCTAGAATGGTAAAATGAAAATAATTGCTAAGTGTTGACAAGAATGTAGACTAACTAGGTATTTCATACACTGTAGATCAGTATAATTACACAATCACTGTAGAAAATGAAAATAAGAAGTTAAATATCCCCCTCCTATAAAGGTAGGTAGCTGTCACTGTTCTAAGACATATAAATCAAAAATAGGTTTTAATTATTTTTTTTTATTGAGGTATAATTGACATATATTGTTTTGGTTTCAAGTGTACAACATGATTTGATATTGTGTATATATTATGAAATCATCACAATTAATCTAGTTAACATCAGTTACCACACATCATTACAGGTTTTTTTTTTTTTTTTTTTACAGCATAGTGCTTATACATTTATTTAACTT
>NW_011888782.1:39166391-39186752 GCF_000151845.1 Pteropus vampyrus | reverse complement strand
TTTTTTTTTTTTTTTTTACAGCATAGTGCTTATAGTTAGTTATATTGTATTATATATTTGGAAGTTGCTAAGAGTAAATCTTAAAAGTTAACATCACAAGAAAAAATTATTTTAATCATTGTAAGTAAAAAATCAGTCCTAAATAATATATGGGTGTCATAATGTCTCTTCTAGTATCTTAGATTTTTGTGGAAATTAAAGATGATAATGTATCTAAAATATTTAACTTTAACACACTTAAAAATGTAATATTAATGTTATTATTCATTGAAATACATACAGTGTAGATATATTTGTTTGAGAAAGTATAATAATGTCTCAAAGTCTGGTTACAAATTCTGAAATATGCTCAAGGGAAAGTATTCATCAAGTGACAATGTATTTGCAGAGGAGAATAAATTGCTTACTTAAAGGAAATTATTATTATTGTAAGTATATTTATGGAATCTTTTTTCTTTTGCTACTGCTTCATAATATTTGAAAAAGGACAGAAATGCCAGTATAATCCACAGAAAGTAATCTTACCGCCTTTGTTAGCTTCCTTGACTTTGTGAACTCCAATTTAAAATACCTTAATTTGTTCTTCATTAACTTCTCTTTCTTCTCAGTCACACTGCTCATCTGAATCTCTACAATACAGCAAATGCTGACAGATCCAGGATGTCACCTGGTAGAGTGAAAGAAGCACAGCTGTGATAGAGTAGAACAAAAACAGAAAGCTGAGTCCAACGAATCATTTTTATCTTAGTTTTGCTAGTGGCTGAAAATTGTTCTGTAGGTTGACGTATATGCATCCTAAACTCTTCGTTTTTAGGGCAAAATGATTAAAGAATGTGATCCCAGATGTCCTTTTTAGGTGGCTCTTTGTTTACCTATGATCCAGTATAAAAAATAAATAGAAATAAAAGCTCAAATTTTGCATTTTCCCTTGTGGCTGATTCTTGTTTTTTGTTTTTTGTTTTCTCTATTATCTGTAATGTTCAGTTTTTATTTATTGATATAGATCTTCATTTGGGAATCTGACATACATGCAGGAATGTCATTGCTTTGAGACACTATACATTTATTCTGTTAATGCTGACATTATTTGTTGTTAATGCTATTGTTTATTCATCTGTAAAGACTGTACCCAAAGACCATGTTTTTAACAACTTTAAAAAAATTGTTTTTTATGATTTTTTCTATCTATTAACAAGTGAGATCTAATTAACTACTCTATTCATTGAATCTGTGATTGTTGATTATATGATACAACATAGTGTTTTTATACCACTATAAAATTTAAAAAGTACAACTACTGATTATAATTGCCACACAATTTGTTATAAAAGATATCCCAATTTCGGGGATTTTAAAAAAAGTAAAATAATATGCCTAAGAACCAAGGAAACAGATTTATATTGACTTGTATCAACTTATTTTTATGTAATAAAGTTATAAAAAATCATTCCAAATTTATATTATTCTTTTTTATGTATCAGTATTTTTCTCCAAGTCAAAGAAACTCTCGAAATGAATTTTTAAAAGCATTATTTATTAGGTCTCCAAAATGCCCTTTTAAAGGAATCTTCTACATTGTTATTTTTTTTTTTAAGTGCAGCCTAGGAAACTTTGCAATATGTAGAAGTTTTTAAATTGTCTGACTTGACATTAAATCCCTTGCAATGACATTTTATCCCACTTCTCCTACTGATCTACCCAGTTCCAGGTCTAGTCATTTATATTTAAATTTGTTTACCTCATTTGGGATAAATGTTTATTCAGATTTAAAGTTCCTACCTTCTTGTATCCTTTTTAGGATGGCTAGTTCAGGGAAAGATTGCCTACTATGATATCTATAAAAGAATTACGTACATTTTAATCTTGGTTTCTTGTGCTTGTTGCTGAAAACAGCATATGACTTCATGAGGTGTGAACCTTAGAAATGAGCTGTTTTTCTGTGAAATGTTCTGATTATTTTGATTTTATCTGCTGTCACCATAGAGTAAGTTGTGCAAGTAGAAGACATATTTAAATTTATCTAGGTTTACTGGCATGGAGGACTTCAAAAGAGCAAAATGACCTACATTTGCTGCTGCCAAAGTATAGTAACATATCCTCCAGGACAACAGCAGTTTCTCAGCTGAGGTCAGGGTGTTCTTGTTTGAGGACAGAGTATCGGGTGCAGCCTCTGGATCCACCTAAGAGCCATGGAGAACTTGGAGGAGAAAATGTGTCTGCCCTATCCCACCTAGATTTCTTCAACCTGTTTTCACTGAGTATGCAGGGGACTTTCATCAATCAAAAATAAAGAGGTAAGGAAGAATTTTGAAAAAAACTTTTTCAAATTGTTTCCATAAACTATGAAAGATACTCTTTCTCCTTCACACTTTCTTCCCAAAATTACCTTAGTATGCAGTAAACATACTCTCCCTGCCCACATTAACTGTTCTGTTCTTTGAAAATTACTTTTCTTCATCTTTGTGACTTGCTATATTGCTATATAACTCTTATCATCTGCAGTGAGACAGGTGTGAAAGGATGAAATGGACATGAGATTTGTGTTTTGCATATTCTTTTGCCTGGAGATATATTTGTTAAAACTAGCATTTACATGTATTTTGAGAGCTTGGGGAGGAGGAGCATGTGTGAGATGCTTATGAGAATGTAGGGAGAAAAACAGATCTCATCGTTGAGTTTCAATTCTTTTGAAACAGGTAAATATTTCATTATAACTGTTTGTGAAATAAGTGAATGGTGAATAAATGAATAAATTAACTTCTAATTACCACAATGAAAATATACTTGAGAAACTTATAAAATGTTCCCCCTGATGTATATGTAAAAATCACCGGCAGAATGAAACTTTTGTAAAATATCTGGACAAACTTGATTGAGTGGTATATGTCTGTCATCTTCATCTTCACCAACTTTTTTGTATGAAATCTTATTTTTTCTGTTGAAATATATTTTATTCTTATGCCTTGATTCCTCCAACTTGAATCTAATAAATGTAAAGTAGCTTATGTTTCAAAAAATACTAGCAAAGTAAAAACACCAGCAAAATAAAATCAAGAATATACTTCTAGAATAAAATTAAGAAGAAAACTAAATGCTCCTTTTAATCCTCAAAGCAAAAGCATTCACTCAAATTTATTTCTGTATTTTCTCACATTCAATACAGTTAAAATACTTACAATTTATTGTTTTAGAAAATATTCAGACCTATTTTTTATTCTTGTTTTAATATTTTTTTTATTAAGGATTTGTGAATGTGCGCTCATTGCTTTATGATTCCACTGTAATTCTGTACTTGACCATTTAATTCCTTTCCTACTAATTCTTATATTGCAGAAGCTTACTGTACCCAATTTAGGTGTGTGGTAGGGGAAGAAATTTCACTGTACCCTTCTATGTTCTTTTGGCTGGTCTAATAATTAAATAGACATGAGACAGATTAACAAGAGAAAATAACCAAATTTAATTACATACGAGAACGCCACATACATAAGAGGTTCTGATACAGGATAAGTGAGGTATATACGACATTCTGAGCTAAGATAAAATGTAAGCTGTCTGGGGTTACACAAGGGAGGTGGGCAATTTGCAAGACAATAAGAAAAGCAGATGTTCAATAGTTAGAAGTTTGCCCTGCCTTATAGGTAGGCCATAACAAGTCATCTCTGGTAATAACTCATATTATGGGCAAAGGCCCCAGTTTAAATTCTTTAAGAGAGAGGTAAAAGTTTCTGTGAGACTCAGGGTATTTAATTGCCTTCAGCTCAAAATAATCCACATACCAAAGTAGCACATCTTGAGAGACCTGTTCTGAACCCTTTCAGATATTGTTTACTCAATTGTGCGGTACTTGTGTGAAACATGTCATGTGAAAACTAAAGCAAGTACGAAATGTGAAAAGAGTAAAATCTATTTATATAATCAGCTGAAAATTAACATGATACTTCTTTTCTTTCTTCTAAAAAAAATGGTAAAAAACCAAAAAGGTCAACAAGTAGATATCCATTAAGTATAACATAAATTGAAGCATCATTTTGAAAATAATATACTCCTGGATTATCTGTTAAGTGCTATGCATCATTATAATTTGAATCAACCAAAAAATATATAATAATATTTACAACTAAGGTAGCACCCCTAAATTGTTTTACTAAGTCATGTTCTTCAACTTGAAATATTAAAAATAAGTAAACCTCTGCTTCATAAGCTGACTCTTTTACTCTAGCTTAGGAGAATATGTTAAGCTATGTTTTTATAGAATTTCAATGTAGTTTCACATTTTCAGCAAAGCATATATTGAGTAAATCCTGATTTTAAAACTTTAAATATGGAAGATCTATTTTTAGAAGTTCCATTCAGCTTTCTTCCCTATAATTCTTAAAATTTTTAGTACTAAATAATGAGAAATTAAACAAATTAAGCATAATATTGAGGTAGATAAATTAATAGCTAAACATAAAGAGACTTCAAACAGATCTATAAAAATATCCAGAAATAATCCAAGTTTTACTACTGAAAACAAGGTGAAGATTAACAAACTATGAAACAGACTTCAATTTGGGATACATTAATCTCACTTTGATTAACAGGGACAAATGTTCCACCCTACTTGTTCTCTACCCTACTTTTTCTATTTAAAGGTCACATCCATTTTGCAATACAACATTTCAACTTGAAAACTGATCTTTTTAATATGGTTCTGAGATCCACAAGACAGATCAAATACCTGGAAAATATGAACTCCTAGGATGGATTGCAAAGAGCAAAGTTACCCACTCTACAAAGAAGATAACCAAGAGTGAAAGTTAACAGGACGCAAAGGTGTAAAGATTTCTTGCAATGATTTCAGTGATAATGGACAGCTGGCTAGCTGTTCACTGGCCTCAAGGAATAGGTAATTCAAACATTAGTACAGAGCCACATGCCTCAGATTTAAAAATAATATGCCATTAGATGATAGTGATTTTTTAAAAAATATTATATGTATATTTATGTAAATTACTTCTTATGGTAGTTTGAGAATAATAAAGATTCAAAATGAGAGTTATTTTCCTGACAATTCACACTGTAGAATTAGAAAGCAGACCAAACCGCTAAAATAGACAGCAAATATTTACAAACTTTACATTTTTGGCATTCCTTCCATAGTTTTTATTTTCTCTATATTTAACCATTCTTAGTTATGCAGTTTTAATGCAGTGCTATTTTGGATTTACATACATGTGCACGCACACACACACATACACACACATTTGCAGGTATGCTCAAATAAGTTAATATTTCCAGACTTTCATATGTTGTATGAATCACCTGGATTGTGGACAGTTATCTACAACTTTAACTTCTGGTTATGGCAGATTAATTATACTGGACTATCTCATGATAAAAAACCATTAACTAGAAAAATACCCAATACAGGTGGGGCAAAAATATTTTTTAAAAATTGCTAACCATAAGAGAAGGGCAGAAATTGTCTTGATCTGAGACCATTAGAGATCTTGTACATACGGAGAAGGGGCAAGGTCATTGAGAAAGCCTCCAATCTGAGATCCAGGGACACAGGCACAGCCTATATCTACAATTCAAACAGGATGAGAGAGAATGCCACCACTGTATCACATGCCCAGGCTAGCAAGTACCAATAATAAGTAATAGCAGTTTATCTTTGGAAACGGACAAGAGTCTAGAGACAAAATTTCTTTGAGGCAGGAAATCACCAGGATAACCTAGAGCTGAGAGAAGGATAGAAATATTGAGCAATAATCTTCATCAACCCAGCCTCACAATAAGCCTGGGCAACACTTGAGGAATTTGAAGCTAGTGTATAATAATTCTAATAATAGTAACAATAGAACAGAAACTTTGCTTGATTCCTGACTATACTGACAAAAACCTCCACACTAAAGTTCTAGCAAAAATAAATATTTCCATAATAAGTACTGGAGATCTAATGTACACCACAATGACTACAGTTAATAAAAACATACCAATTACTTGAAAGTTGCTGAGAGAGTAGACCTTGTGTTCTCACCAAACACACACACACACACACACACACACACACACACACACACACACACACACACATAAACATACACGATAAATATGTGAGGGAATGGATAAGTTAATTAGGTCAATTGGGAGAATCATTTCATAATATACATAAATGAAAACATGTGATATATCTTAAATGTATACATTTGTCAAACATATCTTAATAAAGTTGGGAAAAAAGAAGCATGCCCATTTTTAGGCATAAACACCAGGTCTGTCTCTCTTAACCTATAGAGCTTTCATCTAAAAGTTATACAAAAAGTAAGAAATAACACAAGGGACAAAATGAACAAAGCTTGCTCAGATAAGATCTTGAAACTCTGAGATGGAAAATTTCAAATAGCTATGATTAATAAGTCAAAGCCTACAGAGGGAAGGAGTAACATGCAAAACATGCAAAAACAAATGGGGGAATAACTGCAAAAAAAAAATGGAAACTATAAATAACAATCAAAGTGACATGTTAGGACTTTCTAGGCATGTGAGAACACAAAAGTCAGCAGTCGATGAACCAAGTGGTCCCTCACCAGACACAGAATCTGCCAGTGCCTTAATCTTGGATTTGCTAGCTTGCAGAACTGTGAAAAATAAATGTTAAGATGGAAAAAAAGAATTTATGCTAGGAATTTTTTAAAAGTAATGGTAATGGAGATGAAAAATGTCTTAAGTGGGATAATCAGTAGACTTTGACACTCGGTCTTAAGGAATTTGAAGATAAGTAAATAGAAAATTGAAATGAACACACACAAAAAGAAATGTGAAAATAAAAAACAAAGAAGAGAGCATCCAAGAACTTTGGGAAAATACCAAAGATTCTGAGACACATGTTAGACTTAACTGACAGAGATAACAGGAAGGAATACATATTTAAAGGGATAGTGGTCAAGAATTTTCTGAAAAATAAAAAGCATTTAGCCATAAATCTAAGAAGGTCAGAGTACAAAATAAATGTTAAATATAAACAAATAGCAAAACCCATAGAAACAAATTATATTGCCTCTTCTAGAGACCAACAATAAAGAGACGATCTTGAAGGATAAAAAGGAAACATGTCACAATACATATTGAGGAAAACAAATAAAACTTAGAGCAGATTTCTTCTCAGAAGCCACATAAACAAGAAGACAATGGAGTATTATCATTCAAGTACTGGAAAAACGATCCCAGGATTCTATACAAAAAAGTTAAAAGAAACAAAAAATAAAAATATGCGAAAACCAGAAACCTCAGTACAAACGAAATCAAAGCAACAAGTAATTCTACTTTCCCACAAAAAAAAAAGGTCTAATTCCAAATAAGATATTGCTAAATATTTTAAATATGATATTGCTAAATATTTTAGCAATAAGATATTGCTAAATATTTTAAATATGTAGTACTTACAAATATTTAAGGAATTTAATAGAATGTTATGAAATGTGAAATAAGGTAAGCATTATGAACAAAATATATATAAAACACAAAATATAAAGTTTTATTTTCAGAAGGTATGGTCACATAGAGGCTTAGATAAGCTTAATTTAATAGGAATATATCACTGTTCAGTTTTAATCTTCCAAAAAATCAAGAAGCTCATTTAATATGTTTACAGCATCTTACTCCAGCTATGTATCCACAAGTTTATTCACTGACCAATTTCTTTTTGATGGATGTGAGCATGCATCGATTAATCTAATATGCGGCAGTTTATGAGAATCTCTTACAGGAGCCATTAAGTAGTTCTGGACCTTATTAGTAGTAGAATGAATAGGTAACAAATATTTTACTATCTTCCACTGATCAAGAATAAAAAATAAGCAATGTTATGATACAATTTCAAATGGCATAAAAAGTTTGGAAAAAGGTATTAAAAATAGAGCTTTTGTATTTAAGGACAGAGTAACAAATTGTGTGTAATGGGTTAAACTATTGGTAGATTGCTGAGCTAAAATTCTTACATCAATAACTGCAGTATAGAAAAAAGTGTTTCAGTTGTCTGTTAATAAACAATACTCAGAGCTCATTGGTGTTTGGTAGCAGAAATATTCTTATTTCATGTGAAAGCCTTTCAGGTTTCAGATAAAGTTACCAAAAGCAGTTTCAAATACAAAACTTGTTCACACATGATTTGTTTTCCTCCCATGGGTAACAAGCTTAAATCAACTTTCCCCAACAAAAAGTAAAAGATCAACTTTTACTAACAATGGCCAACTTCCCATTTTCTATAGTAGTTTCAAAGTCCTTCACTAAATTAAGAGGAATTTAAAATTCTATTTTTTAAATACTATGTGTGCAAAATATATGATGTATATTTAAATAAAGAGTTTAATTTTAAACAAGGAAACGTTAATTGACCTTGGAAGAAATCAAACTACATAGGTAACATTTGTTGTTAATTAAGCAAAATAAAATAGTTCTCTAATATTATATTTGATTTCTCATGCCTTGACATAAACTGAGAGCAATATTTATTTTGAACATACTAAGTAAAAAGCTTCTATTTGTTATTGAAAACTATGAAAATTACCTTAAATAAAACTGGAGGAGTAAAGAAAGTTTCATTTTCAATGTATTCCTTTAATTTAAAAAGTTCCCACTAAAGAATAGTTATGCATATCATAGTTGCTTAACTGTTTCATAACTTAGCAATTTAAGGTCTTAACCTATTGCAAACTTCTGTTTAATTAAGAGATTTAAAAAAAAAATCATCTTTCTTTTCTGCTTTGATTTCTCTGACTGCTAGCTTTGACTTTTTGCACACCCAGAATGGCAAATTTCTTCAAGTATAAAAAGTAAATGCTGTTAAAAGGATTATTCTGGTTTAAAAATTTTTCCTTAGCAGCAATTTATTCCATCATAATTTGTGCAAACCTGTGAAATAAGTAGTGGCAGTAAGGCTGAACTTTACACAAACTCCTCTCTTTTCCTTACCGGAAATTATACTTCAAAAATGGAGTATTCTTAACAGGTTCGTAAAATTTGTTTCTCCTCTGTGGTCATGCAAATCTCATAGGCAACATACATATAGTCTCTCTTCATAATTTGTTTTAATGAAAAATTCGATTGAAAAGGGAAATCGCGGGCTAGTCCTCTACAGACAAATCTAAGAGACAAGAAGAAAGAAAACCAATAAAGTAAAAAATAAATTAAATGCCCTCAATTTTATCCTTTTTGCCCACTGAATATTTCATAGACTGGTGACTATTTTGCAATCCCATAGAGGTTTTTGTTAACTATTGGCAAAATTGCATTTTAACTCCTGAATTTTCATGTCTGGCATACTTTTGTCTTTTCTATTAAGTCTTGTCTGACATATTCTTCTAACTAACTCCTCATAAAAAAACTAGTCAGATTCTAGTCATTAATGTGGGAATTCTTAAATCATTTATCTAAATCTCTTAGTAACTCTACCCATTTATGACTACTAGTTATTTTCAAAGCAACTAATAGTTTAACATTAATATTTGCTTACAAAAAACTAAAATAGCATATATGCAGAAAAATAATGAATTATAGAAAAATAATTCTAAAATCTTACATTCTTAGAAATGTTAAATTACATATGTATATAAATTTGTAACATTAAATAGAATCTAATATATAAGAGGAATGTTTGATATAGGTTACAGTAAAATAGAAAGAGTATCATTTATAGCTTTGTAAGTCTAGAGAAAAGAGATTAAAAGAAAAGAAAAGCTGTTATCTTTCGAATTTTTTAATTAAATTCAATAATCAAGTAGGTTTGAAACAACATATTCATGTATGACGACACAGTTTTGTGTGTAGCCTGTTCTTGCTGCTCTTGATAACAAATTCTTTTCATTCCCCTCACATTCCATATATCCCCCAAGGGGGGAAAATATTTACTAAACTATCATTAATCTATTGTCGTTTTGCACAACTTAATTCAATCATACTTATATTAGTAAAGCAATTTATTCATGTTTGAGAACTGTGCAAAAAGAAAGGAATGAACAAGATAGAGAAGGTATTTGGAATATAAGGCTTTGAGAATAGTATTCCTATTAGAAAATACCCAAAGAGCCAAACAGCTCCATGTTCACAAACTATAAATTAAGCCATTAAATGGACTTTATCTATCTATTAAAATCACTGTGGAATTAGCACATGTGCTGATTAATTTATAGCATTTTTTTATGATTTAAAATATGAGATATTCATTGTCCTCTTAGCTAACAACATTTTCTTAAACATTACACCTGGTTCTGCCTAAAGTGCTATATCGATTCTTTGTGCTTTTCTAAAGACACTTAATTTTACTTTTATATTTTATAATTTTGCTTTACTATATCTTTTCATTGGCCATTTGAAACATGTTTTTGTTAGTAATTTCACATGCAGAAATTAAGGTCAAATTATACTGTAATAAGAACCTACGCTTTCTTTCCACTCTCTTTCTTTTTCTAGAATAAAATTTTTTTAGGTCTGCATCGTCTCCCTGTGATTATTGTTTAGAGTAAACATAGCCCTATGTTTCAGATGAATAGCTTTGCACAGTAAGATACCTCTTCATACAGAGAAACAATACATCACTTGTCAAATGATTTTCAATTTATATAATTTGCGTAGACCTCTGATTATAATTTAAAGAAACTGATGGAAAACAATTGTTTAATGCTCTAGTATTAAGAATCTATTATTTGATGGGCTTAAATTTCAAAATTTCATTTATTTTTTGTAGAGTCTGGGCTTTCTAAGTATGAGTCTTTCAAATACTTTACCTAGTTATGCACTATTGTATTGGCAATCAAGTTTTAAAGAAAGGTATCTGGTAATCAGTTACTTCTTTGATATGGTGAAACTCAGTAGTTTCATTTGAATAACCCTTATGAGAAAAAGAGGCATCAAAGAGAGTTATTTTTGATTATTCAGTATAATTTTTCATTTTCAATTAAAATATCTGTTGTACCCTCATTTTTACTGACTTGATACTGTCTTATGGTTAAGTTCAATTTTCTTTATACAGCGAAATGTAAACCAACAGTATTTTCTTTTTGTTTTATTTTCCTTTCTTCTTTAAAAACAATTTAACATTTAACTTTCTAATTTATGCAATTAAAATTTTTATTATTGTGTCTTTAAAAAATTCAGGACACACATGTATATTGATCAGATTCATGAGCCAATCTTTTAAAATGATTTCAGTTGGTATATCTGAGCACATTTAAAATTATTAGTAAACAGGATAGAAAAAGGAAATGATAATGACTTACGCAGATAGCACCAAAAAAACAATCAAATCCTTTTACTACCTAATGAAATATTATACATCCATTACAAAACCTGTGCATGGTCTAAGAATGGAACAATAAGATCACTTACATGAAAACTGAATTGCTTTACAAGATTCTTTTTATAATCTGTGCATTTATATATTAAAATTTCAATATTCAAAAGTGATTGAATCCGCATCAGTTTTTCATGGTAATACAAGAAAATCGAAAACTTCTTATTCTACTCTAAAGGGAAAAAAGCTGTATATTACAACATTGAAAATTGAAGTTTTTATAACTATTTTATCTTTGGCTCAATCTAAGCACTATCATTTTAAATGAAACCATATAATTTATAAAATGATATTTTTAAAAATATACAAGAAGTAGTTTGAGAGAGTTCAGAAAAATTCCAGTTCTGAGTATTCATTGGCTGTTCTCAGCTGCATTATGCTTATGTATTTCCAAAAATATTAGAATACTCACTATAACCAATGAAATTTTGATCCCATAGTAAACGTATATGATTATGGTTACTTGTCACAATGCAAGTTTTCCTTTTCTAAATCATGGTTCCCTAAAACATATTTCTCCAGTAGTAGAGGTTATAAAAGGAAAGGAGAGAGATGGTAGCATGTCAGAACAAGGGGTCATTTGAGCAAATCAAACATTGAAATAAATATTTTTATCAGAAATTTACATACTGAAGAAATAGATAAGTGATATAACTGACATGGTTAAATAGTTTATCGGGTAGACCTAGGTTTAATTTGCAAAATGACTGCCATCATCTGTGTGAACAAAATCCCCCTTTTCCTTTGCTTTTTTTGTTTCTTTTATATCGACAAGTTAAAATCAATGTATAATTTTGCATTTTTACTTTTTATATTATAGAGATCTGGTAAAATGATTTATATCATGAAGCTTTTAACTTCAGTTTGTCATTTTTGAAAAAGGAGAAAAGAGATCTTAAAAGAAGAAATTTGAATATGCGGTTCTGCTTTTATGGGAAAGTAGAGGCTAAGATAGTTATTTGTGACCATTTTCAGTAAATTCTCTCTTATCTCCAAAAAAAAAAAAAAAATGACCCAAAATGAGCTCATTGATATCTAAAGTTATAAACTGGATATTTATCCTTTTGGTCTGGTGCTGGTACTTTGACTTCCATTTGATAAAATGCAAATATCTAAAAGAGGAGATTACTATTTTATTCACTCATTTATACTTTCCTATAAATAATAGGTATACAATCAATACTTCATTCCCACTGTCAGATAATTTATTAAAAGAGAACATGATTGATTTTTGTGAGGAATGAGGAAGACAGAAATAAAGAAGCAATTCTCAATAAGGCATATAGTAAGAGGAGGAGAAAAAGTAAAATTGGGAAAAGAGCTCATAAAGACTTTTATTTATTTCACAAATTCACTGAGAGTCAATCTTTATTCTAGTTCAGAGAAAACAGTCATAACATGAAACAAGTTCTGCATTATAGAATACTTAATGATAAAAATAAATATTAGAGATAGCTAATACTAGAGAGTATTTAAATAGTATTATTGGTTACTAAACAGTTTGAAAACAGTATGAAGAATGAGTAAAGATTATATTCCCTAGTATCTCAATATTAAACAAATATTAAACAAAATACATTTGCTTTTTTCCGTGAATAAATGTGAGGAGACCAGAAGAAACAGGTTCACTTCAAAATTTGCATATGCATATTGAAATGCAAAGAATTAAAATTTTCCTTTTCAATAGTCCTTGAAGATTGGAGATATGATAAAATGTGATGGCTATTTCCATTAATTGAGTTGTAGTAAGAAACAATCTCAATGAATTATTTAAAAGGAGTTTACTATAGAGAGGGTTTTTTTGTTTTGTTTTGTTTTTATATCTTTAAAATTTACATACAATATAATTCACTTTTTTGTTGGAGAAATATGTGAATTTTTCTACTTATATAGATTTTTAACTACCAACACAGACAGGACACAGAACAATTCCAACACTCAAAAAAATTCCTTTGGATTGAGACCCTACTTCTTTATCTATCCCCATATCTATTCTCTGTTGCTATAGTTTTGCCTTTTCAGAACATTATAAAAATGAAAACAAACCGTATGTAACATTTTGATTCTGGCCTCTTTAATTTAGCATAATGTAGTTGAGATTCATTCATGATGCTTCATGTATTGATAGTTTGAGTCTTTTCAATGCTTAGTAATGTTTCATTGTGTGAATGTATCAAAGTCTGTTTATTCATTCACTTGTTGAAGGCTACTGGGATTTACAATTATGGCAACAGTGAATACTGCTGCTAGAAATATTCATTTGAAGGGTTTCGTGCATAAGTTTTCATTTCTCTAGGATAAATAGTTAGAAGAGGGATTGTTGGGTCAATTAACTTGTAAATCAATGTAATTCATCATAACAATTACCTAGTGACAATATCATAGTGTCGTATTAATTCATGTATGGACAATATTTGGCAAAATTTAACATCCATTCATGATGTGAACTCTCAGTGAACTAGCGATCTCTGATCACAGCAGGATCTATCAAATATAGCCCCAATGAAAAGAGATGGCTGTCTGGAGTATGATGCATTTCTACTTGTGCTCTTATTTCTGTTTCACAAATTCTGATGCACATCTAGAAGTTTAGATTTAAATGTCTTATAAGTTAAATTACAAATTAAGTAGTAATAAGAAAATTAGATCTCATTTAATTACTCCCAAGATTTGCTTTTAGGAAACATCTATAAGAAAGACCAAACAAAAAGAAATGGAAATTGGTGTGTTGGCATGGAGGAAACCCCACATACGGGATAGGGTCAGATACTGAAAGGTAAAATGAGGTATGTATAACATCCTGAGCCAAGGACGAGGCACCTGAGGCCTGAGAGGAGAATAGTTCAATAATTAGATATGTATTCTACCATAGAAATAGTCATACGAAAAATTATTTCTGATATTAACTTTTTATGGGTAAGGCCCCAATTTATTTAGGGGAGAGGTAAAAGTTTCTGTTGATCCTGTAGGGTCTTGATTGCCTAAAGTGCAAAATGATCTACATGCTGAAGTAAACTTGGGGAGGCCTGTTTTGAACCCCTTTAAGTGTAATGAAACAGACTTTGATCAATCTTCTTTTGAATGAAAAAATATTTTGCTTGGTTAGAAATTCATAGCTAAGATGATACTCCATTTAGTCAGTTGTAGGACTGAGGATCTTAATCCATGAAATACTCTAAGTCAGGACCCAGTTATATGTTATTGCAAATACAAAATTCTAGAAAGGTTTTGTAATATTAAACAGAAAAATATCATGACAGACTATTACTTAGAATCAGTGCATTTATTTCAGCCATACGTTTGAAACATTTTGATCATGTAGTATATGGTAGGAACATTATAAGGACTGAATAGTGTTTGCTGAATATATATAAGCTTTCCCCAATTATCTCTTTAGAGAATTAAAAAATTTGGGTATTGATATTGGTTATTATGAGATAAATGAATTAAGTCTATTTTAGTTCTACAAATATTTGTTAATATAAAGCTTAATATGTTAACAATTTCAGGAAATGTTGCAGATACAAGACAGGTGAGAAACCAAACACCACTCAGAGAGTTGGAGAATTCAGGTTTATTATACCCCGGCAGTCCCAGAAGAGCTAGTGCTCTGAAGATTTGGGCCTCAAGCTCAGGGGTAACCTTACTTTTATAGGGATTAACAAGCAAAAGCAGTACATCTGTTCTTAACAAACAAAGGCAAAACATCGGTTATCTAAAAAAATTCCTCTTCATTCTCTTCTTTTGATGCCCTTTAAATTCTTATAGGGCATCAACCTCCTGATCTTTCTGGCCTAGGGTCTGGAATAAGGGTGGTCCAGATGTCACAACCATCTGTAGAGCTATGAAGGGCATGAGGAGACTCGATATTCTGGACTAGGAGCCCCATGACTCATTTAATTGTTGATGGATTGTGGCAGACCCCTTCTAAGATAGGATGACATCAGTGTCTTTGCAGGCAGACCCAGAAAACCCTCTAACTAATTTTCTTGCCTAACTCCTTTCTAAGAGCCATGAACCACCTAATTAGTATAGACACTGAGGGATGGGAGGTCTCTTCTTCCATATCTGTTTCCTACTGAGAAGGGTCATAATCTCTGCCTACTGGGGTTTCATGAAGCTCTTTCCCTTTCTGCCTTAATCAGGGCAGAGTCAGATTTCCTGCTGAAGTGCTGCTTCAGACTCTAGATAAGGAACTTCCTTTTCTGCCCTGTCCCAGTTATTGGACACCTTAAAGACCTCTTGGCAAGGCAGCCCGTGGAGTTTGGGTCTAGGCCCTAACTTTTGGAGCTTTTGAATAATGGACACAGACCAAGTTTTGAAATGTATAGCCAAGATTGTCTGACCCTCAGACTTTGGCCCAATGTTAGTATATTCTGTAAAATTCTCAGAAAACTGGATAAGGCAACATAAAATATAGAAATTATTTTGATGAAGTATGGAATCCTTGTTTTCTACTCAGAAAACTTTTCCATAACATCAATAGCAGACCAATAGCCTAAGAAATATTAAAACAAAAATCTAATTTTGCATTAGTTTAAAACTCCTAAAATTTCCTCTCAGGATTTCTCTTCACAATCCTACCACTTGCCTCATTCCTTCAGTTTGCCTCTTCTCACTCATTCAGAAATAACCAACTTTAAAACAAACACTTTTCCTTCAATTCCCTTCAAAATAAATCTCCATACTTTATACTTTCTGTTACCAAAAACATTGTCCTTTTCATCATAATTAGAATCCTTAACTGAACCACCATATGACATATGACACAAACAAATATAGATGAAAGGTCATGCATATACTCATATTTCCCTATCATCAGTATTTGTAACTTCACTGAGGGTACATATCTAGTTTCCTCAGGGAACGATGAAATAGATGGAGTCCCAAGAGAATTCGTTTTCCCCTCAGAGTCTGAGGGTGAAGAGGGAGAAAATTCCTGATTACCGAGATCTCTGGAAAGGTGCTCCTATCATTGGGCCAGCTAATAAGTCTGGGTCTTGACAAAGGAACATAGAAACTGAACCTTTACTGGTACAGCAGTCCTGGCTTGCCTGGGCTTGCCATTATACTAAGCCACTCGATTAACTTGTTGGTCAATGTTTTCTGATATATTAGCTGATTCTTGATGCATTAAAAGCCTGGAGGGGTCTACACCTGAGTTATAATATTGCTCCTTAGTTAAAATATCCCATCCTAACAAGGGAGCTGGGAAGATTGGAACTATTAAAAACTACTGAAAGATCTGATCTTCAAATTGGCAGGTCAGTGGTGGAGTAAAATGGCTGACCTTGCCTTCCCCTTCTACTCCTATGATAACTGTAGTTCATGAGAGTTTTCCTGCAAATGCAGGGAGGACAGAATAGGTTGCCCCTGTATCTAAAAGAAACTGAATTTGCTTATCTATTACGTCCAGAGTTACCAGGGTTTTCTTGGTAGTGATGACCACTTTCCTGGACAGGGGCAGGAAGGATGGCCCCAGGCCTCTTCACACAGTTCCCAGTCCTAGGCTACTAGAGTGTTGGCTGGCCGCCCTCCTCTCTGGGAGTGTGGACAGTCAACTCTCCAATGCCAGGCATTAGTACTGTGGCAAGAACTCAGGGGCTTTTAGATACAGTCCTTTGCCCAATGTCCTACTTTCTTGCATTTGAAGCAAGAACTCAATGTCTCCGTATTCCCCAGTCTCTTAAGGGATACTTGTCAGGTACCAAGGGCCTGGCCAACTGCGACAGCCATAATCCTGGCTTGTCGTTTTTCTTTATTCTGTTCTCTTTTTCTCTCTTCAAGATCTCGAGTGTTATAGACCATGAAGGCCGTACATAGTATTTGGTTAGTCTGGCACCATTTGCAGCTTTTGAAGCTTGTGTCTGATAAAATGCTTGCCTAATAAAGTTAACCCTGCAGGGGATGTGGGGTCTACATTAGTATACCTCCTAAAGGATTCTTCCAGCAGGCTAAAAAGCTGGCCAGGTTGTTATATTTTTCTTGAGTTCACGGCTTTTGTATTCCTTTTTTTATTTCTTTCTCCCCATGAGGGTCTCTATAAATTTGGTGCATCTAGCCATTCCCTCTTTGGTATTATAATTCCAATAAGGATCAACTAATGGTACTACCTCTGTTCCAGGGGCATGGCTCTGGGGGTTTCTAGCAAAGGCCTCATCTGCCTCCTGATGGGCCGTTGTTAGAATGCGGTCCTTTTCAATGATTGTTGTACTACGGAGCTGCAGATGAGCCCAACTGGACTCTGTAGCCTTTAGGGGAACTTAAGGGTGCCCAGCCATAGAGCCACAAATTCGTACCTGACCGAGTCAAACTGGCCAGGCATCCATTCACTCACTCATTCACACACTAGTTTAAAACATTGCCTTCCTTCTTTTGGACCTATGTCTTCCTCCCTGACCTATGTCTTCCATCCTGACCTATGTCTTCCTCTCCTTAGAAGACCCTGACCTATGTCATCCGTCCTGTCCTATGTCTTCCTCCCCTTAGAAGACCCTGACCATAGGTCTTCCGTCCTGACCTATGTCTTCCTCCTCTTAGAAGCCCCTGACCTATGTCTTCACCCACTTGGAAGACTCTGACCTATGTCTTCCCCCACTTGGAAGACCCTGATGTCTTCTCCCCCTTCGAAGTCCATCTGATGTCTGCCCCCCTTTGGAAGACCCTGGCCTATGACTGAGGTCAGGATTTTCCCAGTGGAGGGAGACATCAGGGTCTTCCCAAGATGTGGAAGACATCAGGGTCACTCCAGTAGGGGAAACCTGTGTCTTCTAACTGAAGACTAGGAGGTGATCAAGCTCTTCTTCCGTCCGGAGACGGGACCACACTAGGGGGCTGAGCCCCGGGGCCTTACCATATCCTGTGGCCATTACTGGTAAGTTGGTCTGTCCCTCCTATGAGTCCAGTCAGGGGCCCGGACATCCTGGGAGTCAGGGTGCTGGTCCAAAAGAGAACCCGGAATACCATCAGGTGGTGTACCTCCTCGTTCATCTTGGAGCTCTGCCCCCTGGCCTGGCTGAGCCACCAGTCCAGTGGCTCAAAGAGCCAGCATGGTTGGAATCTTGTTGGGCCCTTCAGAAATGTTGCAGAAACAAGACCGATGAGAAACCAAGCACCACTCAGAGAGTTGGAGAACTCAGATTTATTATGCTAGCTGTTACAGAAGAGCTAGTGCTCTGAAGATCTGGGCCCTGAGCTCAGGGGTAACCTTACTTTTATAGGGCTTAACAAGCAAAGGCAATACATCTGTTCTTAACAAGCAAAGGCAATACATCTGTTATCTAGAAAATTCCTCTTCAGAGAAACTTCCTGAAATTATAAGTCTCTAGTTACTTCAATATCTCACTTTTGCTCCTCTACCCTTCTAATACTTTTGTAAACAGCTCACAATTTTTAATATCTTCTGTATAAATTAACTAGCATGACTTCTGTTTTCCTAACTGTATCCTAAGAGAGGCATCATCAAACAACATTGATGTTAATAAACTAGCTGTATAGAGTATTGTAACAACATACTAATAGCATCAATATTATTACTAATATTAATAAAGAGCTACAATTTATTTGGACTCCATTTTGTGCTAGGCATTTTGTATAATAGCGTCCTTTAAAATAGCTTACACATAGAAGAAGCAATTGAGTCAAGTAAGAGCTATGCCAGTTTTGAATACAATCTTTCAAGATTGTTTAAAAGCATTTTCAATATGTATCTGATAAATAAATACTTAAAGCCAAAACTCAGAATCAACTATTTTGAAGTTAATCTATCTTACATGACAGCTCATTTAGCGGTCCAATAGCCATCCAGCTGTCAATATTGTTAATTTTTTTATTTTTAATGATGGAACTAGAATATGCTTCCAATGAAATGCCCTAGTGCTGTAACATTCAGGCTGTGAAATGCTGCCTTGTCAAGCATTTCAGGTGCCAAGTCCAATTCAATATTCTTTAACGTGTGAAAATAATTTTGGCATAACATTTTATGTTTTCTGAAAAGTCCTCACACTCAAAATGAATAGTTTGGTGCTGCCAATTGACGCCTTATGAAGCTGGCCACTTTTAATTGTTTCCCACACACCTTAGAATGACAATAATACCAAAGTCTAGTTTAATAATTGATTACTTATTTGAAAGAGCTTTATACTTTTCTTTGGCTACCTTTTTTTTAAAAGCTTCCTCTAAAAGAAAAAAGTACCCTAATTTAATTTTTAAGAAAAAGTTTCATTCCTCAAGTTCTTTAGAAAAAAATTTAAAATCTCCCTTAAACATTTAGTTATCTAAATCTTATTAATGGCAGTGATTATTATTTATTTATTTTTCCATTAATTTTTAAGTTATAACTTTAGTACATACTGAATTTCTTCTAACAACAAATTATACTTTATATTTATTATACCATATATTTTGTGTTATAGTTTACCATTTTATATCATTTATGTTTTAGAAATTGGTCAAAACCTAATAATTCTGAATACATATAGTATAAACTATATGTTCCTTCCATATACACAAGCTCCTTAAGGAAAAATATTATGAATATAACAATATTTGTATATATAAGCTCTGGTACTAATAAAACATTCAACTAACTTATTTCTATTATCTCTGTTTTAAGGTTTACAACTTCTAAGTTAATAATGAATTGCTAAAGCATGCCTACTTAAAATTGAGAATTATGACACTTTCATCATGGATTCCATCTGGTTTAGGTGCCCTCTGCCTTGTTTGCTAGTGATTAAAGTGGATAACATTTATTTAACAAACATAGTTTCAGTGCTAATCCTCAAGTGAAAACAAAGCATTCGATATGACAAACAATATCCTTACTCTTTAAAACTTTCATTCAAGAAACATAAGGAAAATAAATAAAATGATAATTCCTCATAATAATAATGTTCTAAAGAGAGTAAATTACAAAAAAAAAAATAATCTGAGGAAGAATGATTATAAATAAGTCCAGAAAGAAATCATCTTAGCAAACATGATGTTCAAACCAGGAACTAAATTTTGTAAACAATATATTC
>NW_011888782.1:39147650-39165586 GCF_000151845.1 Pteropus vampyrus | reverse complement strand
ATCAATATTATTATTATTATATTATTACTATGTTTGTTATTACTTAAGTACCTACTAACTGCTACTTTCCATAGTCATTTCACTTAATTATCAAAAATATACTATAAATAGAAAATTTATGGACTTTTCCAATGATAGTATTGAGGAGACAGTTCAAGTAATTTGGTCAAGATAACAAGGTTATAAACAGCCTGATTGGAATATGACTCAACTAGATTAAAATTCTAATTTATAATAAATACTTCTTAAATAAATACTACTTTTCCAGCATTATACTATGTCCTGGGTAAAGTTACGATACTTAGAATAATAGTTCTTGTTTCAAGATGTGTCTAAAAATACATTTTGGTCTGTGTGTGACTAATTTATTTTCTTCATATAAATAAACCTATACCCTATTGAATAACTTCTAGTGCCTCGTGTTTGTGTAATTCAGAAAACCTAAACATTTTGACATGCATAGTTACAAAACAAAAAGTTAGTTTTCCAGGTATATAAATGCTAATTAAATTATTTATTGAAAGTATATCTATCTTGAAAAATGTATAAGTTCTAAGTGTGCAATTCAATACATTTTTACAAAGTGAACATACCCTAATTCAAAAATTAGAGTAATGCTAGCAAACTAGAAGGTTTACTGCCTCCCCCCATCTCCTTCCAATACTTATCCCCTGTGTTCTTACCAAAGCAACCAGCATTTTCCCTTGTAATGCCAGAGATTAGTTTTGCCTTATTAGACCTTTATGTAAATGTAATTATTTAGCATCCATTCTTTGGTGATGGTTTCTTTCAATTAATGTTATACTTATGAGAACTATCCATGTAATGCATGATCAGTTTTTTCATTCTCATGTAGCATGATCAGTTTTTTCATTCTCATATAGCATTTCATATGCAGCAATTCATGTACACAATCTATCTTGTTAAATATTTGCGTTGTGTCCAGTTTGGTATTACTACAAATTTTTCATATGATAACCCAATTGACAAAACACTTATTATAGATTATCCTCTATTGATGTTTTTTGTCATCTTTGCATGAAGTGTTCATTTAAGGTGTTCTAGTCTCACTCATTCTATTAGTTTACTTTTTTTAAACTTGTATGACTACTACACTGTCATAATAACTTTTCTTTTATAGTAAGCCTTGATATTTGGTAGAATAATTTATCCTACCTTTTCTCCTTTCCTTCAAGAGTCATTCTATTTTTAGTGTTTGAATTTCTAATAATTTAGATATGTTCTCCAATTTTAATAAAATATATGCATAAATTTATTTAGGAGTGTCTTAATTCCACAGATCAATTTGTAGGAAACTGACTTTAATGTGGAAGTTGTCGTCGATATAGTCAGTAATCAAGTCGGATGTAGTATATTCCCTTATCTGTTCAGTTTTTTAAAAAAAATTCCCTTAAGAATATTTTATGTTTTTCAGTAAAAGTCTTTCATATCTTTTTACTTTTCTTACATATTCTTAGGTATTTGATATTATTGATGCTATCCCAAATGGTGTACTTGCATGTGCATATTCATTCTTGTGACCTAGAAATGCAATAGAGATTTTATTGAATATGTATCCAGGAATATTGCTGAATTCATTTATTAGACCTAACAATTTATGTATAATTTGTTTGGATCATTTACATAAATATGTAAACTATTCATTCTGGCATTTTCTTTGTAATCCTTATAGTTTTTAATCATTTTTATTATTGAAATGGCAAGGTCCCCTAATACAATATCAAATAGAAATGATGATAATGGGTTTCCATGTCTCATTCCTAATCTTAGTGGAAATGCTTTTCAAAATTTCCTTGTACAGAGTAATTGTTTTTGTAAGATTTTGTAGATGCTCTTCTACATTCTAACATTCCCTAAATAAGTCAATTTTTGTGATGTAGTGTGCATTTTGTTTTTCAGTAAATTTAATTTTGTAATGTATTATTTGAGTTTTGTATTTATGTTCATGATAGTAAAATACTTATATATTTTTTTTAATAATGCCCTCTTCAGACTTTAGTAGCAAGGATATGCTGGTCTCATAAAAGGAATTGAAAATCTTTCCCCTTTTTCCTCATCTGTGGAAGTTTGTTATAGAATGAAAATTATTTGTTGCTTCTGATTGAAAACATCCCTCAGTATAGAAAACCTTAGCCTTCATTTATTACTGTGGGTATGTTTTTAAGTGCAGATTCTATTTCTTTAATATGTATAAGGGCTAATTAGAATATCCCTTTATTCATGTGTCATTTTTACTAAATTGTATTTTGATTCCTTTAGGAATTTTTTCCTGTTTATTTTTCAAATAATTATTGATATTAGCTATTCATCATACTTTTCATGTTTTTCAATGTCTATAGTATCTATAGTCATATTTTTTATTTCTTACTGATATTGTCTATTTTGTTTCCAAGATCTCTTTACTCTCTCCATTCTCAGAAAGTTATCACTTTTTACATATCTATTCAAAGAAATAATTGTTCCTCCTTTTGTAATTTAGATATATCATATTATTATTTAGTACAAAATGTTTTCTAATTACTTTTGTGATTTACTTCTCTGACTCATGGATTATTTAGTTAAAAAGGTTTACATTTCTAAACATACAGTTGTTTTCAAGTTATATTCTGTTATGATTTTCTAGCTTACTTCCATTTTTCTGTAATCACAGTGATTCTGAATAATTTAAATCTTTATGTCAACATCTGATTGGTGGCATAACATACTGTGAAATTTTATTAACATTGCACATGTACTTGAAAAGATGTGCTTTCTGCAATTTCTGAAAGCTGTCTTCTGTAGATAAAAATTACACCAAGTTTGGTAATCATGGAGTTCAAATCTTCTATATTCTTACTCATTTTTGCTCTGTTTGTCCTATCAAGTATTGAGAAAGATATTTTAAAAACTCCCACTATAATTATGAGTTTTTATGTTTATCTTTTTTGTTTTATCAAATTTTACTTTACCTGTTTTGACATTATGATATTATATGGCTACAAATTAAAATTTACTATATATTCTGGGTTAATTAAGCATTTAATCATCATGAAAATTTCCTCTATCTTTTCCCTTAGATTCAACTGTTTCTGATTAACAGCTCCATCAATTTCTTTTGGTTGATGTTGCTTAATAGTTGAATATCTATGCTTTTAAATAATTTTATGTTTCTTTTATTAGCAGTATATAACTTATTTTCTTTTATATCTGATAACTATTGGCTCTTAAACATAAATTTCACTTTTATTTAATGAATTTTCTGATATTTGAGGGTTTAAATAAATAATTTTACTATTTCCTTTCTAATTATTCTGCTGATTATGTTTCTCTTATCACTTATTTAACTTTTATATATTAATTTTTATTTATTTGTTTTTTAGGCAATGCAACCCTTGGTTGACCTCACAGATTGCAAGAACCTTGTCAGCTTACAATCCCTTACTTTTTAATTTTTTATGCCTACAACACCTGGTCTTCCTAGGTGGTCTCCCATCCAAATACTAACCAGGACCGATCCTGATTAGCTTCCAAGATCAGAGGAATCAGGCTTGTTCAAGATAGCATGGCTGTAGACTATATATTGATTTTTAAAAGTCATTTCATTTTCTTTCTATTATCTGTATAGTTACTCATTCTTATTATATTAACAGTTTCCAGATTTTATTATATATTTCCATCTTTTCAGTATTTAATAAAAATATCTACATTTCAATCTGGAAATGACCAGGGCTTTGGATCACATTAGCTCCATTTATCTTTCTCTGAATTTAGATCCTCTTGCTCTCATGAACTTAAATGTTTAAAACTCTATTAGATGTCACCATATAGGTTTTTTTTTTACCATATAGTTTTAAGCAGCTAATGTTCATTCTGATACATCAAAATACTTCTCTTTCATATATCCTTTATTCTTTCCTGATTCTTTTCTTTCCAGATCTTCTATCTGGTTTCATTTATATTTTGTTTGGCGATAACTCTATAATACTTCTTTTATCACCAGGAATGTTAGTGATATATTTTCTTACCTTTTTTTAAATAAACTGTTTTTCATCTTTATTTTGAGGATAATTTTGCTAAAATTCTAAGGTGGAAGTCCTCCCCCTCACAAAATTTTTAAATATCATATTTAATCATGTTTTTGTTTCTAATGTTTTATCTGAGAAGTTATGTCAGTATTTTCATTGATTATTTGAAGACACTCACTTGTATCTCGTAACTTTTTACTTTTCTATGTCTTCATTTCTTTTATATATTCATTCATGAGAAATATTGATGTCATTGTTTTTGCTGGGGCTATTATATTAGCCTACCCAATAATATTTTATGTCTTTGGGCAGTGATTCTAAAGTTTGCATAGGAGAAGGTCAATGGAATAGGGTCAAATGGAGGATTTAGTTTAAATCCTCCATATATGTACTTATCTTTCAATTACGATACAATTGCTTACACTAACTCAGTTTAAAAATATTTTAAGTTTAAACTTAAATTTACCTGTAACTTAAACAAACACACACACACACACACACACACACACACACACACACACACACACACACTTTTAGTGACTCTATGAAATCCAGGGTTAGAATTAAATAGATATCACTAAAATAATTCTTATATGTTTCATGCTTTAAATTAAACTTGAGTGCTACTACTTCTTGATGATAAGGCCTGCGCTTTCATGGTAGCAAAAAGGAAAAGAAAATAGATGAAATATTTAAAAGTCAACAGCCTTCTACAGGAGGTTATTGTAGAGTAGGGGATGCAAGAAAGCCTGATAACTGAATTCCAGAAAAGAACATGTCTTCCATAGGTGAGCAGAGAGCCACAGCTGCTGAGGAAAACACACACACAAAAATGACAACACTTTTTCTGGGTGCAGATAGGTAGAAGAGTAGACAGAAATTTTAATGACAATTTGAAATAACGAGATAAATTAGAATTCAAAGTCTTCAAATGTAAAGTTTTATCACACAACCTAAAATGTCTCCTCTCTCCTGGATTTTGCTGAGAAAGGAGCAGTAAAGCAGTAGCTGGGAATCAGAAAATTTATGAATTCTCTCTGATTTTCAAAGAGATTACTTTCATAGGTTCTGACACAAAACTGAAATAGCGCTCCAATAACTTTCCAGATTAAATGTTTACAAGATTAAAGAGATCAACCTTTTAGCAACTGTGATATGAGCAGGTAAGGTTTTCACTAACAAGGGATAAAAAACAATCTAATTAAAACCACATCTAAATTGGTATAATATGAATGTTTAGCTCCTTATCCTAGCTGCTAGATATAGGAGAGAGCTTGTAAACCAGGGATGTAAATTGAAAAGTATCATATTCCCATTTTCCCTACATTGTTATTTAATATCAATTGTCAAGAAAATAAGAGAAAAAAAATGAAAAGAAATATACACACACACACACACACACACACACACACACACACACACACATATACACACACACAAAACAGGGAACTTGATACACAATTAAGAGAAAAAATATTCAATAGAAACAGATCCATAGATGACTCGGACATCAGCATTACCATTTAAGAAATGAAGATAATATATATATTATAGCCTCAAGGAGAAAATCAAGCTGGTTCTTTACAAAGTGGAGGCAATCAGGTACATTTTGATTCTCCTTCCCTAAACAGTAAACATTCTGTTTTTTCAATTATGGCTTTACAAAAAAGGACAGAGTGAAGGCCACTTGAAACCTTAAAGTTTTGCCAAGTTAAATGATAAGTCTAAGTGTATCCGCTTTGACATCTTATTACAAAGAAACTAAAAGATGAATTTAAATCTGTTAATGAAAATATTTTAGATTTTGTTTATGAACATGTTTCTAATAATTATTAAATACATTTCCAGTAAAAGAATCTATGCTTCTACGAATTACAAAATGTATTCGTAAATTTACCAATCTAATAAACGCTAACTGCTTACTTAGTTTTCAATAGAAATGGAGGGTTTTTTCAAGAGTTAAAATTCCAATATATATAATTAAAACTAGTAGGAATCATAAGGAAAACAACTTCGAATACAATGAAACAATAAGTTTTCAGTAAAAGAAGGTATAATGTATAAAAAATGTGGGGGAAGGAAAGTAATTTTGTCCTAAAGTAAGCCTGACTTTTTTTCCAGAATGAAAGAGAATAAAAAATTAAAAAAATAAAAAATAAATAAAATGAGAAAAAGTCTAAACACAAAAAGAAAATTGTAAAAGGTTTTGTGGAAAATGTATCTTAAGAAAGGAAATTTTGTGTGGTCAAGGTAAATAAGTTTGAATTTAAATATCAAAAACAAATTGATGAAAAATTAGACTTCTAATTGACCTGGAAATGGCTTTGGGGTGTCCCAAAGAGCCCATGGAATGCCTAAAAATATTTGTTTTTCTCCTTATAAAAGAGGAATAGTAAACTAATTAGATTTATTTGTTATGTTAAAACTACATGGGAAACATTCTCAAATGAAAATAACATTGAGCCTTCTTTATGTTGTATTTGTATGTGTTTTAAGTATTCCAGAAAATTATGTTAAATTCTTAGAAATTTGAGATATCCTGGCATAAGACATCTGTCATTAAAATTGAGGCATACCCTAAAAGGACTGAATCTGAGTATCATATTGTAGCACATATAGACAAAGTCCATGCTATTTCTGCAAAAATGGCCCCTCATTCTCAGACTTGTGTCATCGTGATGCCCTTGTAACATGCCAACAGTCTGCTTCTAAATTAGAGAAACTAAGATGGGTAAAAATGGCAGTAAATTAAACAAATAGTTGGGGTATGGGAAAGCCAAGATGGCCACTTGGTTCTTCCAGACTCCCAGGCAAGCTCCATTTTTTCAGTGTTTGCATTCCTTCATGCATCATAGTGCATTTAAACTGGACTTCATTCAACTGCCACTTAGTATCGGTTATCAATATGTTCTCGTTGTATGTATATTTTCTGGATGGTTTGAAGCCTTTCCTTGCTTCAAGTGTCATGTCTTCAAAGTGACAAAAATGATAGAAAATATGTTCCTACTTGGGGTATTCTTTCCAAGTGCTCCTTTGCAGCTATTTACTTAGCCCCACCATATTCCATGGGATGATGATGGTATTTGTCACTGTTTTCCTTCCCGACATCTGAAATGAGTTCGTTATATTGATGACATAATATCACTGTGATAATTTGCCTCCATTACAGAAAACCTAGCAGGCTCTACTGGATCATTTATAGCAGAGAGAATCAGTAGTGCAGTTACAGGAAATTAAAGGTCCATTCATTACTGTAAATAAAGTTTTGGGGAAGTCGTATGGTTGAGTAAGATTTGTGTTCTCCCCAAGACTGTCACAGAAAAATTAAAAAAAAAAAGTTATTAACCTATACCATACCAAGAAATATGAAAGAAGCACAGGCTTTTGAGAGAATTCTGGGGTAATGGTGAACTTTTATATACCATTTAGCACATTATATTGTCTAGTTAACTAGTTAAGAAGGTGTACATATGGGACTGGGGATCCAAACGATAGACTGCATTTGAGAAAGCAAAATACTGGTCGAACAGATTAAAATCTTGAAATCTGTCAAGAGGGGTTGCCATTTGCATCAAATGTTTCAGTAATCCTGGAAGGCACAGGCTGGGCATTCTGACAAAAGATTAGCAAAAGGAGAGAACACCTCTTGACTTTTGTTCCCTATAGCAAGAGAAAGAGATTAGATACACCTCAACAGACTAGCCAGTTACAGTAAGAATTTCCCTTCTCATCAAGGGGATGCATCGACAACAAACTCCTCCCACCAGTCTCAGCCATGGCTCAGAGTTTTATGTTGGTAAATGGCATGCCTGTTTACAACAGAGGGGTACTACCCTCCAAATGTTCCTGCTCCTATCCTTGTGTCAGTCACAGCAACCTGTAAAAATAAAAATAGGAGAAATTCTGGCTGCAGCCTGATGACTTGAGCCACCTAAAGCCACAATGTCTCTAACCAAGGCAATCTACATAACTGGATGGCAGTTGCCATTCTACAATCCACTGATAGTACCTAGATGAAAACAGGAACAAATCACTGTAGCTATGGGCTGAGTTAATTACAGACACAGAAGTCTGGTTGGTAATTATAGATAAACCTTAGACTCAGGTACTCAGAAAGCAGAAGCTTTTGCAGAAAATATGTGCTTTAGTAACTGACCCATTAGTGGACACTGCAGATTGGTTATATTTAAAAATGGGCACCATAGTGCCCAGGAAGGTTGGCACATAGACAAGGAAGATGTGCTAGGCAATGGATCTGGAGTCAACAAAGGCTTTGGTTCAAGTTTATCTACTCACCAAAGCGCTGGACCAATAAAAAACTAGAAAAGCTAAATACTATGTCTGGGTACCCCCATCAAATAGATAATGACTGGGGGTCACATTTCAAAGGACATGATACACAAGAATGGAAAGAACACAATATTGAATGGAGGTTCCACCTCCCCTATAACCCACAAACAGCTGGGCTGGTGGACCCCAGGAATGGTATCCTTAAGCTACAGATAGAATTGCTAACTGGAAAACCTACCTTGGCTGGGTGGACAAAGGCAATTTCCTAAGTGTTAATTTATTTCAGTGGCCAACCTGTGGCGCCTAATGCCCCATATGCCAGATTAGGAACTCAGACTGAGGCATCTAATATAGTAAAGATGTGGAAAACGACGAACACAGCAATAATCCTGATGCTTGCCATGGACCAATGAACTATAATAATGAGAGTATCAAGCTCTATTGTCCTTGGAATGGGGACCATTTACTGGAATCTTCAATGAGACGTTCTGCTGAGATGGATCAGTAACTTCACACATCTGGAAGGAAGAAACTGCTCAGTCTCTGGTAGGACCCTGTCATCTTAATGCAGTTAGGATTCATGGAGACATGTTATATGTGGACCAGTAAACAAGACACTGAAAGAAGGGAGAAGATGAGGGTCTTGGTCTGGAATATTCTTTTCCCTATTCACCTCCTCACTCCAGAAAGCACCACCACCCCTGGACAACATGTGTGGTTTACACATGCCGGCCATATTCCCAAGGCCATGGCTGTATTAACCTCTAAAGAACAGGCTATGAGTGGCATACTCAAAGGAGAAGATCTCTCCATTCAAGTCCCCATTAAACATTTGTCTTTCTGAACTTAGACTTCTGCTGCTCCTGTCGTATCCTGTTACAGGAGGAACTCATGCCATCATCCAAAGTGAACGTTGTGTTTTTATGACAAATGAATCTGCCAAATATTTCTTCTTTGTTAAAACATCAAGTAAACACCCTAAGTGATCTAACCCCAAGCCTAAGCAACCTATTAGCACACTGATTCAAATCCTGGGGCAAGGGGAGGGGGTGATAAAAAAAAAATGTTATAAATACTTGAATTGCTTATATTAATTCATCTTTTTGTCTTACATGTGTCTGTATTATTGTTGTGAACCATGTCTCCAAATCAGTCAACTGTTGAACATATGAGCTACCTCCCTGCTACTGAAGCCTCTTGCTGACCTCTCAGGGCACCTTGCGGAATAATGGGGCACATGAGATTGCAAGAGCTGATCATGAAGGGTAAAGTGTAGAGAGAAGACTATTCTTTGATGTGACCACTACCAGACCCTTGTGCTAGATCCAGTTAGATCTGGGGGCAGAACATAAATTACTTCACAAAGCCCACTCAGAGACTGTCTGACCCTCTCCCTTATGCTCCACAGTGTGCTGATTTGTGTTGGTTTCTGAAACAGGCCCTTGCTACACTGGAAGTAAGCATTATAGGCAATTTCTCCTACCTGGGGGCGGGGGGTCGCTCCCCAGTACTGCTATCCATCCTGTCCTGTCCTATACAATCCCTTAAGACCTGCAGAGGATATTCAAGGTGTCTCCATCCTGGCCACACCTCTATGTAAGTTCCCTTAAGAAACTCTTAATGTAATTATAGAGTTGTCAGCCTCTTTCTTGGTGTCTCAGTTCTGGGAAATTTTCCCCACAGCAGCAAAAATCTACCACATTATTTTTGCTCATTTGAGAAGTTGAGAAGTAATGTGAATAAATTTATAAGTCACTTTCTGGACAACTGCAGTGAAATCTTAGAATATAACCTTACTTTTCAACATATATAGGACTTCCTTTTGAGAACTGGGTGATAGACTAACATGCACAACTCTAAAATGGCTTCAAGCTGATCTTCTTTTGATAGTTAGCAAGTAAGAAAAAAATGAAAAAACTCTGCATCTAATTAATCAAATGTTTGGCTCTGTTCCAATTTTCTAGTACATAATCTAGAATGGGGAAAATAGACTCTCAGTGTATTTGTTCCCTTTACACCATTGGGGCATCCAGGGAAATGCCAAAGCAGGATCCTCAATATGCAGGGCCCATAACAAAGGCCTCGTTTGCCTGGGTACTGTTTCTCTAAAAGTTAGAAGCATTGGTAGAGATCAAGCTAGAAACGTGAGAGAGATTATACTTATGTAACACAGACTAAAATCAGATGCAGACGTACATTAAGCTTGTGAGCTGCAGCTGAGATGAGTCATAGCTTGTAAATCGTTCTTATTTGGCCATTAGTAATTTGAAGATATAAAATTATGTGGTTTTAAGGTCAACCTAATAGTACACTGCTGTTAATAAGAAATTTTCATGATTTCCCATCAACCTACACATTGAGTCATGTTTCTGATATCAGGTTAATTCACCAACATTTGAATCGTTTCCCTCTAAAAAAAAGTATAACCTAGAGTGACATATTCATTTTAACAGATTATGAGAAACTAAATTTCATCTAATCAATCTTGAAAAGACTTGGCTCTAACTTACCCTGCCCAGTATTTTGTATATATTAATATCTATTAGAGAAGTCAAATTAAAAAAATATTTTAGATTGAAGAGAAATACATCTTTCCCTGATGTTTGAGTGCTTTTCAAAGAATCTATTATCTAAGATTCTTAATAATTATTAATAAAGACAGACCAATTCCATTTCTAAAGGATATACTCAAGTAAAATCAATTATTTGAGTCCATGTAACATATACAGATATGGCATAAAAACTATAAGGGAAAGATAATCCAAATATTTCAATGATTATCATTTAATCATTATGTATTAGTTGTATTATAGAGTATCCTCTAATATGTACTGAATTAGAAACAACAGTAATAATGTAATTATAGTAATATGTCCCTTAATATAAAACTTCTCAGGCACCAGTAAGGTAAAAATGGCTAGAAAAAATGTGATGCATTTTTTTTTTAATTTCTAAAATAACAAAGGTATAAAAATATTCGACAATTTATCCCAGTCAACAAAACAAGCCTATAATGTGAATTTAATCTAAAGTGAGTTATACTGATTTCCATAATTATCCAATAAAAACAATCAGCAATTCTGGATTCATTAACTATGCATAGCATCCCTATTATTTGCATTTCTATGTTCAAATCACACTGTGACTGAGTAACGCAGAAGAAATAAGCAAAACATATTTTCAATAGATTGTTCAGATAAAATCTGTCTATCAACCTTACTCACCTTTTCCAGTTTAGTGTGCCTTTCTCGTCTCTGGCTTCCACCTTTACATTTGCACTAGATTTTAGATTAATAATTCGTTAAAAAGGAAACAGTATTTTCTACATCCTCACTGTCACACATTAATTATAAGACTTTTTAAGACTGTCTACATAGACATATCATAATTACCTATCATCCATAGTTTATTTTAGGGTTTATTCTTGATGTTGCAAATTCTATGGGGTTAGATAAATATACGATGACATATACCTATGATTGTAATATCATATATAGTACTTTCATTGTCCTAAAAACCCTCTGTGCTCTTCCTATTCATCATTCTCCACCCCTAACCTTGACAACCAGTGATGTTTTTATTGTCTCTATAGTTCTGCCTTTTCCAGTATGTCCTATATTTCTGCCTTTTCCAGCATCCTTCTCAGATTGGCTTCTTTCACTGAGCAATATGCGTTTAAGGTTCTTCCACGTTTTTTTACAGCTTGATGGCTCATTTCTTTTAAGCACTGAATAATATTCCATTTTCTGGGATTGTTTATCCATTCACCTACTGAAGGACAATTTGGTTGTTTTTAAGTTTTGGCAATTTATAAATAAAGCTGCTATAAACATCCATCTTCGGGGTTTTGTGAGGACATAAGTTTTCAGCTTCTCTGGGTAAATACCAAGGATCTTGATTGCTGGATCTTACAGCAGGAGAGTGGTTAATATTGTAAGGAACCACTAAACTGTTCTCCAAAGCATCATCTTACATGCTTCATTCTTGCCAACATTTAGTGTTGTCATTATTGCAGATTTTGGCCATTCTTCCAGATGTGTAGTGGTATCTTGTTTTTGTTTTAATTTGCATTTCCCTGATAATATATGGCATGTAGCATTTTTGCATATGCTTATATCTGCTTTGGTGAGGTGACTGTTAAGGTCTTTGGCCCATTTTTTAATCGAATTATTTTCTTATTATTGAGTTTTAAGTGTCCTTTGCATATTTTGGATAACAGTCCTTTATCAAATGGATCTTTTGCAAAATTTTCTAGTCTGTGGCTTGTTTTCTAATATTATTGATATTGTCTTTTACAGAGTAGAGGTTTTGAATTTTAATGAGTTTATTATATCATTTCTTTTATGAGTCATGCTTTTTATGTTTTATCTGAAAAGGTATCAGTATATCTGAGGTTATCTACATTTTCTCCTATTTTCTTCTAAGATTTATGTAGTTTTGTTTTTTACTTTTAGTTCTATAATCCATTTTGAGTTAGTTTTTGTGAAAGGTATAAGGTCTGTGTCTAGATTTATTTATTTGATTGATTGATTGATTGATTGATTGATTTTGGCATATGAATGTCTAGTTGTTCCAGCAACATCTGTTGAAGAAACTAGATTTGCACCATTGTATTGTCTTTGCTCCTTCATCCAAGATCAGTTGACTATTTACAGGAGTCCATTTCTGGGCTCTCTATTTTGTTCCATTGATCTATTTGTCTATTCTTTCACCAATTCTATACTATTTTGATTATTATAGCTTCATAGTAAGTCTTGAACTCAGGTAGTGTCATTCAACTTTGTTCTCCTCCTTAAATACTGAGCTAGTTATTCTGGAGTTTTTGCCTTTGAGTTAGTTATTCTGGAGCTTTTGCCTCTCCATATAAACTTTAGAATCAGTTTGTTGATTTCCTTAAAATAACTTGCCGGTATTTTTACTAGGATCGTATTGAATTTATAGAACTGGTAAGAACTGACATCTTAATAATATTGAGGCTTACTACCCACGACCATGAAATACCTGTTTATTTCATTTTATAATTTTATTAATCAGTTTTAAAGTTTAACTCATAGAGATATATATATCCTGTTGGATTTATACCTAAATCTTTTTTGGGGGCTGCTAATGTAAATAGTATTTTATTTTAATTTCTATTTCTACTTATTCACTGTTAGTATGTAGTATAGTTTTGATATTAAGGTAATGATGGCCTGGTAAAACAAAATTAGAAAGCATTCCTTCCGCTTATATTTTCAGAAAGAGATTGTAGAGAATTATAACATATTTTCCTTCAGTGATCAGTAAAATTCACCTGTGAAATCATCTGAATATAGTGCGCTTTATTTTTTTGAAATGCTACTTGTTTTTGAGTATTTTTAATAGATATATACATATTAAAGCCGTGGCCGAGAGGCTGCCTGCTCCATCTGTCTCTCTAGCCCCTGGTGCCTCTGCCTCCCCTCTGCAGCCCACCCTATTCCTGCTCTCCTCCCAAACGTCAATAAAGGGAAGTCACAAAATATCCTAAAAAAAAAAAAAAAATTATATATATAAACCTATTTAAATCGTCTGTATTGCCCTTAATGTGAATTTTTCGAGTTTTTGCTTTCAAAGACTTGATTATCACCTTCAATACATTTTCTTTTGATTTTTTTTTTAGTGTTTCTACCTCTCTGTTTACACTACAAATTTATTTCATGTTGTCTACTTTTTCATTAGAGCCCTTTACATAAAAATCATAGTTATTTTAAATTCCTTGACTAATGATTCTAATATTTGTGTCATATCTTCGTGTGGTTCTGACTTGTTATGTCTGTTCAGACTTTGTTTTTCCTTGCTTTTTTGCATATATTGAAATTTGCTGTTGAAGGCCAGTGTATCAGGTAAAAGGGCCTTATAAAAATGAGCCTTTCTTATGAAATTTTATGTTAATCTGGATGGCAGTTGGACTATGTTTAATATTTGCTGTAACTGTAGGTGAAAGAGGCGAGAAATGCCTCCAGTTTGTTTTCTACTGTTGAGTTTGGGCTCCTCTAAGTACTCATCTTTAAAGGGAATCTGCCTCTTTCACCTCTTTCACATATAATTCATTGTTATACTGGAGTCCAGTTGGTGCAGTATTAAAGTGTAAGTAAGGGGAAATAGTCTATAATTTTATGTTTGAATCTCAGAGTTTTATTGAGCCTGTATCTTTGTGACTTTCACAAGGGTATCTTAGCTTTTCTTTTTTCCCACTTAGATGGGACAAAGAGGCTAGAGTAGGATGAAGTACTAGAAATTCCCTTTTTCTCAGTATAACACAGCTCTGTTAAAGACTTTTACCTTAAAAGAGTACGTGTCTTTGAAATGAATTATGCTCTTGGTGTATTTCACAAAGAATACTCTCCATCCAGAGGGAAAAATGGATTTTAGCTCTACATCTTGAGAACCTAGTGGGATTCCTAAAGTTAAAACTCATGAATAGTATATGAATCCCAAAGACAGTGGTCTCCAGGAATTTCTCACTTTCAAATTAGTTCACACCCAGCCTCCAACGAATCATCAAAATTGTCACTGAAGTGTTCCTACCAGTTCATGGCTCCAGCTGCTTCTGCTACAGAAGGTAAATCTTATTTGTGACAATCTCAATTTGCCTGTCTCTCTAAGACTATTATTTCAGTTTTCTGTTAAGTTCAGTAAGTCATTGATCATCAGTTTGTTCTAATTTCAATTTGTTCAAATCTCAAAAATGGGAGTAATAACTTCTAAGCTCTTTACATGTTGGAGCTAAAACTGGAAGTCCATGGTTATATTTTTATTAATTCTCTTTCTCTCGATTTTAGAATTTAAATTTATTTTTTCTTATGTTCATGTTTTAAAAATTCCATGAAAGAAAATAAATTCTAATTCTTATATCTCTCTTTCTGTGAAAGTAGCATGGAATTTCATACAATAGTAACTTACCAGAATGCCTTCTTCATAAATTTATGCTAAGAAATTGAAAACTAGTAAAAAAAAAACAAGAACAAACCAATAAACAAACAAAACAAAGCCAGGCATGGAAAGAAAAAGAAAAGACAGTAGTGACTAGATTTATTTTGTTACGATTTTTAATAATTGTTTTAAAATAATGCTTCCTTTAACCTTTAAAGCATCTATTTAAAAAATATCAACAAAGAAAATTGAGTCTTTTGTATTCCAGAGACTTAACAAGGATTCTTTAAGTGGTCCTTGTTATATGGCAAGAATTCAGGGAGTTTATGGTCATAGATGGGAAAATAATAGATCTGTTTTCATTTAACTCTAACTGAAATTTAACATTTCCCTCAAGTATGAATGTAGGCAAAAATAGACAGTAAAAAAAAGCAGTAGCTGTGACTTTAGTAAAACTTATAGCAATAAAAGTCACAGATATTTTCATATCACCCACAGTTACTGCAGACTTTTTAAAATATTGTTACATTAATCAATATTCTGAAATTATAATAGTTCTTAGACCTATTAAACAAAAACATTTTAACTCCCCTTGCTGAATGCCTTTTTAAAAGAAAGCGTTTATTAGGCCATTGCCAGCTAAAAGATCGGTCTTGGGACATGGATTCTAAACCACCAGAATCATGGCTAGGTGAGAATGACATGTCCATCATCCTGGAGTTTTGTAAATCTTTTTATACATCAGGTGGGTCAGAAAGATGTTAATCATTCTGAAATAATTTACATTAGCTATACACAAAGGGGATGAGAGAAGGTGAAACAGAGCTAGTTCTGTTTCAGGAGCAGCAGCAGAGTCTACAAGGAAGCAATGTTCACTCCTGTGGATTAGCTGCTGGCAGCAGATTGGAAAATTCACATGTAAACAAGAAGTGGAGGCTTTAGGGTCAATGGCACTGGGCTATTTTTTATTTTGATAATTGGAGAAATAGCCACCTGAAAATTAACCCTAAATTCCAACAAATATACAGGAATGTGAGCAGTCTTTTGTCAGAGCTGGTCTACATATTAATAGGCTAACTGTTCTGGTATTTTTTTCTCTCACTCCCTGGCTATAATTTTAATTTAGAACATCTCAGAATTGTTTTTTTTTTTTTTTTCTTGTCAGACTTATCTGCTAGATCTTTTTATTTAATACACTAATAATCACAAATACTTTTACATCACAAATGTAATACTTTAAAACAATTTAGTATGTTAGTAAGTTATTATCCTTTGCAAACCAACGTACTTATACATTTAAAAATACTATTATTGAGAAGAAGTACACAATTGTAACTAGACTGCATAAAGATCTTTGGCACATGTAAGGAAATTGACCCACTGAGAGAAAAACAAATACCCTCCCCCCGCCATGTACAAACAATGGAGTGAAGAGGCATTTTATATATAGATACTATAATTGTTCTATAGGTTCTTGTCTTGATGAAAAATTTTAAATTACTATTACTAGGGATATTTATTATAATAAAAGTCACGGGTATTTATTATTTGTTTAGTAGCATTAAAGAGAAAAAAAAACATCTCAGTGCCACCTTTAGCCACAGGGTATCATTTCCCTGCTTTCATCATTCCTGCCATTCCAGATGACCAAAGAATCTGAGACTGCCTCAAGTTCTGTTGCATAGACAGAACACAAGCCATTTTTTCTGTGGTGATCATGACAACTTCATAAATACCATCAAGGAAAAAATCCAGGTCCTTTCTGTTCTGGGATCCCCCAATATTGCTAGATATTTGGAATTCTAAACAACCGCTCTACCTCTAGCTCAAAGTCAGGCACGAGTAGAACACAGAACATTCTCTCCAAAACCCATAGAACATATGTTTTACTCACTTTGCTATGATTACCCCAGAACAAGAAATTTTGATCATCTCTCTGATGATATTTGCCAGTTATCTTGATTCTAATAAGTTCAAGACTTTTAAATAATAAAAAGTTAGAACAACCCCTTCCCACCCGCTCCACTCTTATGAGCACACTTACTGTGTTTCTTTTCCATGAAGCAAAGAATACTGAATGTTTAGCTACTAAATATGGAAAAGGCATTTGTAACATAATTTTTAAAGTAATTCTATTAATATTTCATAATATTATGTTTTAAGCACTTCTTTTGCTTTTTTCATTTTTTTTCTGATTATGCCTCTAAATAATGTTTTAAGTTTTATTAATAATGTCTTCTTATTTTCTGTATCTTCTGATGTTTTGACATTTGGGAACTTGATGATTCTGAAGAGAATGCCCCTCCCAGGGTAAGCCAATTCCTAGAGATAATGCGTCTTTTAAATGCAAACCAACCAATCCCAAACCATATTTCCCAACTACCTCCTTTAGTTAGCTCTTATACTCCAGACCACTATCCTTCTACTTTGAACATCGAAGTCCCAAATACCAGAAATTAAGACAGCTCTAGGTCCCAGAAACCGCAGCTCAGGTTCTCTCTTGCCCACATTTCTCCCTTTCCTCCTGAACAACTCCGGTGCTTCCCCTTGTGGCCGTGTCTGGTACAGTATGCGCTCTGAGTAACACGGGGTGCTGTGAATAACCATTCTTTCAATTACTTACATTTTAAAACATGCAAAAATAATTATGTGTATATCAAAGTATTTGATAATTTTATTAGGATAAGTTAATAAAGATTTAAATACTTTGTTTTATATATATATAAT
>NW_011888782.1:39142970-39147080 GCF_000151845.1 Pteropus vampyrus | reverse complement strand
TGCTTGCTTGTGGCAAAGATTGTTAGCTGGTCTTAAACCTTCTTCTCCTTCTGAGCATATAGGAAGAAGACTTTCCAAGACTCACTAGATGTAAAGCTAGACTGTGGCTGGAAAATAGGTGGTGACTTCTGAGAAGATATAGTATGTGTTCCTTCTGGACCTGGCTTATAAACAGCTGGCAAAGTAATCCATAAAGGTTTATTTCCATATAGTGACTGAAGGTAGAAGACAATAAGGAATCCTAGAGGAGAGTGGTACCTAAAAAGTGGTACCTACTAATTTAGCATAATTGTCTTTCTTTGAATGTTTATTTATTTTATTTTATTATTTTATTTTATTATTTTAGTTTATTCATTTTATTTTTATGTGAGGTGATCCTTGGTTGACTCACAGATTGCAAGGACCTTGTCAATTTACAATCCCTTATTTATTTATTTATTTTTTTTACGCCTACAGCACCTGGTCTTCCTAGGTGGTCTCCCATTCAAGTACTAAACAGGGCCAACCCTGCTTAGCTTCCAAGATTGGACAGGATCGGACTTGTTCAGGGTAGATGGCTGTAGACTCTTTGAATTTTTTAACATTACTTAAATCTTGTTTTCTTCATAGTTGACGATTATAATTTATCCAGGGTATGGTTCAATGTTTTACGCTTTTCAATAATTTTGTCTGGTACATGGTGATCTCTTTGTTATTTCAAATAAAAGCTTTTCTTCAGTTTGACATTTCCTTTTCTATTTTGGGGCACATTCTTATGTTTGATTAATTGTATTACTTTGTTCAGACATAACAATTAACCAAAAATACTGTTCTTCGGAATTGTTCTCCATGGGCTTTGGGGTCAAGTTGACCTGCTTTTAAATCACCTGCTTAATGACTGCATTGTCTTGGTAAAATGTCTTAATGTCTCTCATCATTAGTGTCTGCATCTACAGTCCTTACTTTGTGGAGTTGTAGTGAAAAAATGTAAAGTTAAATTTAGTTTAAATATATATGTAAATAGTACCTAGTATATTTTAATCAATTCATAAACAGTGGTTGATTTTTTTAGGCTTCCTATACACTCCAAGCTCTTTTCTCCTTTAGAATAGTGTCCTATATTGTCCCCTTAAATCCACCTCCCCCTGTTTAGTTTCATAACACAATTTGAAATTATTTTCTTTATTTTTTTGCCAAGAATAAAGGCATTATGATAATGAAATATATATTTTTATTTTCTTTCTCTCTTTCTCTCTTATTTCTCCCTCCCTCTCTGCATTCCTTCCTTTTTCTAAACATCTATATTCCCAATAGATATCACTATACCAGGAATATAATAAACATTTAATTATTTCATCAGTATATTTTCCTATTATTGCAAAGTTCTTTCACATGTCTTTCATATTCTTTTTTATTTTGTTGCACTATAGATTTTGTTTTTGTCTATTTCTAATGCTTTCATTCTTTTAATACTGTAAATATTTTTCATTTCTCTAACTCTGCCAATCTCATCTCAGTCTTTAGCCTTCATTTCTCATCTTTCATCTCTTTCATTTCCTCAAGAGGACTAAAGTGATATTGTAAAAAATATACCTTTTTATCTTAGAATATAATTAATCTTTTCCCATTATTGCTATTCTTGCATGTCATTCAACTTTTTCCACAGGTACATGTTGCTTTTTCTTATAACTACTTGCATGACCAAAAGGCATGACTGAACTCTTTCAACCTTCTCTCACTTTTTATCTGAATGTTTTCAAAGCCCTACCTGTGATCTTATCCTAAGAAATATATGATGTATATATTTTAAATTCTCTCTCTCTTTTTTCTCTCCTTTCTCTCTTCCTCTCTCCCTCTCTCCCTCCTTCCCTCCCTCCTTCCCTCCCTCCCTCCCTACATACCACTTAGACTGTCAGAGACTCTAGGAGTCTGGGAAAAGAACTAGTGTCAAACATTTTCATTAGGGGCACTCTCTTTGCCTGATTTTTCTCTCATTACCCTAGGGAGGATCTTTCCAAATCTTGCATAACATATATTCGATTTTTACATTCTATGTACACTGATGCAGAAAAAGATATAGCAACTTTTTTTTTTTTTTTTTCCTAAAAGCATCTTGGCAAAGCTCAGAAGCTTATATTTCTGTTGATGGTAGTAAAAAAAAAAAAAAAAAAAAAGCCGAAAGTTAAGAACAGACAGTAAAATCTTACCATTGACAAAGATATCTGAGTTTATTTCCAGGTTTGAGATAGTTTAAAGGATCTAAGACTTTTTTTTTTTTTAAGTTCTTTCAACACATATACCATGTAACTTTCTCTGATCCAGTTTTCTTTTTGTCTGTACTACCCTCTATCTTGGAGGTATGCTCATAGGGATTGCAAAAAAAAATAATAATTAAAGGCCCTTTGGTTTCTATTTGGGTTGCTCAGTGGAGAGCCTACTAGGGAGAGTTCAGGGAGAGAGAAGAGTGTAATCTTTATCTGCTGAATCCCTGACTGTTACAGGTAATTTCTCATTTTTTCCTCCAAAATTGAGTCTCAGAATAGGGGAATTATCAAGTTTTCTTATAATGAAGTGGAAAAGATGCCACTTCTCATTGTGCTGACTTCTGAATTCTTAATGCATTTCCTCTATGTTTTTTCATGGCTTGATAACTTATTTCTTTTTAGTGCTGAATAATATTCCATTTTCTGGATGTATAATAGTTTCTTTATCTGTTCACTTACCGAAAGGCATCTTGGTTGCTTCTGACTTTTGCAATTATAAATAAAGCTGATATAACCATCTTCGTATAGGTTTCTGGGTGGAAATAAGTTTTAAACTCTTCTGAGAAAATACCAAAAAATATGATTGCTGGATCATATGGTAAGAGTTGTTTTAGTTTGTAAGAAACCACCAAACTGTCCTCCAATAGAGTGCTTTACCATTTTGCATTCCTACCAGCAATGAATGAAAGTTTCTGTTGTTCCATATCATCACCAGTATGTGATGGTGTCAGCATTCTGGATTATGGTCATTTTAATAGTTGTACAGCATATCACTGTTATAACTTGCATTTCCCTGATAACATGATGTGGAGCATCATTTTATATGATTATTTGCCATCCGTATATCTTCTCTGGTGAGGATTAAGTTAAAGCCATAGGTCATCGCTTTTAAATGGGTTGCTTGTTTTCTTATTGTGAGTTTTAAATGTTCTTCTCATATTACAAATAACATTGTTTTATCAGATATGTCTTTTGCAAATATTGTTTTCCAGTATGTGGCTTGCTATCTTATAGACAGTGTTTCTCGAAGAGCAGAACATTTTAATTTTAATCAAGTACAGCTTATTAATTATTTCTTTCATAGATTGTCCCTTTGGTGCACTATCTAAAAAGGCACCATTAAAAAAAAAAAAAGGCATCATTATACCCAATCATCTAAATATTTTCCTACGTTACCTTTTGTGTGCTTTATAGTTTTATATTTATATTCTTTATCATCCATTTTTAGGTCTGTATCTAGATTTATTTTGCACATGGGTATCCAGTTGTTCAAGAGATGTTCTTTGTTCCATTATATTCTCTTTGCTCTTCTGTACAATATTAGTTGATTACATTTATGTGTTTCTATTTTTTCATCAGTACCACACTGTCTTGATTACTACAACTTTTGGTAAGTCTTGAAATCAATTAGTGTAAGTCCTCCGGCTTTGTTCTCTTTCAATATTGTGTTGGCTATTCTGGGTCTTTTGTCTCTCTATATAAACTTTAGAATAAGTTTGGCAATATCAAGAAAATAATATGTTAAAATTATGATTGGTATTGTGTTGAATCTATAGGGGAAAAAAGATAAATCCTACCTGCTCATGGTATATAATTATTTTTATACATTGCTGAATTCCATTTGCTAATATTTTGTTGAGGATTTTTGCAACCATGTTTATGAGAGATATTGGTCTACACTTTTATCCTAATGTCTTTATCTGATTTGAGTATTAAAGTAATGTTAGCCACAATGAATGTGTTAGGAAGTATTCCCTCTGCTTCATTACTCGGAAGGAGACTGCAGGGAATTGGCATAATTTCTTCCTCAATTGTTTGGTAGAATTCACCAGTGAACCCATCTGGATCTGGTGCTTTCTGTTTAACA
>NW_011888782.1:39138068-39142920 GCF_000151845.1 Pteropus vampyrus | reverse complement strand
TATCATCCATTTTTAGGTCTGTATCTAGATTTATTTTGCACATGGGTATCCAGTTGTTCAAGAGATGTTCTTTGTTCCATTATATTCTCTTTGCTCTTCTGTACAATATTAGTTGATTACATTTATGTGTTTCTATTTTTTCATCAGTACCACACTGTCTTGATTACTACAACTTTTGGTAAGTCTTGAAATCAATTAGTGTCAGTCCTCCGGCTTTGTTCTCTTTCAATATTGTGTTGGCTATTCTGGGTCTTTTGTCTCTCTATATAAACTTTAGAATAAGTTTGGCAATATCAAGAAAATAATATGTTAAAATTATGATTGGTATTGTGTTGAATCTATAGGGGAAAAAAGATAAATCCTACCTGCTCATGGTATATAATTATTTTTATACATTGCTGAATTCCATTTGCTAATATTTTGTTGAGGATTTTTGCAACCATGTTTATGAGAGATATTGGTCTACACTTTTATCCTAATGTCTTTATCTGATTTGAGTATTAAAGTAATGTTAGCCACAATGAATGTGTTAGGAAGTATTCCCTCTGCTTCATTACTCGGAAGGAGACTGCAGGGAATTGGCATAATTTCTTCCTCAATTGTTTGGTAGAATTCACCAGTGAACCCATCTGGATCTGGTGCTTTCTGTTTAACAGGTTATTAAGAATGTATTCAACTTCTTTAGTAAAGATAGGCTTATTCAGATCGTCTATTTCTACCTTTGTGAGTTTTGGCAGATTGTATCTTTCAAGGAATTGGTCCATTCCATCTAAGTTATCAAATATGTGAGCATAAAATTTGTTCATAAATCTTTTTTATCTTTTTAATATCTATGTGAACTATAGTTATATCTCCTTTCATTTTTGATATTAGTAATTTGAGTCCCGTCTTTTTTTTTATTAGGCTAGAAATAGGTTTATTGATTTCATATATCTTTTCAAGTGATAGTTTATGGGTTTGGATTTTCTCTATTAGCTTTCTGTTTTGAATATTATTGATTTCTGCTCTAATTTTTATTATTTCTCTTTTTCTTCTTCCTTTGGATTTAATTAGTTTTTCTTTATCTATTTGGCTAAGGTGGAAGATTAGATAATTGATTATAGATCTTTCTTCTTTTCCAATACATGCAATCAATGCTACAAATTTTTCTTTAAGCACTGTTTTTGCTGCATCCACATATTTTGAATAAGTTTTGTTTTAACTTTTATCTAGTTGAAATATTTTTAAATTTCCCTTGATATTTCCATTTCAGCTCATCTGTTATTTAGAATTGGGTTGTTTAATCTCCAAGTATTTTTGTTTTTCTAGATATTATATTTTTCTATTATCAATTTCTAGTTTAATTCCACTATAGTCTGAGAACAGACATTACATGGTTTCTGTTCTTTTAAATTTGTTAATGTATGTTTTATGACCCAGAAGATGGTCTATCTTGGTGAATGTTCCATGTGAGCTTGAGAAGGAATGTATATTCTGTGGTTGCTGGATAAAGTAGTTTTTAGTGGTCCATTATATCTAGTTGATTGATGATGCTATTAAGTTCAACTACATTCTTTCTGATATTTAAGAGTGGATCTGGCCATTTCTGTTAGAGAAGTTTTGAAATCTTCAAGTTTGGCCTGGATTCATCTATTTCTCCTGGCAGTCCTACCAGTTTTTGTCTCACATATTTTTACACTCTGTTATTAGGTACATATACATTAAGTGCTGTTGTACGTTCTTGGACAATTGAATTATCTTTATGTAATGCCCTTCTCTCTTTATCTCTGCTAACTTTCCTTGCTTTGACGTTGCTCTGTCTGAATTTAACATAGTTATTCTTGTTTTCTTTGAATAAGTATTAGGATAGTATGTTTTTCTTCATCCATTTACTTTAATCTTTCTGTTTTCATATTTAAAATAGTTTTCTTAGTCTACATCCGTGCCACCCTGAACATGCCTGATCTCATCTGATCTCGGAAGCTAAGCAGGGTTGGGCCTGGTTAGTACTTGGATGGGAGACCACCTTGGAATACCAGGTGCTGTAGGCATTTAAAAATATAAACAAACAAATAAATAAAATAGGTTTCTTGTTGTTGAATCTTGTTTTTTTTTTTTTTATCCATTCCGACAATCTCTGTCATTAATTGATGCATTTAGACCATTAACATTCTAAGCAATTATTTTCGTAGTTGGATATTTATCATATTTATTACTGCTTTTTATTTGCTGCCTTTGTTCTTTCTTCTTATTTTGTCTTCTACTCCTTTCCTATCTTTTGTAGTTTTACATGGAATCATTTTATCTGAATTCTTAACATATCAGTTATATTTATTTTACTTTTTTAGCGATTTCCCTAGAGTTTGCAGTATACATTTATGACTAATCCAAATTCACTTTTAAATAACATTATATCCCTTCACAGATATTGTGGATAATTCATAACAATAATTCTAATTTTTCTCTTTCATCCCTTGTATTATTATTGTCATTCATTTCACTTATATGTAAGCTTATAAAAGTATATATAAATACATTGTTGCCATTATTATTTTGAAAAAAAACTATTATAATTAGATCAATTTATAAGAAAAATATTTTTATTTTTATTTTCATTTCACTTACTCTTTCTCTTTTGTTCTTCCTTTCTTTATGCAGATCTGAGTTTCCACCTATATTATTTTATTTCTCCAAAGAACTTTTAGAATTGCTTCCAAGGCACATCTACTAGCAGAAAAATTCTCTAAAATTTTGTTTGAGAAAAACTTTTTTTTCTTTCATTTTTTCCCAGGACAGTTTCATAGGGTATATAATTCTTGTTTGGTGTCTTTTTTTTCCCTTCAGCATTTTACATATTTTACTGCCTCTCTTCTTGCACAGTTTCTGAGTTGAATGTAATTCTTAAATTTGCTCCTCTATAGATAAGATGTTTTTCTCCTCTGGCTTGTTTCAGAATTTTTTCTTTATCTTTGACTTTCTATAGTTTGAAGTTATGCTTAGGTATAGTTTGCTGTTTGTTTGTTTGTTTTGGCATTTATCCTGTTTGATGTCTTCTGCATATTCTTGATGTATGGTTTGGTATCTGATATTAGTTTGAGAAAATTCTCAGTTGTTATTGTTTCAAATATTTCATCTCTTTCTTTTTCTTTCTCTTGATAGTACCTTCACTTGTACATTACACATTTTGTAGCTGTCTTATACTTTGTAGATATTCTGGATTTTTATTCAGTATGTTTCCCTTTGCTTACAGTTTTGGAGATTTTTATTGACTATTCTCATATTCATTAATTCTTTCCTTAGCTATGCGTCATCTTCTAATAAGCCCATTGAAGGCATTCTTAAGGGGTGTTATAGTGTGTATATTTCTTTTTTTTATCTCTAGCATTTCTTTTTATTTCTTAGAATTTCCATCTCTCTACTTACACTGCCCATCTATTCTTGTCTGCTGTCTAGTTTATCCTTTAGAGCCCTTAGCATAGTAAGCTTATTTTTTTAATTACTTTCTGAAAATTCCAGTATCCCCCTGGCCCCACAACATGTCTAATTTTGTTCTGATGCTTGCTCTGTCTTTTTGAACTGTGTGTTTTATCCTTTAGTATCCCTTATAATTTTTTCTTGATCCCTGAGCATGATGTCCTGGGTAAAAACAAAAACAAAAACAAAAACAAAAACAAAAACAAAAACAAAAACAAACTACTATAAATGTGCTTTTATTAATGTGGTGTTAAGTTGTGGGGGGAAGGGAAGCATTCTATAGTCCTATGATTAGATCTGTGTTTTATTAAGCCTGTACCACAGAACTGTGAACTTCACAAGTGCTTCTCTTTCCTGTCTTTAGATAGAATAGGATGTTTAGATTTGTCTGGAGTTGGGTATATATCTCTCCTCTCAAATGGAAGTCTAAAGCTTGCTGGAATTGGGTATTTCTCTTCTCCTGGTCAGTTAGGCTCTAATAAAACCCCAGCTAGTTGGGCTCTGGTTAAACAGTTTCCCCTGAGGCAGATCTTATTAACAAGAACCTAATGATCTGGCATTTTTCAAAATGGTTCCTTTTTTTCCCTTCCCCTCCTAGAAACACAAGCTTTTTCTCCAGTGTTCACTGAGAACCTGGTAGAGCAATATGTTAATTCATAAAAGTACTGGGGCATCCGATGACTGGGTCCCTTTGGAGTATTTACTCCTCACTGGGACTGCAGCAATTTGTCAATTACATTTCACATTTTCCTACCCTGACAGTGGTGCCCACCCAGGTGTACACTTGTGGGTTCCTGCTCAGTTAAGTTGTGATCCTCTGTATATACTTGTCTCTCCAATTCTGAGGACAGCAGTTTGCCCTATGACCGCACTACTCTTATGGATTTAAGAAGAGTTGTTGATTTTTCAGTCTATTAAACATTTTACTTATCGTTAAGATGTGGTGTTGACTTCCAAGTTTCTTATATGATGACCCTTGTGTACCATCCAGTTTAGGTTTTTTTTTCTTTTAGCATGACAAACAGATCCAGGTCTCAGCCATTCTCCATCTAATCCAAAGCTGAGGATGTTTATCCTGTAACTTGCTGTCAGATATCTCCTCCTTAGCCAGAGTAGCTCTTTGCAGGCTTGCTGTATCATTTCAATAATTTTCTAACTCACCCTGTGATGGTACACAGAACACTGAGAGTCAGCCTAAGAAAAAGAAGAGCTGAGAAATCCACATTTGACTGAAGAGAGAGTTAGCTTAGGGATATTTGATTAGATATTCCCCCTTATCCATTTCTAAACTACCACCAGAGAGGCACACTCTAACTCCAGTACCATGATGAAGACATGGACTTTTCTAAGGGGCTTTCAATTTTCTTGGCTTCATTAACTGGATCTATAATTCATAGAA
>NW_011888782.1:39132053-39137868 GCF_000151845.1 Pteropus vampyrus | reverse complement strand
TATACACACACACAATCTAAGTTAAATTGTTTTACTGTTTGACTTGGTCTCTGATCTAGATAAACTTTATGTCTTTGTATAGTGAATTTTCTTGGTTATTTTGCTACCTAATTTGGAGAAAATTAAAATTTTCTCATTTAATTGAGATTTTATCCCTTATTTAAGAGCTTTCCTACAGAGAATTGTTTTGGTATGACAGGAAGAAATTCATTCAGGGGCAATACCTGGTGCTTGCAGGTGCTATTGTTAAGGCTGCATATATTTTTTGCTCTGTTTTTCTAAAAAATGATTCTTGAGGATAAAATCTCTCCTAGGGTAGGAGTGTCTGCCTTTCTACATTTCAAATAATGCTTTTAACCACACTTTACTAGGTTTGAATACTTCTGTTTTGATTTAGGATAGAGTTTACTGATGCCTGGGTCATAGCAAACTTTAATGGGAAGCTAGTCAGAATAAAGACTGGCCACTCACAGACTCTTCTGTTTATTGTAACTTCACACTTACAGAATGACATTCTTTCACTGAAGCAAAAGCAGCTTCTACTAGTGGGTACAGAGAGGCCAATAAAATACTTTCCTCACTGTATTCCATAAAAATATCCACCTCCATATTTAAGATTTTAAGAGGATTTTCTTCATCCATTTCATATAATACTGAATTGCTTTTGCAGAAATAGGAGGTATATATTGGCAATGGAATAATTCCTTCAGTATGATACCATCTTCATTATGCCTGGGAGAAATTCTTCTATTCAGCACCTGGTTTTCACCACATTCTAATTTTAATGTTAAAGAAGATTCTTCACTATCGCCCCCCCCCAACTTTGGAAAAGTCAATCAGCTCTTGATACATAGATTTTGAATACTATTCTCCTGTCATCATTTCTGTAAGTTTTTGAGCCTGGTTAAAATGAATAAATTAGAGATTAGGCAGGTGAGAAGTTGAATGATCCTTCAGGCAAAGAAAATAACAATAATAGTCTCCGAAGTAAATTGTCACATTAGATAATATGTTTTTTGGCATGTTCTAAGAAATATAATGAAAGATTTTAATAATAGCTGTATGTAGAATTTAAGAAGCTGGTAATAATCTACTAAAGTAGTGTCCCCTTATTCACAGAGGATACATTCCAAGACCCTTTGTGAATGCCTGAAACTGAAGTTACTACTGAACTCTATATACACCGCTTTTTCCTATACATACATATATACTTATGACAAAGTTTAATTTATAAATTAGGCACAGTATTAGCTTAAGAACAATAACTAATAATAAAGTAGAACAATTATAACAACATACCGTAATAACAGTTATATGAATGTGGTCTTTCTCTTTCTCTCTGATAACTGATCTGGTATTGAAAATGGTTTCAAAGGAACTAAGGCACAAGCAACATATACACTGTGGATATGCTGGACAGAGGGATTCACATACTAGGCAGGACAGAGTGGGATGGTGTGAGATTTCATCACACTACTCAGAATGGTGTGCAATTTAAAATTTATAAATTGTTTATTTCTGGAATTTTCCATTTAATATTTTTGGACCATAATTGACCACAAGTAACTGAAAGCAAGGAAAGTAAAACTGTAGATAAAGGAAGACTACTATAGTTTACTTTCTATGTTAGTATATATTTTTACCTAGATTTACTGTTCATAAATTTATACAATGAAAACTTTTACTAGCTTTAAAACTTTCATCCATATTATATAGATGGGAAAAATTATTTCAATCTCAAATGTATTTCCTTAAAATTCTAAATGTTTTGTTCTCTCATCTAATAGTAATAAAATTTGCAGCCAATAATAAACATGCTGACCGAAGTAAAGAAAAAAATCCATAAATCTGTAGGTTGAATTTAGCAAGGGTTAACACAATGAAAAGCGTATGATTTAATAATGTCCAATATTAAAGTGAAAGTCATCTGTTGACATATTAAGCATTTTGCCATATAAGGAAGAGGAACATGTGCATGATTTTCCCCTATGAAATCCTGTATAAAAAACTCAAAGTTGAGTTCACATACTATATAAAAAGATTTAGCTTCTTCAAAATAACTGTATTTTTGAAATTCTGTTATTAAATTTTAAAGGAAGTTATCTTTTTTTAAAGATATGATCACTGTCTTGAGACAAGTATTCTGCAAAAAATTCTAATATATTATTATTAATAATCTTGTAAGTAAGAATAAATCGAAAATTATTTTTTCAATTCCTCGACCTTCTCCATTCATCAGACTCCTCTCTTCACTTGTTTCTTTCAGTAGGCTCATAGTGAGAAGAAATAATAAAGGGATAATATTTTTCCATGTGCACTTCATAGAACACCACATCAATTTGGCTTGAGAAGTCACATTACTTTCTTTATGAATTTATTATATTTTATACACATTTCTAACAGGTATTGAAAAAAACTCACACTCTGCTAACAGAAAGGCCATATTTCACAGCTAGAAATGGGGGGTAAATAGAGGGTTACATTTCACTGGAACAAATACATATTTAAGCTAGTAATTACCATTTATAGTGCTGTCCTTAAAATGTCTTACAGCCCCCTGGCTCTCCTACACACTATTCATGCTAATTCTCAGTCAAGAATTTCCAAATGAAAACAAACCTTATAAATCTTTCAAAGTGGTCATGAAGATACTCTTTGTGAGACTATAAAAATCATTAAATTGACAGTGATAATACTGTGTGCATGGACATACCTTAAATGCATGGATCTAAATCATTTAGTAACGGGAACTCAATATATTATATAAGTAGCAAGCACTGTACAATTATTTCTACTATAAAGAGGGAGAGACAAATTGCCAAGAAGGTTATTGCCATAAAGCCATACAAACAGAATTTTGTGTATTTCCCAAAGACTACCTGTCTAAACCATGTTTGCTGTGGAAAATATAGTGATGAAAAAAATTACTAATTATTGAATGCATACTAGGAGCAAGTAGAGTCACCAGGTTCTTTATCTTTGGAATTTTGATTTTAAATTCAAAGCCAGTCACATTTCTTTAAACCTTAAAACTATAAGTATATTTTATTATCTTCACACCTCAATTTTAGTGTATATGTGGTAAAAATTTATATTTTATTAACCTGTGTAGTACCAAACACTCTTCTCAGTCCCTTCCTTGGTGATTTATATAGATGAAATTCTAATAACAACTTGTTTATTCACTAATGCTAAGAACATTGTCATATGACAAGAACAGCTCATAGATAATTATCTAGCGTTTGAACTTGAAGACTAATATTTGTGGGCCTCAATTTTTTTAATCAATAAATTGAAATTATTTGATTAGTGTATTCCTAGGACTCGTTCCAGTCAAATATTCAAAAAATGTTTAATTGTGCTGTTTCATTCATTATTCATCTATATTGGAGAGTAATAATCATACTACTTCCCAGTCAAAAAGGAAAAGCGATATTACTCTATCTTGCACACTTCAATTCTTCCTTCACCCCTTTCACAAAAAGGCAACTTCTATTCAGTTGACAAGTCTATTTGTATTTGATGATATAATACATCCATGTGCTACATATCAATGTTTCAGTGACAGACTGCATATACAACAGTGGTCCATAACATTATAATGGAGCTGAATTTCTTGTAAGAAATGGAAAGATATATGGTTCAGGAGGAATTTTTTCTCTGATAAGAACAATATCTTTGGAGTTTGTCAAGAGATTTCCTCTCACTCAAACTCTCAATTCTGAATGCACAGATTATATATTAATTACTCAGCCACTAACCTGTTTCTCCACCACTATCTATACAGAAGTCCTCCCAGGTCCAGCCTGATGGTCTTCAGAGAACATTACTGTAAATTCTTTGTTGAGGGCCTAAAACTCTGTACAAGGGCACAGGTCCATTGGAGCTACTTTAAGAAGTACAGATACTACTGCTTTAGTAAAAACTTTCTGCGGCAATATGGAGCCAGCCTGTCCCTGTACTTTGGAAATGTTTTCAAGTTGTAACTTTCAGGCAGTCTCCAACCTTTTTGGCACCAGGAACTGGTGCTCCTGTGAGAATCTAATGCCTGATAATCTGTGGTGGCGCTGAGCTGGTGATGCTAGCACTGGGGAGTGGATGCAAATACAGACAAAGCTTCACTTGCTGCCTGCCGCTCACCTTCTGCTGTGTGACCTGGTTCCTAACAGGCCACGGACCAGTACCGTTCCACAATCCATCCTGATTTGTTATCCCTGCTGATTTTCAGCCCACCTTTAACTTCATGCTGACAGTCACTGTTATTGTGATCTATGCCTTACCCAACCAGCTTCTCTATATTTCCACTCAGTCCAGCCCACCATCCCTGTTCATGGAGAAGCACTGACTGCTTCAATGTTCTATTTTTGACCCTGTTGGAGGGAAGCAGGGGGAAGGCTTGTGGAACAATATTTGTAAGTCTGTGGTAGTATATGGTAATGTCATAGGCCTTCACATTCACTCACCACTCACACTGAACCACCCAGAGCAACTTCTAGTCCTGCAACCTTCATTCATGGTAAGTGCCTTATATAGATGTATCATTTTTTATCTGTCATACCATATTTTCTTGTACCTTTTCTATGTTTAGATGTGTTTAGATACAGTGTTTAATACAGTAACATGCTGTACAGATTTGTAGCCTAGGAGAAATAGGCTATACCATATAGTCTAGGTATATAGTAGGCTATACCATCTAGGTTTGTTTAAGTACCATGTAGAGTTGTGAAAGTCACACAAAAGTGAAATCACCTACAACACATTTCTCAGAATGCATCCCTGTTTTTAAGCAACACATGACTGTATATTGAATCAAAACATTCCAGTACCACAGGTTCATCTCTGAAACATAGTCCCATCCAAACCACTTGAATCAATAATAGAAAAAGAAAAGGTGATTTCTTGCAGAGATACTGGCAAAAAAAGAAAAAAAAAAAGCACATATTATTACTTTATTTTGGCAAATAAAACAGAAAAAGAGATCATATTTTACTGAATATCAACAATTACAATCTAGCATCATTATTATATTACAAGGAATATTTGCTATGGAAAAAGATGTACTAAATTCCCACATGTACAGAAGATATTACTTATCTTAAAATAATTAAAATCCAAGGTTACAGTAAGATGTTTAATAATAGAATTTTACTTTGATAATAATTTTAAATTTCAATAAAAAAGCAATAAAGAAATACTAGGACAACACTCATTTTTAGGCACCAAGAAATTCTTCCAGTGTGTAAATCAAAAAAAAAAATTATTGTGGTTAGTAAACTATCACTTTATTTTGAGAAAAGAACATTTCTTTATCCAGTTTCACCATTCCCTATACACCACAACTTAAAGTCCTCTCTGTAAAACCCAGACATTTTCAGAGAACATTTCAGAAAAATACACTCCTCCTTAGTAACGTGGACATTGTGTATGTAAGATTTCATTCTGGGCCTTTCTTTCTCCACTTTAAACACTGATGCTTAGTTTATTGAACAGCAAGCAAAACTTTTAGCCAGGATATCTGACTTCAGGAAGTAGTTTTATATTTTACTAATATTCTAGCAATTTACCTTGTTCTAATGCTGCAAAACAGTTTAGCTTGTAATCATTTATGATAGTGTATGCTGTTTCGTGATAAATTTATCAATGACAAAATTACACAATACATCTCCTAGAAGCACAGGCCTATTATTTGGTACAGGTTAACTCATTTGGTAAATAGAAAAGGAAACAAAATAAATTATATTTATATTCCTGTTTCACACTTAGAGTTTGTTATATAAATGAGCCAAAGATGGCCCCTGTGTATTGTCTTAAAATG
>NW_011888782.1:39110865-39129667 GCF_000151845.1 Pteropus vampyrus | reverse complement strand
AATTATGTTACAAACTCTTCCAGTCTAGTTCTTTCCTTTAAATATATATATGAAGAAAACATAAGCAGTAATCTCTCTGATATTGCTATTAGTAATTTCTTTTCAGACATATCTCCCTGGGCAAGGGAAACAAAAGAAAAAACAAACAAATGTGACTACATCAAACTAAAAAGTTCTTGCACAGCAAAGGAAATCATCATCAAAATGAAAAGACAACCAATTGAATGAGATGATATTCACTTATGATACATCTGATAAGAGGTTAATATCCAAAATATATAAAGAACACATACAATTCAACAACAACAACAACTACAACAAAAAATCCTATTAAAAAATGGGCAGAAGATCTGAACAGATATTTTTCTAAAGAGGAAATACAGATAGCCGACAGACGTGAAAAGATGCTCAAGGTCACTAATCATCAGAGAAATGCAAATTAAAACCACAATGAGATATCACCTCACACCTGTCAAAAGGCTATCATCAATAAATCAAAGAACAACAAGTGTTGGTGAGGAAATAGAGAAAAGAGAACCCTCATATACTGTTGGTGGGATTGCAAATTGGTACAGTCGCTATGGAAAACTTCTATTATGGAGGTTTCTCAAAAAAATAAAAATGGATATACCTTTTGACCTAGCAGTTGCACTTCTGGGTATTTATCCAAAACAAACAAACAAACAAACAAACAAACGAAAACAATAATTTCTAAAGATCTACGCACCCCTATGTTCATGGCAGCACAACTTAAAATAGTGAAGATAAGGAAGCAACCTAAATGCCCATTAACAGATGATTGGATAAAAAAGTTATGGTTCATATAATTTTATTTAACATAACTCCACTATTTTAAATTTTACAGGTCTTGGCTTAACTATTTTAGAAGATCAACTATATCATCAGGAACCCAAGTTCTTTCTAATCTAATCTGTCATCACAGAATTAATTTCATTTTTAGAGGTAGCAAATTGATTATTCAGGTTCTAAGCATCAAACAACTCACATAAAATCCAAAGAAAGAAGAAAAGACATTTTGTCATGTGGTCTCTTTTAGCAGTGAAATTATTCTAAGACTCTCAGCAGTCTTCTACCACTCATTGGCCAAGATTAAGTCACATGCTCATTCTGGAACTAATTACTTAAAAGAATAGTTGGTATACACTTTGACTAATCCAGGTTCTTCCTAGATGTGACAATAGAGTCAGTTTTTCTGCGATATATGGCTTCAAGGAAAAAGTGAATTAAAGTTTCTATTATCAACTAGAAAAGAAAGGTAGTGATCTAAAATCCACAACATGTAATCAATAAATGTTTCTTACCTCTATATTAATATAGTAGTTATTCCAGTTAAGCATGATATGATCATACGTAATTTTAAAAAAATTATGTTATTGTGGTTAGAACATTTAACATGATATATACCCTCTTAACACATTTTTAAGTGTACAATGCATTATTATTGACTTGGGTCTGGTGAGTTTTCTAACAGTTTTGAAACTGAGAACTCTTAAATGACTAAGTTAAAAGCTATGGTTAAAGCAATAGGAACTCTTGAGTTCCTATAAATACAGCGCACTGTTCAGTTGATGGTAGTGGGAAGTATGTGTATCATTTTGCTGCAAAAGGGGGCTCCTAAGGATGATCAGATAAGATTGAGTGTGTGAAGTGCAACCTCAGAGCAGCATCTCAGCCTATCTTAGCAGTAATAGCTCCCAAGTTGCCAATAAAAAGGTATCTCTAAAAGGGTAAGAAGCACAAGTCACTAGTAATTGCTAAAAGGGTAACTTGGCTCCTTTTGAGGGGAGAAATACAGTTTTTGAAGTTAAACTGATCGATGCAAATAATTTTGTGAGTTATGTGAACAGCAGTATTTCGGAAGAAGTGACTACTACTTTAAAACTTCTGTTTTTTACTGCCATACCTTAAACCCAGTATTTATTACTTCAGTTTTCTCTAGGGTCCATTCATCCAATGGAAAGCTGGTCCACAATGGGAGTTATAGGGCTGAGGAATTCTCTGAGGCTCTGAGTTGTGAGAGGCGCTGGCCCTGGAGTATGTATCAGGAAAAAATCGTATGTGTAGAAAATGTTATTTTTTTTTCTTTGTTGTTGTTTTAACTTAAAAAGAACCAAAAATCATAAACAATTTTCAGAGCTTTATCAGGCTCTGATGTTATATAGTTTCTTATACTGAGAAATCTCAATGAGAAATGGGAAAGATGTTGCTAATAAATAAGAAAGATGTATGACTACTGAAATGTCTCAAATCTGAGTTCAATTAAAAATAGAAAGAAATAAAATTAAAGTATATTTGCTTCTTTTCAAATCCATTGAATTTTTATTCAAGGAATCCTGAGATTTGTTTCAGTCCTTCTCTCCATCAGGATTGCCACTGTACACTATTCAGATGTGGGTGTGGGTGTATGTACTTGCACATGCATTTATGTCTGCATGTGTGAGTAGGAGAGACCAAAGGATGCAGTGTTTATAGGATATGAGTAGACTCAGTCATTCTCTATGATATATGCCTACAAAAACCACAACTATCAAAACATTTAATAATTAAAAGTGAAGGAAAGTGGTCCTGGGGAAAACTGTTGAGTCCAGTTAAATATACCTTTCCATATTTTTTCTAGGGATAATTCTAATTGCAAATTTTCAAAATTGTGTATGTGTATAATTTCATCTATATATATTTCATCTTCTATGTTAACTTTTTTAAAGGAGTGGCACAATTCTTCCATAGAAGGGAAACTGTTTCAATAGTACTGTTTTTTTTGTTTGTTTGTTTTTTTTGTTGTTTTTTTTTTCCCCAAAGATGTTAGGAATGAAGCTATTGAAAAAAAATTGGTAGATCAGTTTGGTAGATCTATGTTTCTGCTATATTTTTTCATATATAGTTTTGCTGTATTTGTTCATTTAGTTTATACTAATCACTTGCAACCTTCTCAAGAACTTAAAAGTCTACTAAATTTGGTTCTTTTTATTGATTCTCTCACAGAGGCCAAATATAATTATTGAGAATTGACTAGCTAAATATTTTATCATTTGTCAAGTTTTGTGAGTTTGCTTTTTAAAATAAATTTATTAATAATTTCTCAATGTTTTTTAAGATAAGGGTCTATCATATTCATCTTTTAAAGAACTGATATGATTGACACTTAGAAAGCTCCTGCCTTCAATAATTTTTGAGAAGCACCAAAAAAGCATTGTTCACGCTACTCTCAGTCTCATTCTTACACGAAACCAAAAAAATAAATAAATAAATCTGTATTAATTGGCCACGAACATATCCAAAATTCCAATGATTAAAAAAAAAAAAATTCCTTGATGGTCCTCTTTAAAAAGAGATGCAGAGTTAAGCCATTTGTGAATTTTATGATCTGCCTAATGTGGGGGGAGGGTATGTGCGAGGTTAATAGTATGAGTGATTAACTGACTAGTCTATTAAGAGTGTTAAATTATGTTCTGCATTTATTAAACCCCATTCTGATTTATACCAGGCTGGAATACAGATTACATAAGGGAATATGGCATAAGCTTCTAACAAAACATGGCACATATAAACAAGTTTTGAGGAGTTAGAGGTAAAATATTACACATGTGGAGTACGGTGGTAGTCATAGGGGAGGTGAAAGTATGGTTGCCAAACAAAATTGAGAATGCCCAGTTAAATTTGAGTTTCACATAAACAATAGTAATATTTTTATAATAAGTATGTCCTAACTATTGTATGAGAAATAATTATACTTAAAATATACATGTTGTTTATCTAAAATTTAAATTTAACAGGGATTCCGATGTTTTATTTGCTAAATCTTTCATCCTCAAAGTCTAGGGCACCAAGGGACCAGCATGAGGCCATCACCTTCTGCAGTGGGGGAAAAGGAAACAAGTTTAAAACAATTTCTCAAATTTGCCTACACTTGGGATTTCATAAAATCTGATTATTATAGGCTGATAGAAATATCATTAGTTAGGTACATTCCTAATTAGGAATTTTACCTCAATGATTATGTGAAATAAGTACTAATGAATTCATAGTTCCATTTAACTATCTAGAAATACTCTTATCCATCTAGCTAACATAAGTACTATAGAAAGATTTCCTTTATATCAAACTACAGTTTTTTTTGGAGGGGAGCACTAAGTTATTTGAGCACTTTATAGAAACTGCAATTTGGTTTTTATTTAGATATTTTTATAATTTGTTAGAAAGTGAAAGATGTGTTAAAATATCTTATTTAGTTATTATTTTCTTGTCATTTTAATTAGTGTTTTAGAGAAGATACTTTTTCATTCTGTTGAGTATCATTAACTCCTTCTAGTCGATTATAAACCTTAATCTCTTTCATAGTCAGACTGAAAAGACAGTAATAGATTCAGGTTTATCATTTAAGCCGTCTGGTTTAAACAATTTTCCAAAGATTTATTGTGATAAATGTATTATTCAAAAAATAAGATAAATGTGCATACTTACTAGATGGAGTCATTAATTTATAAATCAACCAGTGAATATATTAACAGTGTGTTTTAAGTCATATGTTGCATAGAGTGATTACCATTTATAAATAAGAATTATTTGTAATTCTTAATTTTAAATCTGCCATGTGCCAGAAACGCTACTAGACACCAAAGATAGAACAGTGAAGGAAATAGAAAGTAATTGGCCATTGTGGAAGTTATATTTAAAGTGGCTGTCAGACCATGAATAATATAAATGGATAAAATCAATAAAATATATAGTATATCAGATGGTGTTATAAAAGACATAAATCAAGGACAGAAGGTAAGAAATGCAAGAACAAGTAAGTTTTCAGTTTAAAATTCAAAAGAGAAAGACTCACTGAGAAGGTGAAAAATAAACTAAAAGTCATAGAGGGTGAAGCAATAAGTCATGTGAATATCTGCATAAGCGCATCAGGCAAAAGGAAAAGTATGTCCCTATTCTTATGGTGAAAGCATGTCTCGTGTGTCCTAGGAACAAAATGTAGGGCTGATGGGCTAAAGTGGAATAAGTTGGAGAATAGCAGAAGGAAGTCACTGGTAGAGAGAAAGCCATTATACTGATTGTTCAGTTAGCTGGATCACCCACAAGAGTACTGACATCACCAAGAAAAAAAAATGCTGGGAGACAGACAGCTGGGAGCTTAAAGACCCTAAGGCGGCGGTTCACAAACTTTTTGGCACCAGGAATCAGTGCCGCTTTGGGAATCTAAATGCCTGATTATCTGAGGTGAAGCTGAGGAGGAGGTGATGCTAGTGCTGGGGAGTGGGTGCAAATACAGATGAAGCTTCACTCACTCCCTGCTCGCTCACTTCCTATGTGTGGCCTGGTTCCTAACAGTCCAGGACCAGTACAGGTCTACTGCCTGGGAGATTGGGGACCCCTGCTCTAAGGAATACCAAGAACTGCTTAAGAATTCTTAGATAATTTCACAAAAGAACACAGTGATTAGATAACACAATATTTATATTCAGACCCCGTGTTTCTCAAAGTATGGGTGAAAAAATAATCATCATTTGAGCAAGCTGAATCAGACAGTCAAGTTTTCTTTAGAGGAAGACTGCTGGAGAACACTCACAAAAGAAAGAAATAATTTAGGGGATCTTAATGGTTCTTCCAGACAAAGAAGGAAGTTTCAGGAGTTTAAGAGGAGTGATGGATGAGTCAGAAAAGGCAATATAGAGAGGACATGAGATTGCTGGTATGAGGAAAGGTGTAGGAATCTTTTATTTTCTTGTGAAAATGAGTGATTAATCAGAAACAGATGTAGAGGACACAATATCTGTGCTGACAGAACCAATGCAGATTATGGTTGTAAAACTGAGTGTTAGAGTATGGCAGTCTTTCCAGAATCTTGTGGAGTTTGAGGCTCCTCCTGTATTTGTGCTATGGAAGGCATGAAGGAGAGCAGAGTGTGGCCTCTGGAGCTACCAAATGACACTTTCAGAGGTGAGTCAGACCCAATAACAGAGGTTCCCATGTCAGACACGTTTTGCTTTAAATGCATATTCTCAAAACGAAAAACTATGTTTCTCTACTTTATCCCTGTCTTTTCACTTTGAAAGTTTTGGCTCTATTAACTTAAGGGCCCTGCCCTGTTAGGAACTGGGTCATAGAGCAGGAGGTGAGCAGTGAGCAAGCAAGCAAAGCTTCATCTATGTTTGCAGCCACTCTCCAGCACTAGCATCACCTCCTCAGCTCCACCTCAGATCATCAGGCATTAGATTCTCATAGGAGCACTGGTCTCTGGTGCCAAAAAGGTTGGGGCTTGCTGTATTAACTGATGTCATATCATTTAAAAAAATTATCATATAGCTTAATACATTCATCCTGGAATAGTCTAAAAAAAAGGAATTAATTATTTTAATTAACCAGAGGAAAGAAAGTAGGATGTAAGAAAAATGTCTGCATGTATGTCTACATATACATGCTAATACCATTTTTATATATGGTCATATTTATATCCATATGACATATTGGCAGATAGTTTAGGGGGTGGGGGGAAGAGAAGCCAGAAAACCATGCAAAAAGAAATGTCTTTTCATCAAAATCTTAGAGACTGCCTTGATCATATTCAAAACAAAAATAATTTTGAAAGAAATTCTGGAGATTTAAATGTTATTGTTCCCTTTTATTACGGTGGATATACACAGTTAACTGTATTTTATTTTTTCCCTTGTTTGAAGAAACTTATTTTGGGAAGTCATTAGAGTCAGCCTGATACATGATACTAAACTGTAACATCAAGGATTTTATGCAGGTATTATTATATTTGCATAATGGATTCTCTTTAAATTGGTTGCAGAAACATTTATTACCTAGAGCTTCTACAACATCAAAGTATAATGTACCACATTGAAAACATTGATCCCCATCTGGTTTTAAAGATTGCCAAATGGTATAATGATATGCGTGCTCTAGAAGATTTACAAAGGATATTACATGGCTTGAAAGACACTTAGCTTTATGGGTTTTCAGCAGGAACATGATTGATAGAACTCACTTATGGGGTCTTAATCTTGTTTATATCCATTACTTCCTGGGAACTACAGTTTTTTTCTTAACCTTTTACCTTCAAAAGAAATATCTGCATGTTGCCCTACTGGCCTTTAACACCAGCTAGGGATTTTCTTAGTTGTTTAAGAAAAGAAAGAACATAGCAATTATTGTAATGTCTTATTTCCTGGGCTTACTGTGTGACCCCAGGCAACAGAGTAAATATTATTATTCAAAGGAAAGTCATGTGAGTAGAAGTTTAAAAAATGTCATTGACATATGTAAGTGGTGAAGTTAAAAAATAAATAAGCTGCCTATAAGTAAGTACAGTTCGTATAAACACATGAGTCAGTAATTTGGTTACATATGAGTCATAAGAATCTCCTTCGTATGACCAACTGAAACTAATTTTCATACAAGTATTGACTTTAACTCAAAAAAGTCTTATTTTTTAATTACAAATTTTAACTTTCATTTTCCTCATTTCACACTATAAATTCTTCACTTGTTCTATCAAATCTTCTCTCAGAGGAAGACACATCTCATCCTTTCATCCTTCCTCCCCTCTTTCGTACTCTTCTTCATAGCTGATTTTCAAACTTATAGAACCTAGTCATGTGTCAGATTTAAAGTATGACTTCTCAGACCTCAAGAATCTCTCCCGAATATGCAACAGTCTAGTAAACATTTCCATTTTCATATACTGATGGATCATCAAAGTTGACTTTGTAGCAGACTTTATTTGCTTCCTTCACCAATTGGTCAAAACTAGGTTATTCTTCTGGCTTTCCCATTTATGATTATATCTGCATATTATTTTTCCAGACAGATAAGTAAAAATTCTTAGAGCAATATTTGACTCTTCACTCTCTGCTGTCCTTCACTTAATTAGTTATCAATTTAACTTAAGATTAATTAGTCACTAATAACTTCCATATCACATGATTAACTTGCCACCATCATTGTATTGCTTTATGTTTTCATGACTTTCTGAGCATTTATTTTTAGTATATTCTAATTTCCAAACGAGTAGATCTAATCTCCTTCTTTTAACTTTCTAACTCTCTTATACAACATATCTACCTGCTCTAAGTGTCTTCATATTTATACCTCTCATTTGCTTATTTCTTATTTTGTTCTACTCTATAATTTGTGTTAATCCATTTTTCTTTGGCAGTCAAGACTTTCCATAACCTGATCTCATTTGATGTATTTTTTCCTAGTTCTATCTAATAATACTCCTTTATTTATAGTCAACATTTAAATTAAGTAAGATTACACACACTTGACTAATGTCAAGTGCTCTTTTCTATATATTTGTCTTTGGCTTAGTGATTCTAATTGGAATACCTTAAATATCTACACATTCTGTAAGGCCCAAATTAAAGACTGCTTCCTAAACAGTCATGACTGAGTAACTTACATTTTTTTCCTCACTCCTTGTAGTTTTTATTATATGCTATGTTGCTAAGAGACATATCACTATTTATCTCTTATATGTTCCAGGCATTATGATACTCCCTGTGGATGCACAGATAATTTTTAAAAATTACTCAATTGCAAGTAGCAAAAATTTCTTCCTATTTTATTTTTTAAAAATTTGGAGAAAAGAGCTTCAGAACTCTAATTACAAAAAGTACAAATAATAAAAACTGTATGACTTTCATTAAATACATACCAAAAAGTGGCAAATTAACCCTTTATTAATTTATATACTTTCTTGATTTAATAATAAATTGGGCAACTGAATTATAAAATAATCTATATAGTCAGACATTAAATAACCCCACTATATGAAAAATATGAATTAAGCCTCTTAACTGAGGGAAGGAAATTTGGCAAAAAGGGTAAGGAATTTCTTTCCATTCTCTCTATTGTTTATTTTTTAAAATAAAAATTGTTTACTTCTAATATTATAATCATGGCAATTAAAGAATGAAATTCTGTGGTTTAATTATAAAAAGCAAAAATATACTAAATTAGAGGGAGTAGGTAATAGCATAAGTTTTAAATTTAGAATAAAACATAATTTATTTTCAAGGACAAAACTGACCTGAGGTAGAATTTAACTAACAATGGACAAACAGCCCCAATTAAACTTTATTCTTCATTGACCCTTAAACATTCTTAGCTTTACACTTCATTTTTCTAAATATGTTTTGTGTTTTATTAACTGCCACAAGAAAGAAGATTTCTCATGAGGCCTTCTTAGGTTATTTATTTGCTTTAAGACAAAAAAGAAATCTTGCAAAGTCCTCACACAAAGGTACACTAAGAATCTGAAATAAACAATATATTTTAAATAAGAATATTATTAATTTTTAGATAACTGACATTTCATTTCTATTTTAATGACAGCATTGAATGTAGTATTTAAAGATCTATTCAATTCCATCGAGATACATGATGAATATATTTATTCATTTTCATGTATATTTCATGCAGGATTGGGCCTTTAGGCATCTACATCTCAATACACATTGAATAGCTTACAACAGACTAACGCCTTCATAGAAAATGCTTTAAAAATACAGATAAAATTATAAAAAAAATAACTAAAAATAACTTTGAAGGTGTCAGAGAATTGTCATGTCAAGATAACACGAGAAAAAAATAATCCCTATAGATATGTAAACACAGCAATACATGAGGGAATAGTCAACAACTGTTTTCTCTTATTGGGTATCAGCCTAAAATTCTGAGTGCCAGGAAAGATTCTGAAATTGCTTTGTAAAAATATAAAAGGCCCCTACTAAGAGGCAGAGATATTAATGATCCTAGAAAAAAAAAGTTTTCAGATTTAGCTTTCCAATAAAAAAAGAGAGCTTATGAACTAGATACAACTGTCTGATTTCCCCCTTTTCTCAGATATTTGTTAAGTTGCCAAACTACATAAAACATGAGGTCAAGAAGTCTTGAAGGATTTTGCAAGAGTAATTAAGTTCCCATATTAATTAACCTCATAGTGAGATATCTAGTTGAGCCTGATCTAATCATATGGGCCCTTTAAATCTATGTCTAGAGTTTGGAAATAGGAAAAATTAAAAATTCAAAGCAGGAGCAGGATCTGATGGGCAATTACTGGCTTGAAGATAGTAGGGATCACACAGCAAGGAGTTCAGGCAGCCTCTGGAGTTGAGAACAGCTTGGAGCTGACAGCAAGCAGGCAATGAAACAGGGCCTCAGCTATATAGCTGTTAGCAAGTGAATTATGCCAACAAGTTGAATGAGCGTGGAAGCAAAATTTTTCCTCAAAGTTTCCAAACTATAACTCAGCTCCACCAACACTTTGATTTTAGCTTTATGATATCCTGCGAACACAGACACTCTGTGCTGAACTTCTGACCTACAGAGCTGTAAATTAATGAATGACTGTTGTATAAAGCCACTGTTTGTGGTAATATGTTATGCAGTCATAGAAAAATAATATATAATTTAACATAAGTATATCACAAATTCTTAGGATAGTAAAAATATCAGAGGACTATGAACTCTGATAAAAAATTTCTGCAAAAAGAAAATACAGCAAGCATCAAAGTTAATGTGAAAATATTCAAAATTTCCCACCATTAGATCAGAACCGGGATAAAAATGTTATCTCCATTTCTGTTCAACATTATACTGGAGCTCCTAGCCACAGCAATAAGATAAGTAAATGCAAATGAACTGGAAACTAAATAATAAAAATGTCAGTTTATAAAAATGACAGTGATATAGATGAAACATTCAGAAGATTCTATAAACTATTAGAAAAAAATGTGTATTTTTTTCTGGAAAAGATTAACTTACAAAATTAAATTATTTTGTATATACCATCAATAAACAAACAAGAAAATAAAAATATTTACACAAACCTAAAAAATTCCAATAGCTAGGACTAAATTTAACAAAAAGGTACAAATTTCTATTCTAAAAATCAACAAATATTGTTGGGAGAAATTAAAGATAAACCAAATACATAGAATGATATGTCATACTTGTGAAATTAAAGATAAACCAAATACATAGAATGATATGTCATACTTTAATATTCTAAAGTTATCAATTCCACTCAAAATGACATATAAAAACAATGCAAATACAATCATAATAATTCCAGGAGAGGTTTTGAAACAAATGGACTCTCAAATTTCCATCCATATGTAATGTTTATGAATAACTAAGCACTCTTCATACAACATAACACCATACCACTATGAGTATAAATATATACTTGCTATACACAATGTCATGAATCAAGAACAGAAACATAAGACCACAAAATAATCTTACTGTATAATTATGTTGTTATATAATTCTTAGGGTATACATCAATTATTAAAAATGAGGATATGGAAAACTTTATGAGAATAACACTGAGTAGGAAAGAGAATGAGGGCTTTTGAAGTTATGGTAATAGTCTTTTTTGCATTGATACATGATTGCATTTATTTATTTATATATATATATCTTCTTAAATAAATATGTGAATAAAATTTTTTTCACTTTTAAGGTTATTTTATGTTTTTATAATATAAATATTTTAAAAGAAATTTCTGTTCATTTAATAAAAATATACCAGAGAGCATAACTTAAAATGTGTATAACCAACCAACGTGAAAAAAAATTAATTAAAAGGATCCGATATAATCTGACAGTTAACTAAATCTAAAATACTGTTTAAATAATAAGAATTACAGTATTTATAAATGAGGGCATGAGAACAATTTCTGGACTGATGACAATCTTTTGTATCTTAATAGTGAAATGGAATACATGAGTAAAATCTATTAAAAATTCATCAAGTTATTCACTTTAAGATTTATGCATTTTCTATTTGATAATTTTACCTTACAAAGAACTATAAACAAATCCTGAACTCATTAGTAGGTTTGTTTTTCTCAATGCTATTATTAGTAATTCTAAATCTACTACAATTATATTTGAGGTCTGAGACCATGAATAAACAAATGTATTGATGATCTGGGAGTCGCCTGTCTCCATTTTGGAAAACTAAGTCAAAAAAACTAAAAGAAGACTAGAGTGCACTTTATGATTTTTTATTATACTGAGTGGAAAAACAAGAAAGAGGAGAACAGGTAGAGGAAAGAGAATGACTCTCCAAATTTTAAGAATATCTATAATATCTATACTTAGCTCAGTCCAATGACAAGACCTGTAGCAATGACATTCTAATGGTCAATAGCAAAGAATACGTCGACCATGCATACCTTACTATTAAAATCTCATTTCTAATCAAAGGAACCAATGCTCCTCAGAATAAAAGCTAAATTCAAAATTGAGACAAGGAAAATGCAAGATGATCTTGGAATATCTTAATCTTATTGTGCCTAAAAGTGCTCAAAGAATGATAGGGACATATCAAAAGGACATAGTTGCTATCTTGGAAGGAAGGGCTCTCACAGGTTTAACCTGGGAAATTTTGAATATCAAAATAAAGATAATAATGGATCGTGATGTACCGACTAAATAAATAAATAAATCTACTAGAAAGGAAACCCTTACATTTGAATTGCAACTTAAAAATATTGATGAAATGATAGAACTAGAAATTCATTCATCAGTCCTAAAATTAATAATTTGATGATTAAAAGATATTTATGTAACCTCGAAATTTCACTCTCAAATACTAGTTATAAGAGGAAAATAGCAAATTTACAGTGGAGAAACCTGAGGGACACTCCTTAACCAAGTGATCATATTTAACATTAACAACACTGAGAAAAATACAGTAATATGTCTGCGGTATTCCTCTTCTAAAGTGTATAATTTTAATCAAATATTGAGAAAGCATATAACAAACATAAAATGGAGGACATTCTACTCTTCAGAAACATCCTTATTAAGCAAGATTATTTTTTAAAAAGTTGAGAACTCCCAAATTAAAAGTACTAAAGAGACATTACAACTAAATACAATGAACAATCCTCTCTCTATTGGATCCTGGACCAGAGGAGGAATCAAAGCTATAAAGGACATTTCTGAGTTAGATATGAACTGTGGATAGCATTGATTAATATTAAATTTTTGACTTGATCATTGTACTGTGATTTTATAAAAGAATGTCTTTGTCCTTGTTTTTAAGGAAATGCACACAGTAGTACTTAGGGATAAGAGGCACGATATACTCAATGTACTCTCCAGTGAAAGGTTTATTTTCTTGCCTGGCTGCATCATCTCTTTCTGATTATCCCTGTAAAATCATCTGAATTTCCTGTATTAAATCCTGAAAGTCTAAGAAAAATATCTGCTTACAAACCAATGAGAAGCTGGTCAGTTCTGTACTTGGATTCAATGCACAAGTGATGCTAACCTTTACTTGAACTGTGTTGAATTGGATTTAAAATGCCTTCTATATTGGTCAGCTCTATACATTGTAACCTGAAATCTGCAAAGAAAATATATACATACAAACTTACCTTGAAATATACTGTTTGTAGGCAGTTTAGACTGAGCTTATATTTATGTGTTTATATCCATATACTTAACATATTATTTATGTGAGAATATGCCACCTGAGTGCTGTATTGACTACACACTGAGGTTTAAAACAGTATATGGCCATTTGAAAAACAACTCATCTGAGTAAGAGAAGGAAATTACCATTATTGCCTGCCAGTTATGTAAGTTAAATCAACATAAAAATATGTTCTCAAGAGAAGGATGATAGATCACTTCTTTGTTAAATTAAGAAGGTTCAAGGAGTGCCATTTTACAAAACGTTGCCCTGCTGCACCTACGCAAGCTCGGCTATTCATATTTGTAATCAGACTCAAGTACACAATTGAACAAAGCTTGCGTAGATTCATAGCAAGCTTTCACATCTAGAAATTTTCTCCTTCACATCTAGAAATTTTCTTTTTACTAATGTCCTGTTGTCAGCAAGTTCATCTGGCGTCATATGGAGTAAAAAAAAAAAAAAAAAGAATTAAAAGCCACATAAGTTACACATCAATGACTAAGGTACTTTACATTTTTATTGGCACAATCAGAACACTGAACACATTACTAGGAGATAAAAATGATTGGTGATATTTTTGCATGTTTTTTTCTTTTAGCTATATGAAATAATAAAGTTATTGGTATGGGTAGAGAAGTAGAATAACATTTTGTCTCATATACTATCCTGTGTGGAAAATCTATAACCACTGAAATGAGGACTCTGAATAAAACAACTTCAAAGACAATGTAAATTATCTTATCAACATCACTGTTGTCATTAACAAATAACAAGAAAAACAGCAATTTGCTATATTAACTGTATTTAACACCTGAATTAATACATTTCAGAGAATATTGATGAACATTCTAAATATTTAATGATTTTCAATTTGATCTGATTCATCTGATCAATAGGAGTGGTGTAAGTACTTCTAACACTCAGCACACATATAAAAGGATGTCAGTGTCTGTTCACTTCAAACCAAATTCTCTAATTGGTTTTCCACATATTCTCCACATAATTTTAAAGCTTACCATGGTACCTGATATATAAGATTTACCTAATAAATATTTGTCAAATAAAATTATTGTGAAGTAGATTAGGAAAGAAATGAGAAAAATAAAATTTTCAAATCTGATTCAAAGATGGAAGATGCTCCTTTGAGAGTCACCACATTCTCTCTAATGGAAAATATTCAAGCACAGATATAATAAATAATAGAAAGGAGAAACATAAATTGGAGCTTGTACTAATATCAGTGTTGTTCTACTTTTTTTTATTTTTTCTTTTAGCCTCTGAACCAGTGGCTAAAATCCACTGGTCACTGAAATCTCATGAGGAAGTTTTATTTACAGGTTTTTTTTAAAAAAAATTTGCTACATAATAGAAACGTTTCAAACTAGTTTTAAAAAAAGGGGGAGATGTGAGATAGGTTGGCTATGTATGTAAAACAGTCAAGGATGAGTTTCACTTTTGATAATAGAGTTATCCTACCATGTGCAATGACATGGAAGGACCTGGAGGTTAATATGCTGAGTGAAATAAGTCAGACAGAGAAAGAAAAATACCATATGATTTCACTTATATGCAGTATCTAAGGAACAAAAAAAAAAACAAACTAATCAAAAACAGACTCACAAATATTGTGAACAATTTGGTGACAGACAGAGGGGAGGGTGTTGGGAGGCTGGGAGAATGGAGTGAAGAGTTAAAGAGGTACAAATTAGTAGTTGATACTTGGGCACGGGGAGCATGGCAGAGGGAACGCAGTTAGCATTAATATGATGATTAAGTGGAGGGCCAGGGGAAGGAGGGAGCAATTGAGGAAATCGTTTTATGAACATTATAGATGTCTAACCAATGTATTGTATACTTGAAACTAATTTAAATAAATAAATTTATTTTAAAAAATGTTATTATAGCTGGTGTCTTAATCACAGAGCTTTTTAAAATTTCATGGCTCTTGGATTATCGTCAATAAATCAACCAATTCTAATCAAGCTTCTTGCTTATGAGGTATGTGTGTGTGTGTGACCATCATTAACTGACCAGCTTCAACTCTTTCTAATATATGTCAGGCCCCATATGATACCTAATTAAATATTAAGCAACATAGATAACCTATGTAGAACACACATTATCAAAAAGTTAATTTACCACAGGCACCATAGCTACTTAATTAAAGAAGTTAAAATCTGTGTCTAAACTCATATGTATATCCTTTGGTGTCTACCTTGTGGTGTCTACCTTGTGGCCAGTGTTTGCAATTTGACTAATTTAATTAAAAATGAGAAAAACTCCTTTAGCTTCTTGGCTTATTACAGTGTACATCTTATTTCTAACTGGCAAAAATATCTAAAAGAATATGCTTTTATTTCCTTGTTAATTCACTTGGGAATTTTTAAATCTACTTAGGAAACATCGCCTTTCAAAAACAGTCTTTTCTCTGATTTATATTTTTCTGTGTCTATGATCTACACATTTCTTTAAATATAGTAGTTGATTTAAAAATCAGGAAGAAAAAGAACACAATTCTATCTCCCTTAACACTGAAAGTTTAAAGCATTAAAGTAAATTATCTTGCCAGTACTTTTTCTCAGAAAGCACAGCGGAATTCAATATGTACTCCAGGAATTTTCTTCCTTAAGAATGTATTTTTGAATTTAACACTATTTCTCCTTTATTTCTCTTTGCCATCTGATCACTCCAAATATTTTTGACAAGTGATAAATAAGAAAATACCCATTTCCACCAAAGCCAACAAACCAACTAACCAAACACATATGAATATTTCATGTATTGACTAAATAGGTACCCTGCAATATAAAAATCATAAATACCTACATACCCAGAATAGGAGTGCCTAAGTATATAAAGCAATTATTAATAAACATAAAAGTAGGAATCCATGGCAATATAATAATAATAGGGGATTTTAATACCCCACTCGTATCAATGGATAGATCATCCAGACAGAAAAATTAATAAGGAAATAATGCTTTCAATGTCACATTAGAGCAGACTGACTTAATAGACATTTGTAGGACATTTTATCCAAACACTGCAGAATACATTTTTTTTCAAGTGCACATGTAACCTTCTCCAGGATGGATTACAAATTAAGCCACAAAATAGCACTCAATAAATTAAAGAAAATTGAAATCATATCAAACAACTTTTTTGATGTCAATGGCATGAAACTGGGAATCAACTACAGAAAGAAAATTAGAAAAAAAAAAAAGCTAATACATGAAGACAAAACAACATGCTACTAAACAACCAATGGTACAAAGAATAAATCAAATAAGAAATCAAAAACCATCTTGAAACACATGAAAATGAAAATATAACTTTTCAAAATTTTGGGATACAGCAAAAGCAGTTCTAAGAGGAAAGTTCATAGCTATACAGAGCTACTTCAAGAAAAAAGAAAAATCCAGAATAATAATAATAAAAAAACCCAGCCTAACTCTACATCTAAAGGAACAAGAAAACTAAAAATCAAAACACAGTAAATGGAAGAAAGGAAGCGGTTATGATCAGAGTAGAAATAAATGAAATAGATATTAAAAAATAGAAAATATCAGTAAAACCAAGAGCTAGTTATTTGAAAAGATAAATAACATTGACCAATCTTTAGCCAAATTCATCAAGAAAAAGGAGAAAGACTCCAAATAAATAAAATCATTAATGACAGAGAAGTTACAATTGATACTGCAAAAAAACAAAGAATCATTAAAGAATACTATGAACAATTATATACCAACAACTTTAAAAATCTAGAAAAAAATGGATAAATTTCCAGGACTATATAACCTTCTAATATTGAATCAAAAAAAAAAAAAAAAAAAGGGCAAAATCTAACCAGACCAATTATTAGCAACAAAATTGAAGTATTAATCAAAAAACTGCCAAAAAATAAAAGTCCAGAACCAGATGGTTTTATAATTAAACTCTACCAAACATTCAAAGAAGAATTAACATCTATTCTTAAAATGTTTTTAAAAAATTGAAGAGGAAGGAAGGCTTCCAAACTCATTTTATGAAGCCAGCATTCCTCAGGTACCAAAACTAGAAAAATACATTACTAAAAAGAAAATTACAGGCCAATATCCTTGATAAACTTAAAGGCAAACTCTGGAACAAAATATCAGCAAACCATATTCAATAATACATTTAAAGGATTATACACCAGGATCAAGAGGTATTCATCCCAGGGATGCAAGGATGTTTCAACATCCCTAAATCAGTCAATATGATACATCGCACTAACAAAATGAAGTATAAAAACCACATAATCATCTCAATAAATGTACAAAAAAACTTTTGACAAGATTCAACATCCTTTTATGATAAAAACTCTCAACAAAGTGGAAAAAGAAGAAACATACTTCAATATAATAAAAGCCACATATAACAAACCCACAACTAATAACATAGACAATGATGAAAACCTGAAAGACTTTCCTCTAAGGTTAGAACAAGACAAAGATTCCCACTGGTATCATTTATATTCAACATAGTATTGCAAATCCTAGCCATAGTAATCAGACAAGAAAGAGAAGTAAAATGTATCCTAATTAGAAAGAAATACAAGTCTTATTATCAGCAGATGACATGACACTACACGTAGAAAACTCTAAAAGACTACACCAAAAAAAAATTTTAGACTAATAAATGAATTCAGTAAAGCTGCAGTATATAGAATCAATATACAGGAATAAGTTATGTTTCTATGCACCAATAATGAATGATTCAAAGGAGAAATTAAGAAAACAATCCCATTTACAATTGCATTAAAAAACATAAAATACTGAGGAATTTAATCAAAGAGGTGAAAGACCTATAATCTGAAAATTATAAGACATGGAAGGAAAAAACTAAAGAGGATACAAACAAATGGAAGGATATATACTATGCTTATAGATTAGAAGAATTAATATTGTTGAAATGTCCTTATTATCCAAAGCCATATACAAATTCAATATTAAACTATACTACAAGCTACAATAATCAGAAGAGTATGGTACTAGCATAAAAACAGACATATAGATAAATGGAAAAAAAATAGATAGCCCAGAAATAAAGCCACGATTATATGATCAATTAATCTACAACAAAAGAGAGGTGAGGTGATACATAGAGTAAAGACAGTCTCTTCAATAACCGATGTTGAAAAAACTGGCCAGGTAGATGCAAAAAATTAGACCACTTTCCTATAACATACACAAAAATAAACTCAAAATGGATTAAAGACTTAAATGAAAGACCTAAAACCAAAGAACTCCTAGAAGAAAACATAGGCAGTAAACTCTTTGACATAACTCTTAGCAATGTATTTTTTAACATATCTCC
>NW_011888782.1:39103606-39106160 GCF_000151845.1 Pteropus vampyrus | reverse complement strand
AATTTTTGTAGTAAGTTTTGAAATCAGGAGTGTAACTCCTCCAGCTTTGTTCTTTGTAAAGATAGTGTTGGCTACTTAGGGCCACTCGAAAGTCCATATAAATTTTAGGATGTTTTTCTTTCAGCAAAAAAAGCATTTTTGGGATTTTGATAAGGATTGCATCGAATCTATAGATTGCTTTGGTAGTATTAACATTTTAATAATATATATCTTCCAACCCATGAACATGAGATATGTTTAGTTTACATTTTATTTATGTGTTTTTTAATTTCTTGCAGCAATGTTTTACAGGTTGCATTGTACAAGTCTTTCGCTTCCTTGGTTAATTCTTAAGTATTTATTCTTTTTGATGCTATTGTTAGTAAAATTATTTTTGTAATTTCTGATTGTTCATTATTCATGTACAGAAATGCAATTGAATTGGGATGTTGTATTTGTATTCTGCTTCTTTGCTGAATTCATGTATTAGTTGTAACAGTTTGGGTGTGTGTATGTATAATCTTTATGATTTTCTGTATATAAGATCCTATCCCTTCCAATTTGGATATCTTTTATTTCTTTTTATTGCCTAATAGCACTGGCTAGAAATTCCAGAACTATGCTGAAAAGCAGTAGTGAAAGTAGGCATCCTTCCTTGTCTTCTTCCTGATCTTAGAGTATAATGTTTACTGTGGGTTTTTCATACATGGCATTTATTATGTGAAATAATTTCCTTCTATTTCTAGTTTTTTGAGCGTTTTTATTATGAAAGGATGTTAAATTTTGTTGTTTTTTTTTTTTTGATTAATTGAGATGATCACGTTTTTTGTTTTTTTCCTCATTCTGTTGTTTCATAGTAGATGGATCAATTTTCGTTATGTTGAACCATCACTGCATTCCAGGAATAAATCCCTCTTGGCTCTTGTATATAATTCTTTTAATATGCTTTCTGTTTGCTATTGTTTTGCTGAGGATTTTTACATAAATCTTCATAAGGGATATTGGTCTATAATTTTCTTTACTTTTAATGTTTGTGTCTAGCTTTGATATCAGAGTAATGCTGGCCTCACAGAATGAATATGGAAGTGTTCTCTCTTCTTCAATTTTATGGAAAATTTTGAAAAGAATTGGTATTAGTTCCTTAAATATTTTGTAGATTTCACCAGTGAAGCCACCAAGTCAAGGGCTTTTCCATATTGGGAGATTTTTGATTACTGATTCAATCTCCTCAATAGTTATAAGTCTCTACAAATATTTTATTTTTTCTGATTTAGTCTTGGTAGGTGTTCTGTTTCTAGAATGTGTCCATTTCATCTAGGCTATCCAATTTGTTGGTGTACAATTGTTAACAGTACTCTCTTATAACCCTTTTTGTATCTATAGTATCAGTAGTAATGGCCCCATTTTCATTTCTGATTTTGGTAAATTAAGCTTTTCCTCTGTCCATCTAGTTAAAGATTTGTCAATTTTGTTGATCTTTTCAAAGAATCAACTTTGGTTTCATTAATTTACTCTATTGTTTTTCTATTTTATCTACCTCTTCTCTAATCTCTTACTTCCTTCTTTCTGCTAGCTTTGGATTTAGTTTGCTCTTTTTCTAGTCCTTTAAGTGGTAAAGTTGGATTGCTGATTTGAGATTTTTTTTTTTACCATAGGCATTTATAGCTATATATTTCCCTCTTAGTACCGCTTCTGCCACATCCCATAAATTTTGGTACTTTTTGTAAAACTTCTCTTCTAAGTCTTTTCTAATTTCTTTTGTGATTTCTTCTTTGATCCATTGATAGTTTTAAAAAATGTAGTTTTAATTTCTAAAATGTTATGATTTTTCTAATTTTCCTTTTGATTTTGATTAACTTCATCCCATTGTGGTCAATGAAGATATTTAGCATAATTATATTTTAAATTAGACTGAGAATTTGTTACTTAATATATGGTCTATCCTGAAAAATGTCCAATGTGCACTTAAAAATATGTATTTTTTGATGTTGGATAGAGTGTTCTGTATGTGACTGTTATATATACCTGATTTATTATGTTTACGTCCTCTATTTCTTTATATATCTTCTGTCTGGTTATTCTAGCCATTATTATGAGAGAGATATTGAAATCTCTAGCTATTATTATAGAACTATTTCTTCTTTAAATTCTCAATATTTACTTTATACATTTTGATAGTCTTTCACTAGTACGTACATGTTTATAATTGTTGCATCTTCTTGCTATATGAAACTTTTATTAATAAATAATATCCTTTTTTGGCTCTTGAAACCATTTTTTTTTTAATTTAAATTGTATTTTTCCTGTTATTAGCATAGCTGCCCTGATCTTTTTTGGTTAAAATTTGCATGGAATACATATTTTTTTCTCAACCTTTCACTTTAAAGCTGTTTGTGTCTTTGGTTTTCAAATGAGTCTCTCGTAGACAGTATGTAGTTAGATCTCGTGTTTTTATCCATTCTGTCAATTTCTATCTTTTGACTGGAGAGTGAAACTATTTACATTTAAAGCAATTACTAAGGAGGGACATTCTGTCATTGTCTATGTTTTTCTATGTGACTTATAGCTTCTTTTT
>NW_011888782.1:39086075-39103556 GCF_000151845.1 Pteropus vampyrus | reverse complement strand
GTGACTCAGGTACCTTTATTTTATCCATTTGACACTATCACTCTTTAATTTAATATATACAACATGTTAGAATATTCAAATTGGAGAAGAGAAGATGTCTCGATTCTTAACATGAAGATGCCATATGTTATGTGATTTAGTCATTGACTTTTCTGCTTTAGTCTTTCAAAATTTTGGTACTTTGTATTATAGACAAATGACTTGTAAACTGAATAGCAATGTTGCTATTTTCAGAATATCTGAAACTGTTGTTAAAAATTTGTACATGAGTTAGAAATAAGGGGATCTTATTTAAAGAGTAAGAACATGTGAATAAAAGGGTTTGATGAGGGCTTTTTTTTCCCAAAAAATCTTTTTTTTTAAATTTTAATTAATTTATTTTTATTATGCTGAATTAGTTAAAGGAATCCAGTTAAGTTTCAGGTGTACAATTCAACAGTAAAGCATACATATATTGCATTGTGTGTTCACTGCCCATACTTAGATTTCCTTCTGTCACCACATATTTGACCCATTTTACCCCATCTACCTCCCTCTCCGTGCCCCCGACCCCCGCCGCACCCTGTGGTAACCACTAGTCTATTGTCCATGTCTATGAGTTTCTGTTCGTTTGTCCTGTTCATTTGTGGGTTTTAGGTTTATATCCCACATATAAGTGATATTATGTTATTTTCAACTTTTCTGTCTGGCTTATTTCACTTAGCATGATTACCTCAAGGTCTATCCACATTGTCACAAATGGCAATATTTCATCTCTTCTTATGGCTGAGTAATATTCCATCGTATATATGTACCGCAGCTTCTTTAGCCAATCATCTGTCGTAGGATACTTCAGTTGCTTCCATGTCCTGGCTACCATGAATGATGCTGCTATGAACATTTGTGTGTAAATATATTTTTTGATATGTGTTTTCAAGTCTTTGGGCTTCTTAACCACAAAGGAAATGTAAAGAAGAGAAACAGTTTAAGCTGTGTTGTCTCTATCAAAGTTGCTAACGAGAAATATACAATAAATTCTTAGAATAACTCTTATATTAACCTTAACCTAATAACCACCATTGCAAACAAGTCTTTTTTGAAGAGACTGTCCTTTCGCCATTGAATAATCTTGACACCCCTGTAAAAAATAATTTTACCATGTATGTTAGGGTTTATTTATGGGCTCTCTGTTCTATCCTATTAATCTATGTGTCTGCCTTTCTGCCAATATCACGCTGCTTGATTATTGAATTTTTGTAGTAAGTTTTGAAATCAGGAGTGTAACTCCTCCAGCTTTGTTCTTTGTAAAGATAGTGTTGGCTACTTAGGGCCACTCGAAAGTCCATATAAATTTTAGGATGTTTTTCTTTCAGCAAAAAAGCATTTTTGGGATTTTGATAAGGATTGCATCGAATCTATAGATTGCTTTGGTAGTATTGACATTTTAATAATATATATCTTCCAACCCATGAACATGAGATATGTTTAGTTTACATTTTATTTATGTGTTTTTTAATTTCTTGCAGCAATGTTTTACAGGTTGCATTGTACAAGTCTTTCGCTTCCTTGGTTAATTCTTAAGTATTTATTCTTTTTGATGCTATTGTTAGTAAAATTATTTTTGTAATTTCTGATTGTTCATTATTCATGTACAGAAATGCAATTGAATTGGGATGTTGTATTTGTATTCTGCTTCTTTGCTGAATTCATGTATTAGTTGTAACAGTTTGGGTGTGTGTATGTATAATCTTTATGATTTTCTGTATATAAGATCCTATCCCTTCCAATTTGGATATCTTTTATTTCTTTTTATTGCCTAATAGCACTGGCTAGAAATTCCAGAACTATGCTGAAAAGCAGTAGTGAAAGTAGGCATCCTTCCTTGTCTTCTTCCTGATCTTAGAGTATAATGTTTACTGTGGGTTTTTCATACATGGCATTTATTATGTGAAATAATTTCCTTCTATTTCTAGTTTTTTGAGTGTTTTTATCACGAAAGGATGTTAAATTTTGTTTTATTTTATTTTATTTTTTTGATTAATTGAGATGATCACGTTTTTTGTTTTTTTCCTCATTCTGTTGTTTCATAGTAAATGGATCAATTTTCGTTATGTTGAACCATCACTGCATTCCAGGAATAAATCCCTCTTGGCTCTTGTATATAATTCTTTAAATATGCTTTCTGTTTGCTATTGTTTTGCTGAGTATTTTTACATCAATCTTCATAAGGGATATTGGTCTATAATTTTCTTTACTTTTAATGTTTGTGTCTAGCTTTGATATCAGAGTAATGATGGCCTCACAGAATGAATATGGAAGTGTTCTCTCTTCTTCAATTTTATGGAAAATTTTGAAAAGAATTGGTATTAGTTCCTTAAATATTTTGTAGAATTCACCAGTGAAGCCACCAAGTCAAGGGCTTTTCCATACTGGGAGATTTTTGATTACTGATTCAATCTCCTCAATAGTTATAAGTCTCTACAAATATTTTATTTTTTCTGATTTAGTCTTGGTAGGTGTTCTGTTTCTAGAATGTGTCCATTTCATCTAGGCTATCCAATTTGTTGGTGTACAATTGTTAACAGTACTCTCTTATAACCCTTTTTGTATCTATAGTATCAGTAGTAATGGCCCCATTTTCATTTCTGATTTTGGTAAATTAAGCTTTTCCTCTGTCCATCTAGTTAAAGATTTGTCAATTTTGTTGATCTTTTCAAAGAATCAACTTTGGTTTCATTAATTTACTCTATTGTTTTTCTATTTTATCTACCTCTTCTCTAATCTCTTACTTCCTTCTTTCTGCTAGCTTTGGATTTAGTTTGCTCTTTTTCTAGTCCTTTAAGTGGTAAAGTTGCATTGCTGATTTGAGATTTTTTTTTTAACATAGGCATTTATAGCTATATATTTCCCTCTTAGTACCGCTTCTGCCACATCCCATAAATTTTGGTACTTTTTGTAAAACTTCTCTTCTAAGTCTTTTCTAATTTCTTTTGTGATTTCTTCTTTGATCCATTGATAGTTTTAAAAAATGTAGTTTTAATTTCTAAAATGTTATGATTTTTCTAATTTTCCTTTTGATTTTGATTAACTTCATCCCATTGTGGTCAATGAAGATATTTAGCATAATTATATTTTAAATTAGACTGAGAATTTGTTACTTAATATATGGTCTATCCTGAAAAATGTCCAATGTGCACTTAAAAATATGTATTTTTTGATGTTGGATAGAGTGTTCTGTATGTGACTGTTATATATACCTGATTTATTATGTTTACGTCCTCTATTTCTTTATATATCTTCTGTCTGGTTATTCTAGCCATTATTATGAGAGAGATATTGAAATCTCTAACTATTATTATAGAACTATTTCTTCTTTAAATTCTCAATATTTACTTTATACATTTTGATAGTCTTTCACTAGTACGTACATGTTTATAATTGTTGCATCTTCTTGCTATATGAAACTTTTATTAATAAATAATATCCTTTTTTGGCTCTTGAAACCATTTTTTTTTTAATTTAAATTGTATTTTTCCTGTTATTAGCATAGCTGCCCTGATCTTTTTTGGTTAAAATTTGCATGGAATACATATTTTTTTCTCAACCTTTCACTTTAAAGCTGTTTGTGTCTTTGGTTTTCAAATGAGTCTCTCGTAGACAGTATGTAGTTAGATCTCGTGTTTTTATCCATTCTGTCAATTTCTATCTTTTGACTGGAGAGTGAAACTATTTACATTTAAAGCAATTACTAAGGAGGGACATTCTGTCATTGTCTATGTTTTTCTATGTGACTTATAGCTTCTTTTTTCTCTCATTTCCTACATTATTGTCTTCTGTGTTTAGTATAATATTTGTAGTGAAATGTTTAAATTCCTTTCTCTTTTCCTTTTGTGTATATTCAATAGCTATTTTCTTTGTGGTTACCATGGATACTACATTTAACATCCTAAAGTTATAACATTCTCTTTTGAATTTATACCAGTTTAATTTCAGTAATGTACAAAAACCCTTCTTCTTTACAGCTCTTCCCTGCTTCTTTTGGTTCTTGATATCATAAAATTATATCTTTATAAATCACGTGTTCAAAAACATGAACTAATAATTTTTAAGTGTAGTCTCTTAAATTACATAGAAAACAAGGTTTGGAGTTACAAGTCAATTACACTAACACTAGATTTTATAATATTTTCTTCTTTAAATATATTAGTTTCTTAAGTCATGTAGAAAACAAAAAGTACAGTTACAAGCCTTTGTCAAAATACTTTCATAATTGCTCTTGTATTTATCTTTATTGAGATATTTATTTCTCCATATGGTCTCAAATTACTGTCTAGGATCTTTTCATTCCACTTTAGAGGACCCACTTAAGCATTTCTTGTAGGACAGATCTGTTGATCACAAACTCCCTCAGCTTATATTTATCTGAAAATATCCTAATTTCCCCCAAGACAGTTTTACCAGTTACAGGATTCTTGGTTGATAGTTTTTGGGATTTTTTTTCCCCATTTAACTCTTTGAACATATCACCCCACAGTCTTTTGGTCTCCAAAATTTCTGATGAAAAATCTCTGATAATCTTATTGAGCATCCCTTATATACAATACTTCACTTTTCCTTGCTGTTTTCTAAATTCTTCATTTTTGGCTTTTGAGATTTTTATTATAATGTATCTCTGTCTGAGATTCTTTGAGATCAACTTCCTTGGAGCTCACTGAGCTATTGATGTTTCTATTCTGTCTTTCATTAAATTTGGGAAATTTTCTGCCATTATTTCTTCAAATATTCCCTCTGCTTTTTTCTCTATTCTTCTGAGATTTCCACGATGTATTTGTTGGTCTGTTTTAGGGTGTCCCACAGGTGCCTTAGGCTCTGCTCATTTCTCTTTAGTCTTTTTGTTGTTGCTGTTGTTCCTCAGACGATAATTTACATCATCCAATTGAGACACGTTTGCTGATTATTTCTTCTGCTTGTTCTAATCTGCTTTTTAATCACTCTAGTCAAAATTTAAATTGTTGTTATACTTTTCAGCTCCAGAAATTCTTATTGGTTTCTTTTTAGTTTTTTTTTTTTTTTTTTAAATCTCTTCATTTATATTTCCATTTTGTTCACGCATCGTTTTCTTGACTTTCTCCACATCTTTGCTCAGTTATTTGGGCATTTTTAAGACAATTGTTTTAAAATCTTTGTCTAATATATCTGCCATTAGGTCTTTTGGGGGGACAGTTTCTGTTGTTTTTTTTTTTTCCCTTTGAATGGGCCATACTTCTCTGTTTCTTTATATGTCGTGTGATTCTTTTTGTTGAATAGTGAACATTTCAATGTAATAATGTAGTAACTCTGGAAATCAGATTCTTCTCCTTGCCCAGAGTTTTCTTTTGTTTACTTTTTCTGCTATTCCTTTTGTCAATTTTCTGTTCTACTTTTTAAAATTGTGTAGTCTGTTTCTGTGCTGAGGATCAGCCTTAGGTATATAGTTATGATCTTCTCAGGCTTTTTCTGAGTCTTTTCTCTGCCATGCCTAGTTACCTTCTAATTTTCCCTGTATATACAGTTGTTTTTGAATGTCCTAGCCTTTAATACCTGATTTCTGAATAGAAAAAAAGGGGGAAATATTAAGTGGGCAGAAAGAGGGCCTCAGACCTTTAAATCCTCTGGAAGTTACATCAGTCAGAGTGGGGAGGGCTTGCAATAATGGAAGGAGGTACAGCAACAAGGGCTGTCCACCTCTTAGTTTGAACCTATGTGATCAGAAGTAACAATCAGCATTCAGAGAAAAGATCCCCGATATTTGACGGAGGGTCCTTTTTGCCTATTGTCATTCCTATGAGCTGTGTGAAAGCTGCTCTAGGAAAATGTGAATAGCTGCCTGCTATATGGTTGGGGATGGTGAAATTGACTGAAATTAACCAATATTTACTGTCTAAGTTTTCCCTGAAAGTTGCAAGGCTTCAATCGAGTCTAGAGTTCTAAAATAGTTACATCAAACAGATTTTCTCAGTGCAATTACTAGCTAGCCAAGGAGATAGATTTTTAGTGGTTCCAAATCCATTATTTTCCCAGAATCCCCTAGGCAATCTTTGACATATATTTTGAGACACTCTCAACTGAATTTTGTACAAATTTTGTCTTTAGTTCCAAATTTTAGCCCCCAAATTAAAAACAGTACTCTGATTGTACTGATATTTAGACTTATCCTTTTCAAGAAAATAATGTACATTAACTTTTTAAATCTCTTTTATTTATTAACTTTATTGTCATATCGCCAATGTCAAAATTGAAAAAGAGAGGTTATGTAATTTCCCTAAAATCCCACAGCCAACAAATGACAAAATTTAATTTTGAACCAGAGTTGTTTGTGTGTCATAATTATACTTCCAACACCTATATTATATTGCAGAGTAGCTATATGACTGATTAGGAAAAGTGATGTTCACCAAAGTTCTTTGTGCATTTATTAATACAAAATAGTAAATGTGCTGAGTTATTCAAACAATTAAAAATATTGGGTCCAAAAGGTAATAAAACATATTATAATGTCTCTTTAAAATTTATAACATCAGAAAAAATAAAATACTATAGCTTTGCTTTATCACCACAATCTGGGACCCAGGCTCTTCCATATTCCTTCCTCTGGTTAAGAAAAGTTCAAACACATCACAAATGTTCACATGCTCTAGTGAAGCCTGGCCCTAACATACTCCACTTCTGCACTCTACGGTGTCACCTCTAAGGTGCCTATGATAAAAGACTACAGCAGCAGGCTTCTGAAAGATAGTGGTACCTATTAGTCAGAAGTTCAGCTTATACACCTTTACTATGTATACAGAAGCATAGGGTAATTCTTTGACTATGTTAGAACATTTTATTCATTACTTTCTTTAAAAATTAGTAGAAAGTGGAAAACTAAAAAAAAAATTAAAATATATAAATAATGATCCAAATTAGTAGGTATACTGAAAATATTTGATCTTCAGCTTTTGTTTAATACTTATTTGATTAAAGCTGATTTGCTATGTATTGAAATATAAGGGAACAAGGGTTTCTTTGCTTGATTATCCAAAAGAATTTTGGGTGACGGATGCTCAGAGATAGGCATTTAAAAGGAAAGCTAAAAAATAAATGAATGAATGAATGAATGAATGAATAAATAAATAAATAAATAAATAAAGGAAAACTCACAACAGTGAATTACGGTACCCAGTTATATGATGAGATGCATTATGTCAGCTTTTCCTGATGGTGATTGACATGAGCTGAGGAAGAGGACAACTTTCCTAAGTTTGAGATCTCTGAAGTATGCCTTTTATGCAGACTGCCTCTGCAGTACTTTGAAAAGGACATCTAATAGAGCACAGAACTGAAAGTTAAGAAATACAAAGGGTCTTGGCTCCTAATCTCCCTTCAGCCATTTAACCTACTCACTGATGCAGAATGCTTGTTACTTATGAAGTTTCTTAGAAACAAGTTTTGAATCGTTGATCTCTATGGTAAACAGAATGTTGAAGGGTGTTTAGATCTGAACGTTTTAAAGAACAGTTTGTGCTGGGCACAGTTTCAGACACATAAGGATTGCAGTAAAACAGTCAAACTCCTATTTTGAGTAGCTCTGCCTGTTAACTGTTCAATTTATGATAGCTAATAATATCTGCCAAAATCTATCTTTGATGCTAAGTTTCTTAATTGTGTGTTTTCTTTTCCTTAATCGGTATCTACTTTCATCCTGATCAGGCATTGCTGCTTGACTCATTTTATGTTCTTACCACTTCCAGTGTGTTGACTAAAATGTTCACTAATTAAATAGTTCTTTTATTTCAATAGCTTAGTGTGGACCCCAATCACTCTCTTTAGAGTCTAACCCTAATAATCTATTAAACCTCAAATGAGTTAGACAAATCAATGTAGTCTGAACTTCCTCGCTGAGAAAATGAGAGAGCTGGTCCAAAGAGATCAATCAAGATGTCCACAGGAGCATAATGTCTTAAATTTGTTTATGTTTATCCTGTCGTGATCTGGAAAAGATTTATGACAGCTTATAACGATACTTAAAACACAGCAAGAGTGTTTAATAAAAACTAACTGAACATGGAAATAGGCAAATAAAAAAATAGAAAATAGGAATGTCTAAAATAAAAACAAATACAGTAAAATATTAAACATTTTGTAGATGTGGAATTTGTCTCTGAATTTTTATCAGCAATCTGATAAGAAGACCAGATCAGTAAACTAATTTTAGAGTGTTTAATGATAAAAATCACACAAATTACTCAAGGAAAGATTAACTACTAATGATATTATAACAGAAATATATTTCTCCAAACACCTTCATAATGAGAAATTTGCAGTAATTCTTAAACCATTTCTAATAGTAGACAAAATTGAGTTTTTTAATGTCTCAATATAAATCAATAATGTCTTACTAAAGTGCATATGAGTAAATACATTTAGATGAAGACAAATAAGAAAAATTATAATTACCTAATATTTTGCTGGTTTTGCTTACTAGGGGGTGATTTTATATTCTTTCATATAGATAAATATCATAAGTTTCAATTAATTCTCTATAATTAATTGTGTCTTTTAGTTGAACATATTACGCTTGTGAGTAGCATTCCATTCGAAATTATGTTCCCTGGTAAATACACTGAATCTGTTTCACAATAGTCTATTATTTTTATTGTGATAGATGATACATTTCTCTCCTCCTCTGTCTTGCCATGAGTCACTGATTGTGCAGCTGATCTGATCCTATGCCTACCAAATTCTCAAACCCACAAGTGAAATATGGATAGTCGTAAGCTCCTAAGATATAGAGACTGCTTGCTCTTTGGTATTATCACAGCATTACCTGATAGAGTTATCTGATACAGAATCTCATATTATCAGGGGTAAGATTGACATCATATTTTTTAAATGATAAAGTATATCATTAAGTTGAATAAAAGACTATCTGGATTTGGTTCAATTTGAGCTGAAGGAAAACAGTGAGACCAACAACTAGCTTTGCAATGACTCCTAATGGGTCCCAGCCTACATTTCATTTCAAGATTTTGGCCTTCCTACTACAATATGACCAGGGCAGCTGAGATGGCCCTCTCTTGGGGTCAGCAAGCTACTTCAAAACAACACCCTTTGTCTCAGAATAGCCTTTATAGTGATAAGTAGGATCCCAATGATTGTAACTCTGCATTTTCTTTTCCTAGCTGATTCTTATGTATCCAGGAATATGTATTTGGCCTAAACTGGGCCAAATTTTTTAATATGGAATAAACAGTTATGGAACTAGTAGTAGATGAAATCATGTATGGCTGGCCAATAAACCTTTCTTTTATTTAAATTATTGAGACCCCTATCATATCTCTGAATTTCCACATCTTCTAGCCTATTTTATTTTGTCAATCCAGTTGAAGAAAGTTGCTAATACTTGCAAAATAACAGCAGGTTTTGTCAAAAATTCTTTTTTTATTTAATAACAAATACAACTGGGATTAGTTCCTTACAGATTAGTTCCTTACACCGAATGTATTCTGAGTGATTATAGTCTCATTTATATCATTTATGAGCCCTATTGCTTTTTACATTGAAAAGAACCAGGGAAATTAATCCTTAAATATAAAACATTTCAAATTCTATTTGTATATACTATCCTTTAAAAGGGGAACATGATACATAAACTGTCGCATATACCTTGCTATTACTACCAAGAAATCAAAACCAAGTTGGTTGTTTTCATATTATTTGGCCATTAAAAAAACAAAACAAAACAAACAAAAAAACAAGTTTTATATATTCATGTTCCAATAGCAAAGAACATTTTTGCTCCCTATACTGACATTACACATTCATACAGGCAGTTAAACTATCTCCAGTCTTCTATTTGGCTACAGGTAAGGGAATTAACAGCTTGTAGGAAAGCTAATTAGGTCCAATTATTACTCATCTGACCTAATTTGACATCAGGTGTCTGGGAAGAAGTCATCTCAATTAACTGAATAGACATTTGGCTACTACATATACATGAGTTCCATGGATAATTTATTCCTAATGTAACTCAGAGAAGAATATATTGATTGAAACAAAATAATCAAAAAAGAGGGAGATGATCTAATTTAAAACTCCTAAAGGAATATGATAGTGCAATATAACTTGCATTCATTCACTATTCTACTCATTTACTTATTTGTTTTAAAAGGTAGCATATTGTTGTCATTAAAAAAAAAGTTCTTAATTTTATTTTTAAAAGTCTGAGCCTTAATTTGCTCATTTGATAGGATTATTAGATGAACTGATCAATAAATCTTTTCCACTATGGCATTTTTGTATCCAGTATGTCATTTACTTAAAGTAGTAACTAGAAGCAAGATACTTCTTTTTTATACTTCTCTTTTTTTAATGTTATTAAATTTACTGGGGTGACATTGGTTAATAAAATTATATAGGTTTCAAGTGTACAATTCAATAATATGTCATCTGTATATTGCATTGTGTGTTCACCACCCAAAGTCAAATCTCCATTCATCATCATATACTCAACTCCTTTTACCCTTTCTACCTCTCCGCACACCACTCTCCCTCTAATAACCACCATACTATTGTCTGCAGCTATACGTTTTTGTTAGTTTGTCTTGTTTCTTTATTGCTTTCAGTTTTATATCCCACATATGAGTGAAATCATATGGTTCTTAACTTTTTCCATCTAACTTATTTCATTTAGCATGATATTCTCAAGATCCATCCACGTTGTCACAAGTGGAAGTATTTCACCTTTTCTTATGGCTAATATTCCATTGTATATAAGTACCACACCTTCTTTATCTAATGATCCACAGAAGGACAATTCGGTTATTTCCTCCTTGTCTTGGCCACTGTGAATGATACTGCAATAAACATAGGTATGCATATGTCTTCATGAAAAAATGTTTTCAAATTTTTGGGGTTATTTACAAAAAAGAGGGATTGCTGGATCATAGGGTAACTCTACTCTTAATTTTTTGATAACCTCTGTACTGTTTTACATAGTGATCATACCAATTTACACAACCAGCAGCAGTGTATGAGAGGTTCTTTTTCTCTATAACCTTTCTAACACTTGTTATTACTTGTCTTGTTGATAATAGCCATTTTTTATAAGTGTTAGGTGGTATGTCATTGTGGTTTTGATTTACATTTCCCTAATAGCTAATGAAGTTGAGTACATTTTATATATTTGTTGGCCATTTGTACGTCTTCTTAGGAGAAGTGTCTGTTCGGGTCCTCTGCCCATTTTTTTAATTGGATTGTTTTTGTTAAGTTGTATAAGTTCTTTACATATTAGTCCCTTACTAGAGATATTTGCAAATATCTTCTCCCATTCAGTTGGTTGCCTTTTTGTTTTGTTTTTGGTTTCTTTTGCTGTGCAAAGGCTTTTTTAGTTTGATATAGTCCCATTTGTTTGTTTTTGTTTTTATTTCCCTTGCCTTTGAGGTCAAATTTATAAAATCTCCTCTATGACCATGGTCCATAAATTTCATACATACGTTTTCTTCTATGTATGTTATTGTTTCAGTCTTATATTTAGATATTTAATCTATTTTTAGTTAATTTTTGCATATTGTGACAAACAGCATTTTAGTTTAATTCTTTTGCATGTGGACTTCCAATTTTCCCAGCATTACTTACTGAAGAGGCTTTTTTTGCATTGTATGTTTTTGACTCCTTTGTATAAAATTATTTGCTCATATATATGTGGGTTTATTTCTGGGCCTTCAATTTTGTTCCAATGGTCTGTGAAGACATTCTTCTGGATTGTGTAGTTTCTAGTTGGTTAACAAAATCCATACTAATTCACACAGATAATTTCTGGGCTATGGCAACAAGATATTTTAATGCCTGCTAAGTGTAGAGCAGAGTGCTCTGGTCAACATAAAATAACCAATGGTATGAATTCCACTTAGGTAGCCTGAGTATAAGGAAACCCCCAAATTGACATGGGCTGATAGAGTTTTTCAGGGAAAGTTGATGGACAGACAAATGGAAGAGGATCCACAAATATATATTTCTATTTATTGAATTATTCTTATTTATTGGTAAAGAAACAATATTCTGAACCAAGTAAGCTTTATCAAGTTATGCTGAGGAATTACTGAGAGTAAAAACAAATTAAAATATTAAAAAAAATGATAATAATAGATCTCAGTTCTCCAAGTAATTATTATACACGAGTATGATAAAAGGTGATTAAAAGAGAGATATGGTTTATATTTATAAGTATCCCCTCAGATCTCTGAAGAAGTGAGCAAAGCACATCACCATAAAAGGAGAAAAGAAAAAATTCCTTACACATTTTCCTTTACTCTTCTCAAGAATCCATGTTCTTAATTGCATCCTTTCAGTCTAACACTTTTACTCTCTTAAAGGGCCAGTAACATTGTGACATATTTAAACCATCGTCGACCATATCTATTTAGGATGCAGTAAAGTTCTGAGGGTAGGTTTCAAGAAAAGATAACAAGAAAGACAGAATGAAGTCATTAGAGAATGAGGAGGTATGTAAAGCAATACCACTAATGGGGGAAATAGAAATTACACAAAGAAAAGAGTATGATGAAGTAACACTTTTCCTTAGCCAATGACAGCTATTCTTGTTGAGTCAGTAGCTCAGAAGATGTCACGGGGCCCATTTATTTGCAGAAAGGAGATCATGAGTATACTCCCCTATTTCTTTACCCAACTTCTTCAAAGAGATCTCATAAAGCTAAACAGGGCAAATCAGGTCAGATATATGTTTTTTTTTTCTGAAACTGCTAAATTAATAACAATGTTAACATATATATGAACTGATCTTGTGCTATGTGCCTTAAATACTACCAAGCATTTAATAGGATATAGCACATAATATTTAATGCAATAATTCCATAAGCTCCATTTTAAAACTGAATATGTTGTTCCATGGAGAAGCTAAACACATTTCATTAGGACACAGGGGCTACTATGAGTGACATAAGTCGAGGCTATCTGACTATGGACTTACACTGTAACTTCGCTATGCTGTTTCACTATAAAGACAAAAAATCAGAGAGAGTATGAAAGAAAGTTATCCAATAGTGAATAAATAGCACATTTCAAAAATTTTACAAAGAATATATTTACTTGACAAAACAATTAGTTGAAAATTATATGCAATTTAAGATATCATCTTAATATACTTAATATTTATTTTCCTTCATATAACAGCAGATTCTGTTCTGTCTTCATATTAGATGGACAAAAATTGTCAGCAACTTAATTTTGGCTTTGAGTCACTCCCAAAAGCTGACCAGCAGTTTTCTTGATCTGATCAACTCAGCAGGCCAGTACAGATGGGCCTCCATCACCTCCTGCCATTAAGTGCATTAGTGTTGTCAATACCCAGATCCAATTACATGAAAACAGCTTGGCCAAACACAGGACCTTCCTTGTCTCCAGTGTCTCCTTTCTGAAGTCTGTATAATATCATTTTGCCTCTGGTGCTAATGGTGGTCTCCTGGCTAATATGACAAACAGAGCAGAAAAACAATATGACGCAGCCCAATGCTAGCAACTGCCTCGATGTTATTATTTTTTAACACTTATAATCCTATTGCTTAATAAATAAGATACAGTCATTTTCCCTTGGCAACTGAGGCTCTAACACCTTGGGATACTACTTCCCACCTAGAATCAGCAGCACTGTATGTATATATCTTCATTCTGCAGGCAAGACTCATCCCACAAGCTTTTATAATCTTTCGTTACCTGATCCCAACACATTATTCTACCACCAAGATGGTAAGCAGGCTTTCCTATAATATAATTTCAGTTTCAATTTTTAAAAATAATTTTGCTTTTGATTTCTACAAAGTTAAGTGCTACCATTAACAGAGAAACCTCAGGACATTTGGTTCTTTTTAGTTTGTTTAAAAAGTCTATAAGCCATATATCACCAGCTACAGCAAAATATCTATGTTACTAATAAAGGAATAAAGTAATTCAATAGTTAGACATTTGCCTAGAGAAATCCAGGAATGCATGACAGCTGATATTCATTGATGACAATCCTTAGATTTATTTTTCAGATTTTTCATTCCAAAAGTATAACACAATCATGATAGTAGCAGGAGTAACTTAGAATATGACTGTCACTCCAGTTTTCTTAAATGAAATCTATCTTCTCTTTTACACTGATGGTAACTGAAAGAAAAAAAAATAAAAAAAGATCAAATATCATGAATACTAGTAAGTATTTGGAGATCTGAGTATTTGTGTCAATACTTTGTCATTTAATACAAGTAGAGTAATGACAGTGGATTTGTAAGGATACTGCTTTTAGTTAATGAAAGATCACCATCTGCTCAAAGAATTAGTAAGTTTATACAAGTTCTCTATTCTTGGGGAGGAAGAAATATATCCTGGGTTATAATATAAGCAAATAAATCAAAGCAGAATTCAGAACACTTCTAGTAGAGCTGGTGGTGTGTCATTGAAAGCTGGCTAACTTAGTCAATTGCAACACTTTGAAAGATTAATTTAGATAAATACTATCCCAAATATAAAATCAGACTCTTGATTTCTCAAATTATTTGGTTATTTGTCATTTTCCTTAAAATAACACAGCAATGGATGGAAATATTTCTAATCAAAGATGAGAGTATGATTCAGACAGAGTATGAGAGCATAATTGTATCAACAGAAGCATGGGGAGTAGAATAAACTCCCCATAATGTTAGCATGAGCATTCAAAGCAGTAGAAAAAAATGAAAAAAAAAATGAATAAAAGGGTGGTATCAGGAAATGTTACAGTTCATTTTTAGATGTTTTTAAATTAAAGTATAGTTGGCATATGATAATATATTAATATCAGGCTATTTTTAGATTTTGAAATTGACTTACTAGATGATAGAAAATTATTGAAGATGAAAATGACAAAAAAGATATAAGAAATTACTGATATAAGAAATAACTCTTTTATTGTCATGGAAATAAGAAAATTAAGATTTGTTAAGGCACGGTATGACATTAATGTAACATTTAGCTTATACTGAAAGAGCTATTATGTAAATTTAATTAAGCATCACACATGACATCACTTTTTTGATCAAGATAGTATAAAAGGAAAGGCAAAAATAGTGAGTGCTGTTTAAAGTGAACTTAAATTTGCTAAAGTGCTACAGGTTTACGTGTATAAATAAAATCAGAGGCAAAATTTATGGAGTGTAGAAACCATTACGAGTTCAAAGGAAATGAATTATTTTAGTAGTAAATATATTACAATAAGAAAGACACCACATTTAAGAGATCTGGTACCAGTAGTGACAGGTGAAGAAAGGGATGTGAATAGAATCTGGAAGGGCTTCCTACTGGGCTTTAATGATATATGTAATATTGTATTTCTTTAAAAATTGAATCACAGATAACCAAAAATACTAGGTTAAAATGCATGGTGGGAACATAATTATTTTTTTTTTCTTTACATTCTGGTAAATATGTTGGAAGTGTTTCATAAGAAAAAGAAGTGACCCTTAGTCTCAGTTCTGCCAATTATAAATTTTGTAACCTTGGACAAGTCAATTATTCTTTCTATGCCTTACTTTTTTCTTATTTCTATACTCCAATAATTCCCGAGATAATTCAGAGCAAAACTGAGGTGTCCTAGATAAAACTAAATTCAATATATCCATATATTCAAACCAGAGCAAGAGAATATCACCAATTAGTTCTATTATTTCTTTATAAGATCTGAAATGGAAAAAAGACGATGTGAACTTTTCATTATTAGTGATAGAAACGCTCAGAAATTTAGATCTTTAAGACATAATTACAGAGGAATAAAGCAAACAATAAAATTCTTAAAACAACACAGTAACTAGTTGTTTTACCTTGAGTAAGTCATCCTCCCAAAGACTACACTTATAAATTGTGGATAATAATACCTATAAAAAGCAAAAATAAGTATATATGATTTAGTGCAGTGAACACCTATTTAAGACCTTTAATAAAAGTAATTCCTAGTTTGACTAGAGAAGGGGACAAAAATTTCATGAGTAAAAGCGTGTACAATAAAAAATGAGAATGAAAAGATTTTTGTAATGGAGGTAGAGATGGGAGATGGTGGACCTTATCTGACAGTCTAGATCACTGATTCCTGGCTCTGATTGTATATTACCATGAGCTGTGGAGATCTGAAAAAAATATATACCTACGAAATACTTACATTAATTCTATTTCAATCAGTCTAGGTTAGGGCCGGGATACTAGCATATTTTGATAGCTTCTCAGATGATTCTGATGGGAAGAAGTCAATGAAAGTCTTCGCATCTGAGAGGAATATTACTAACCACAGAGAAAAACAAATCAAAGAATATGAACAATGAAAGTTGAAAACTGGAGGCTTTAATTCTCTCTAATGATTGATAGCTAATAATCTGAATTGGCAACTGTGTTATGGCTCACAGAAAAACAAGCCAGCCCAATATCCGGCCTCAAAGACTTTGTCTCTTAAATGTATGAAACAAGCACATGAGTATTTATAATGAAAAAGACTCACATAATAATATATTGTTGATTCCAAAAGCTGTTATTATTCAAAGAAGGGAGCCACATGATTTGAACTGTTGCCCTTGTGAATACAGGGCCAACCCAAGTATGCTTGGGATCCCAGACATAGTGTGGTTCAAAATGCAATGTCATTAACTGCTGGCTTTTAATTAACATAAAATATGAAGGAAAAGAAATTAAAGTTATTTTTGAATTGCTTTTATCAAACTGTGGAGCCAGAAAGTATATTGCCTTTTCCTTTTACAAAATCTATACATCTTTCTATAAGTACATTTTCTTTTTGTATAGAAACTCTTGTGTAACATATAATACAAAAGCCAGGCCACTTAAACTGTCCTTAAAAAAACAAGGTATGTACCTCCTTCACTGGTAAAGTCTGCCCAGATTAAAGCTCTCTTCACCAATACATAGACAGTGGGTTATAAAATGACTTAATGTCTTTAAACACAGCCTGCTATTTTTCTCTGCTTTTACAACTAATGGTATAACAAAATGTGTTGCTCTATAAATCATGAGAATATAGAACTATGTCCATCGCTGTTCATCATGTTTTATATCTGAATTTCTTTTCCCTCTTCCATATAAGTCAGGAAGACATCCTGGTGTTTTCCTAATAAAGAGTAAGAACTAAACTCATTTGGAATGAGTAAACTCATTCTGAAAAGTTGTTTCCAAATCTAATTTAAATTTAAAAAGTTAAAGAATTCATAACTGACTATATATAGTCCTTCCACAGAACTATGTCACTTTAGTGTTTTATGCCTCAAAATAACTTAAAAGACAGAAAGAAAGGGAGAAGGAGGAGGAGGAGGATGAGAAGGAGGAGTTAGTCCTTTATGTGTCAAAATACCTTAGGAAGAAAGGGAGAAGGAGAAGGAAGAGGAGGAGGAGGAGTTAGTCCTTTATGCCTCAAAATAACTTAAAAGACAGAAAGAAAGGGAGGAGGAGGATGAG
>NW_011888782.1:39051653-39085280 GCF_000151845.1 Pteropus vampyrus | reverse complement strand
TGACACAAAATTTGGTTGAATGTAGTTTATGTGAGACATGATCCCAGGAAGAGCAAATGAGGGAGTTGGAAAAGTGACAGTGAAAAGAGAAGACAGTCAAAAGTGACTTAATAAAAAGGTCATTGCTATGAGCATCTAGAAGTTTAATCCCACTGGAGACCCTTGGATGAATGGAGTAGAGCACATTTCAGACTTGTTTGCTTGAGGATAAATTTTTGGATAATTTATGCCCAACTTCCACCTTTTATTAGCTAAGTATTGCCACTGAGGATGTTAAATCCCAGCACTTGATTTTCTTGATTTTGGGGCAAAGCGAGCCTCCATGGTTCAAGAGAAAGCTCCCAGGAATAAAAGCAGAGTGATGAAGCTCCTGAGGAGGGAAGCCTTCAGCACACACAGAACATTTCCACTGCAGCAACAGGTGAATTTTCAGATGGGTAGAAGGGATTGGTATAGAGCTGAGAAATTACAGCATATGTTACACAATTAAATGAAGTGCTACTTTTACACTCTAATACTAAAAGTTAATGCAAGTGCTGTCAAACATGACAATGTAAAAATATAACTAAGGAAAATTAGGAGGTGGGAAAAGGAAGAAAAAATGATTTATAATAATAAAACCTTAAGATAACTAAAATAAATAACAACAAAATTAGAAGTTAGATAGATAAAAAAGGTAGGAAGTAATGTAAGTACATTCTGTACTTACATTCTGTGCTTCTTCAGTCTGGACTATCGACATTCACTTGTATAGTTGATGCATCCATATACATAGATAGAAATACATTAGAATTATTTCACTTTATAATGATAATAGCCATCTTAGAAATTTTAACCACAATTTCCTCTGGGAATTTAGAGTGAGTCTGGAAATTATTAACACAGAAAATGTTCCTTTGCCATTTTATATAATTCTTTTCCAAAATCATGTACGTGCATTAGTTATTTTTTTTTCAGAGAAGTAAACTGAGGGACATAGTGAAAGAAGTGAAGAGTGTAAGGTTGCATTACAAGATAATGACATAGATTGGACTTGATTACAGCCTCATGACTTACAATCCCAAACTTTGTGTATGTTACATTGGTCATGCTCCAAGTTTCAGAAAATTTCTCTATAAAAAAGGATCAATGATTATTCTTAAGTTGAGCTTTATTCTACAGAATATATTTGATATCAAATGGGCTGCCTAATTTGATTTCTGAGCTTTTGGTTTCCTTCTCCTCTGTGTTTATATTAATCATTTTAGACTGAAAGTGTTATTACTTTTTCAAACTTTTAAATAATAACATTTTTGGTTTCAATCCCAGAAGCGTCTGTGATAGTGTAATTGGGACAGCAAACCAATCCTCTGTAAGAGTGAGAGCTGTTTACCTGTGTGACACTGGAACGACTATAAATGGAAGGTAATTTTCCTGATAATGACTCTTGATCAAACTTTATGTATAGTTTCCCAAAAGGTCACATTTTTTATTGTAGAATTTATACTGAAAGAAAAAAAATAAAGAGGCTAAGAACAAGCACTATTTCTGAAATTTTTACTAACCACCTCCTAGGAAATTGCACACAATAGGATTTAAACATTAAACATTTTCTGCTTCTCTCACTCCTACAACATTGTCGTCTTTCTCTTGTGCACCACGTTATTTAAAGATCTATTAGGTAGCTATTTGTCCTAGAAATCAAATGCCAAATATGGTAGTTATTGAAAGCACACAGGAGTATTTTGATATTGGAACTGATAGTGGAAATGAAGCAATTGTGATATAGAGAGAAAGAGCAATCTTTAATATATTCATATAAAATGTTATATTTTAAATGCTGAAAATATTACTTGACAATGTCTCCTTTTTAAATTAAAACAATGAAAACTATATGGAATGCAAAATCATCGTTTATACCTCTTTCATGCCCCTCCATGATGTCCTTCAGTCAGGAGTCACATTACTTTTTATTTTAAAACTATTATAAAGTTTACACAAGAATGTAGTTTTCAAAATATTCGAAAATGTTTCAGTAAAAGAAATAAAATGTAAAAGTAGCCATTTCTACCACCAACCACTTCACATCTGACTTTCAGTCCTAATGCACAAGTTAAACACTTTTAATTTTTTCTAGTTTGGGGTTTTAAAGTGGATACTTCTCCTTACTGGTTTATTAGTTTTATATATTATTAACCTTCCCATTTGAAGTTTAAGAATTTACTTAATGGATCTTATACCTCAAATCTCTTTTTCATTTTCTTCCCAATACTTTTAAATTATACTTAGTTTTCAAATGTTTTTGTCATTATAATTCTAAAATGTATATTAAATCTCTATTTTCTTATTTTTCAATTTTAAACACATTATCCTAAAACTTGTTTATCCATAATAGGACAAATGTCTCTTGCCACTCTTTTACCCAGTTTTCTCTGCTCCTGAATCCCATCTGGTGCCCATTATGTTTGAATATTCTCATAGCTGAGAGATTCATGTGCATATACATTATCAGTAATTATAAGCAAACTACCTATAATTTAATTGTAAAAACCAGAAACAATCTCATTATATTTTTATAGGTCAGAAACAAGTAAAGTATATGAGTATAAAAGAGAAATCCTTGATCTAGTGTAATAAGGAGAACATTCTAAGTATGAAAGTAAATACATTTCTTATTCACAATTGAACAGTTGCTCTAAATTATAATATATTTCAGTTTCTTTGCATTTGGCTCTTTACTGATTTCTAATTATTTTATCTTCTTTTTAAGAGATAATGAATATGCTCTCTCCCTATCATTGTAAAAATCAAACGTCTTAGTCATATAATTTCCTTGCCTTTATTTATCTTTTTTTTCATTTTAGCCATTCTACTTTCTATTGCTAAAACTTTCCTTTTACATGGTGTTTCATATGTATGCCAGTCTTGTACTTTGAATGACTTTTTCCCCATATTCTAGTGGTATAACTTATAATTTTAAAAAGTGATTTTTCTCTTCTTTGATTTTCATTTCATTATTGTAGGATCTATTATGTGTTTTCATCGTTAATTGTCTCTCTACTGATTTTCCTCAAGTGTTCAGTGATACTTGGCAATGCAATTATATTTATAAATGGAAGTCTAACCTAGGTAGATAAATGTAGTCCTAGGGTTCCTCTGTTATTGTACAGGTCTCTTACCAAACAGGCCCTTCTGCCAGGAATGAGCTCTGTAAACAGGGTGAGATCACACCAACTGGCTATGCCAGCTGCAGAGAGGAAGCAGAGAAATGAGCTGGACATCGAATACAGTTCTTGAATTAACTACTCTTAATTGTTCACTATAATCCTATGAGCTAAAAAATAGGGCTCATAATCCTGGGGTTAGGGGCAAGATGATTAATTAGGGTTTTCAAAAAATGTTATACTATTTAATTTGAATAGAAAACACCTTAATTTTATACACGCACACAAATGCATATAAAAAAATTAAATGTGTATATACATATGTTTCTTTCCAGAAAACACATAATGAAAAAAAAAAGTAGTTCTGAATACTAGTTCTTTTAAAAAGCCACTGCTATACTCATTCATGTACACAGTAACTATTAACTTAGAGCTTCTTTTTCTAATGAAGAATACTAATTTATCACTTTACTAACAATTTTTATTAGCAATATTGCTTTTTTTGTTCTTCTTCCAGGTTTTCCACACCATTATGGATTCTTTTTTATTTTTTTTTTTTTTTTTGAGGCATTGTGGAAATTGGAGAAAAATGAGTTATAAATATATTTACTTAGTCCAGCCCCAGCACCAGAAGCCTCCATAACCTTTCTAAAGAAAAGCTGCATTTAAATTCTGGTAGTCCTTGAAAGCTCCAGTCTTTTAATAAAGAATACAAGGCTGGGAGACTCAGTATTTGAGAAAGAGATAGGGACAGACTGGTTCTGGAAAGACTTTGAATACTGGAGTTGCTTCTTTCATGGGTAGTGTTGTTACACCTAACAGATAAGGAGAAACAATATTGTCCAAATGTCCTTTTAAAATCTCTTCAAATGAATTATAACACAGTCCATTGTTTTGTTTTGTAGTCCTACACAGTAACATGTAGGTAAACATGTACTATGAATACAGTCATGTAGATGATATAATTCCATGAAAAGATATGTTGAAACTAAATCTTTCAAGTATTTTATCTTCAGAATATTTCAACAAATTACTGAAATAATGGTTGTCTTTTCCTATTTTGCATTCATATTTGTCTGACACAGATAGATCTACTCTTCCCGTTTTCATAGGTCTTTAGTTCTTTCTTCAATTACTTCTCTCAAGACTGTTTAGAAAGTTATCATTATATAATTGTTTGATCACCTGAGCATGAAATTTTCTTATTCATTAATATCTGTAAACACTTGGTAATACCTACTTATTTTTCAAATCTAATTGGTTTTTTGCAGCTCTATATTCTATTGTGTCGAAGAGCAGCATTGCTAATACCAGTGTTATCTTCTTTCTCTTTTCATATCATAAAATAAGATTCACATAAACCCAGTGTGAGCTTGATGTGACATTACTGTATATCATACCACAGGAGGGATCCTATATTGCCTGGAAGCCAATGAAGTGTGGACCTTGGAGAACTTTAAGAGCGTAGAAGCATGACTTTTTTAATGTTAGAAAAATAACTCAGACTAAAATAGGTATGTAAATATGATACAAGGGGAGTGAAACTTAAAGCAGGAAACCAGAAGTGAAGCCTTTTGCAATGGGGGTGGGCTTCCAGAACTAGACTACTGTAATAAAAGTGTTAATTTTTCAGCAAGTACAGCTGAAACACTTGTATATTGAACCTTACATGGGAAGTTGTTTGCTTGGATGGTAATTAGGAAACCTATAATGAAGCTACTTTTCTTTATTAAACTCACTCTTTTTACTTATATTACATGGTTGATTGGGGTGACTTTGAGAAAGTAGATCTGATATACTCCTTCAGATTGCCATTCCTTCCATGATTTGACTCTACACAATTATCAACATAAGAGAATTTCCCCTGCAGTTTGGCTGTGATGATATTCTAATTAGGATAGACAATTTCTACAAAGAGTAGTGTTGGAGGGGTAAACTTTCATATACCAACAGCGTTGATTTCCCTTTATTCATTCAATTTCTCACCTACTGAATGACACTAATGTAATTTGGAGAGCTAACCTCAGTTGACGGAGTAAGGTAGATTGTACTAAAGTAGTTTCATGTTACTGGCCAAGGATCAGTTAAAAAAATGGTGTGTGATACAAATGACCAATATAATATGAGGAAAACAGTGGTATAGCTTTTGAGAAAGTTATTTGCTCTTCAAAGGGGCATTTTGAAGCTAGACTCTGTCTCTCCATTGCATATGATAAAGAAAGCATGTAGTGCTGATTTCATAGACAGCTTTCTATGTAAATCAGCCTTCTAATCTCTGAAGGCTGAGAAGAGATAAATAAAGCACTGGCTTCATGATGATATGATAGAGCCACTGCTGAAGCAATCAATCCTAAAGGCCAGGTCCTACTTTTACTTCTCCTAGCTAATGTCTTTCATTATTTTTCACCAGTCAAAAGTATCCTGACACAATGATTCCAGATGAAACTTTGCTTATTTAAATCCTCATTGGGGCCTTGCCCACCCCCTGTCTCAAATTACATTATTGTTAAGAAAGGCAACATGTGCTAAGCTATACCCAACAGCCTGAGTATTGGGATCATCAGCCAATTCAAATATTAATTCTCTCCTTGGCTGATCATATAATGAAAACTTATTTAATAAGTGTGTAACAAGCATCAGCAGAAAAGGAAATCTGCATGTGTATGTGTGTGTTGTGTGCAATCGATAAATATTCGCCTGATACCTGGGGACATGATATAGTTTTAACAGAATGAATGCCCCCCCCCCATTTCAAAGTTCCTCGTTTGAAAAATACTAGACATTTTATAAGGAAAATTGTCAAAAACATAACAGTTTTAAATTAGTCCTTCAAGCAAAACTCAGTGTCTTCCCAAATTTGTTGTATAAGTCTATTCCAGTGTTGAACAATTTTCTTAGTGAATGGTATTGTTTAATGTATTTTGAAGTCATTTATTTAGCCATGATTTTATATGTATATACATATATATACACACACATATATTATATACATATATGTATATATTTTATACATACATTAATGTATACATTATATACATGTATATGTATATATATATGTATGTATATATATTTAGCTAAAATATAATAATGTAAAATAACACATTATCCTTTCCATGCTGGATAGATTATTAAAAACAAATAATCAATCCCACCAATAATCTTATCCATCAGCCTTTTTAAGAAAGTAACAATAAAAAACACACCATGAATCTGTTTACAGAAACTTTTCTTTATCTTCTTGGAAATATAGCTTTCAATAGCACATGGTTAACACTGTGGGGAAACTGTTTCTTGGTATTAATTACTGAGGTTAATTCCATATTCCAATCTCGCTTCTCTTTAGAAAACATCTATGAGTTCCAATAGCAAAGAAATAAAAAAGAAATGTAGATTTATTTTCTCTCATGATGTATGATGTACTCCTTTAAACTGCCATTTTTTCCATAATTCCACTCTACACAATAAATCAGCAGTCTCCAAACTTTCTGGCACCAGCGACCGGTGCTCCAATGAGAATCTAATGTCTAACGATCTAAGGTGGAGCTGAGGCAGTGATGCTGGCACTGGGGAATGGATGCAAGTGCAGGCGAAGTTTTGTTCACTTGCCTACCACTCACCTCTTGCTATGCGCCCTGATTCCTAACAGGTTACTGACTGGTACCTGTCCATGGCCCCGGAGTACACTGAAGGAGTACAGTGTTATCTGAAGGCAGACCTCTATTAGTTGTAAAAGTACATTGCAAACCCTAGGGAAATCACTAAGAAAGTTTTAAAAGGTGTAAGTGTATGATTGACATGCTAAAAAAGGAGAGAAAAAAATCATATAGAATCATATAAGATCATATAGAATGTTTTATTAAATCCAAAAGGCAGAAAAAGAGTGTAAGGCAAAATAGAATTAAGAACAAAGCAAATGAATGAACAAGTATGGAATGAATTAGCAAATATGGTAGATATTGATTCAATTATATTAATAACTACTTTAAATATCAATGGTCTAAATAAATCAATTCAAAGACAAATTATTAGAGTGGATAAAAGAATAAAGTCTAACAATGTGCTGTATACAAGAAACCCACTTTAAACAAACAAAAATAAAAGGCACATAAATAAAAAGTAATGGATAAAAAAAGATTTCACCATCTAAAAATTAATCAAAAGAAGGCAACAGTAGCTATGTTAATTTTAGACAGAAGAGATTTCAGAAAAAGGAAAGTTATTACAGAAAAAGGGAGAGTGGTATTATATAATGATAAATGGAGCAAATCTCCAAGAAGACATAATAATCCTTAATGTGTATGCACCTAAACACAGAATGTCAAAATATATTATTCAAAAACTGAAAAAACTACAAAGAGAAATAGATGAATCTATTATTATAGTCGAAGACTTCAAAATCCTATCAGAAATGGAAAGATTTGGTCATCAGAAAATCAATAAGTATGTAATTGAACTCATCAACACCATAACTGTATATAACCAACATCTATAAACTACTTCAGCTATCAACAACACAATACATATTTTTCTAAAATTAAATGGAACATTTACCAAGACAGACCACATTCTGGCCCATAAAATACACCTTAACAAATTTAAAAGAACAGGAATCACACAGTGTCTGTTCTCAGCCTACAATGAAATTAAACTAGAAATCAATAACAGAAAGACAACTAGGAAATTTCCAAATACATGGAGATTAAAAAAACACCTTTGCAATATCTATGGGTTAAAGAAGATATCTCAAGAGAAATTAAAAAAAAAAATTGAACTAAATAAAAATGAAAACATATTACCAAAATTTGTGAGATACAAAATCAGTGCTTAGAAGAAAATTTATAGCCTTTTGATGTATATATTAAAAGCATCTAAAATCAATCACCTAAGCTTCTACTTTAGGAAGCCAGAAAAAGAAAAGCAAATTAATTCCAAACTAAGCAAAAAAATAATAAATATTATTTTCAATAATAAAATTTGAAAGCAGGAAATCAATAGAGAATAGCAATGAAACCAAAATCTGGTTCTTTGAAAAGGTTAATAAAACCAATAAGTGTCTAGAGCAGCTAAAAAAAAAAAAAAGAGAGAAAGGGTACAAATTACTAATATTAAAATGAAAGAGGGGGATCATTACAGATCTCATGGACATTAAAGTATAAGAAAGAAATACTATGAATCACCCTATCTCTCAAAATTTGATAATTTGACTAAATGCTCCAATTCATTGAAAGATATATCTGCCAAAACTCACACAAAGGAAATAAACAATTTATATAAGCCTACATCTATTAAGAAAACTGAATCAATAATTAATAGCCTTTCAAAATAAAAAGCACCAGACCCAGATAGGTTCACTGGTGAATTCTACCAAACATTTAAAGGAGAAATTATACCAATTCTCTACAATCTCTGTTAGAAGGTAGAAGCACAGAGTATACCTCCTAACTCATTCTATAGGCCAGGCCAGCATTTTCCTAAAATTGGATTGAGACATTGAAAGAAAGAAAAACAAAACAAACAAACAAAAAAACTACACATCAATATATATTTTAATAAAATGAGTGTGGAATAAAAACATGAGCATAAAGACAATTGATAATTCTTTCTGGTATAAAAAGAAGATAATATGTCATTGTACAGAAATCCAGGAGGCATATTTCCTGCAGTTAGATTTAATTCTGTTTTTCGAAAATACTTATTATACAAATACAATGTTTAGCACATATCTGAGATGGACGGCATGAAGTAATGAAATATACAAATGAAGCCCTTGCTTTCATTGAGCTCACATTCTAGTAGGAAAGAATAATCAATAATCATACAAATGATTATTTAACTCGGCATGAAGTAATAAATTCTATGAAGGAAGTAATGCTAAGTAATGAAGATAATTGTTCTGATAATCTGATATTTAAGCAGAAACCTGATGAATTAAAGGGGAAAACTATAAAGATATTTGAATAATTTGCATTCTAGACAAAAGGAATACTAAGTGCAAAGTCAAAGGCAGGTGCCTGCTTGGTGAGCTTAAAGAATAACAAAGATATTAGTGTCACTGGAACTAAAGAGGTAAAGAAAGTGAGACAGTGATGGGAGTGTGTCTAGCACTTACAGAGCCTTATGAATCATTTTAAGGACTTTCCTTTAATGATATGGGGAGTCTTTGGAGGATTTGAAAAGAGAAGTGATCAAGCTCCCCTAAGGTTCTTGTGTCAGAACGGACGAATTCTGTCAAAATGGACAAAAAGAACAAAACCGAAAACAGAAAGACAAATCATTAAGCTATTGCAATAATCTTGGTGAGAGATGATGGTAGTTTTGACCATTATTGTAGTAAAGATGATGGTATAAAGTAGTTTGAATCGAGATATATTTTGTAGGTAAAGCTGACTGAATATTGAGTGTCATAAGAAGAGAGGTGTCAAGGATGACACCAAGATTTTTTAACCAAGCAACTGTAAAATATTTTCGTCATTTCCAGAAATAAGATCATATAGAATGTTTTATTAAATCCAAAAGGCAGAAAAAGAGTGTAAGGCAAAATAGAATTAAGAACAAAGCAAATGAATGAACAAGTATGGAATGAATTAGCAAATATGGTAGATATTGATTCAATTATATTAATAACTACTTTAAATATCAATGGTCTAAATAAATCAATTCAAAGACAAATTATTAGAGTGGATAAAAGAATAAAGTCTAACAATGTGCTGTATACAAGAAACCCACTTTAAACAAACAAAAATAAAAGGCACATAAATAAAAAGTAATGGATAAAAAAAGATTTCACCATCTAAAAATTAATCAAAAGAAGGCAACAGTAGCTATGTTAATTTTAGACAGAAGAGATTTCAGAACAAGGAAAGTTATTACAGAAAAAGAGAGAGTGGTATTATATAATGATAAATGGAGCAAATCTCCAAGAAGACATAATAATCCTTAATGTGTATGCACCTAAACACAGAATGTCAAAATATATTATTCAAAAACTGAAAAAACTACAAAGAGAAATAGATGAATCTATTATTATAGTCGAAGACTTCAAAATCCTATCAGAAATGGAAAGATCTGGTCATCAGAAAATCAATAAGTATGTAATTGAACTCATCAACACCATAACTGTATATAACCAACATCTATAAACTACTTCAGCTATCAACAACACAATACATATTTTTCTAAAATTAAATGGAACATTTACCAAGACAGACCACATTCTGGCCCATAAAATACACCTTAACAAATTTAAAAGAACAGGAATCACACAGTGTCTGTTCTCAGCCTACAATGAAATTAAACTAGAAATCAATAACAGAAAGACAACTAGGAAATTTCCAAATACATGGAGATTAAAAAAACACCTTTGCAATATCTATGGGTTAAAGAAGATATCTCAAGAGAAATTAAAAAAAAAATTGAACTAAATAAAAATGAAAACATATTACCAAAATTTGTGAGATACAAAATCAGTGCTTAGAAGAAAATTTATAGCCTTTTGATGTATATATTAAAAGCATCTAAAATCAATCACCTAAGCTTCTACTTTAGGAAGCCAGAAAAAGAAAAGCAAATTAATTCCAAACTAAGCAAAAAAATAATAAATATTATTTTCAATAATAAAATTTGAAAGCAGGAAATCAATAGAGAATAGCAATGAAACCAAAATCTGGTTCTTTGAAAAGGTTAATAAAACCAATAAGTGTCTAGAGCAGCTAAAAAAAAAAAAAAGAGAGAAAGGGTACAAATTACTAATATTAAAATGAAAGAGGGGGATCATTACAGATCTCATGGACATTAAAGTATAAGAAAGAAATACTATGAATCACCCTATCTCTCAAAATTTGATAATTTGACTAAATGCTCCAATTCATTGAAAGATATATCTGCCAAAACTCACACAAAGGAAATAAACAATTTATATAAGCCTACATCTATTAAGAAAACTGAATCAATAATTAATAGCCTTTCAAAATAAAAAGCACCAGACCCAGATAGGTTCACTGGTGAATTCTACCAAACATTTAAAGGAGAAATTATACCAATTCTCTACAATCTCTGTTAGAAGGTAGAAGCACAGAGTATACCTCCTAACTCATTCTATAGGCCAGGCCAGCATTTTCCTAAAATTGGATTGAGACATTGAAAGAAAGAAAAACAAAACAAACAAACAAAAAAACTACACATCAATATATATTTTAATAAAATGAGTGTGGAATAAAAACATGAGCATAAAGACAATTGATAATTCTTTCTGGTATAAAAAGAAGATAATATGTCATTGTACAGAAATCCAGGAGGCATATTTCCTGCAGTTAGATTTAATTCTGTTTTTCGAAAATACTTATTATACAAATACAATGTTTAGCACATATCTGAGATGGACGGCATGAAGTAATGAAATATACAAATGAAGCCCTTGCTTTCATTGAGCTCACATTCTAGTAGGAAAGAATAATCAATAATCATACAAATGATTATTTAACTCGGCATGAAGTAATAAATTCTATGAAGGAAGTAATGCTAAGTAATGAAGATAATTGTTCTGATAATCTGATATTTAAGCAGAAACCTGATGAATTAAAGGGGAAAACTATAAAGATATTTGAATAATTTGCATTCTAGACAAAAGGAATACTAAGTGCAAAGTCAAAGGCAGGTGCCTGCTTGGTGAGCTTAAAGAATAACAAAGATATTAGTGTCACTGGAACTAAAGAGGTAAAGAAAGTGAGACAGTGATGGGAGTGTGTCTAGCACTTACAGAGCCTTATGAATCATTTTAAGGACTTTCCTTTAATGATATGGGGAGTCTTTGGAGGATTTGAAAAGAGAAGTGATCAAGCTCCCCTAAGGTTCTTGTGTCAGAACGGACGAATTCTGTCAAAATGGACAAAAAGAACAAAACCGAAAACAGAAAGACAAATCATTAAGCTATTGCAATAATCTTGGTGAGAGATGATGGTAGTTTTGACCATTATTGTAGTAAAGATGATGGTATAAAGTAGTTTGAATCGAGATATATTTTGTAGGTAAAGCTGACTGAATATTGAGTGTCATAAGAAGAGAGGTGTCAAGGATGACACCAAGATTTTTTAACCAAGCAACTGTAAAATATTTTCGTCATTTCCAGAAATAGAAAGGTTAAGTGGGGAAGGATTCTGGGTGGAAATCAATCCAGCAATAAATGTGAATTCTGAGAAGCCTGTTGAGATAGCCATGTAGATATATGTTTATTAGGTATATGATATATGTCAATAGTTTCATGAAGAGTTCTTGTCTGAAAATACTAGAGAAATGAGATGACTTAAAATGTTAGGGCAGATAAAAATGTAAAAAGGTCAGAGGACTGAACCCTAAAAAATCACAAATATTTAAAGGTTTGAAAAATAAGAAACCAACAGAGACTAGACTGGATGATCAGTAAGATAGTTAATGAAGAGTGATATCTCAGAACCCAAATGAAGACGGTCTTCCAAGAAAAAAATGAGTATTCAACTGTGTGAAATACTGTTGATCATCTATTATAATGACAACTGAAAAATTATCTATTAAGTTAAATAATAAGAAGACTATCAGTGTGGTGATCATAACATAAAGCATATAAATGTTGAATCATTGTATTTTATATGCAAAATTGCATGCCAACTATATTTTAATTTTTTTTTTTAAAGAAGACAGGATGTTTTCAGAACAATTATCATGATGAAAGCATAGTTGTTACTGTTGGGGCCGATCATAGTTGGGTGTCAACCCAATGGCCGGGAGTGGAGAGGGATAAGGATGGTGCAGAGTGTAGTTATTTTTCCTCAATTCTTCTTCATTGACACAAGTCAGTGAGATTTAGAAAAGATTTATTAAAAATATATTTTAGAAAGACAAAGAATGCCCTGAGGAGGCACATGGTCCCAGTGAAGAGCTGTAACAGAGAGTTGTAATAACAACCACAACAAGACGGCAAACAGGACTTAGAAATAGGAATGTCTGCATTATATCTAGGCCATGATGGGTGGTTCCAAAGGCATTTCTAAGTGATTGGAAAGTGAGGTCATTTTGATGGACACTTGGCTGCTATATAACTCTTTGTCTAGTGTGCATGTGCGTACTCAGAATTCTACTATCATTGGGGTGCTCTTTGGGTCGTCCCTAGGCTTGGCCTCTACTCCTTTGTTCCCCTTGTTGCTCATGTCTGACTAGCCACCTAACACTTTATTTGATATCCTATAGAATGAGGTTGTTTTCTCCATTGTAAAGGGAAATATATGAATAGAATAGAACTTAGAACGGTATGTGTGTCCTCCTCCAAATAAAAAGAAGATGTAGCCCTCTCTTCCTTCTTGCCAATATAAAGTGACAACAGTTATAATTACATAGAAACAAACATTTTAGTAGTTGTGAGTGAGTGAATTTAAGATGAATAAATTTAAACAAATATTTATTAAAAAGCCTTTGTCCTTTTGTCACTCAAAAGTGAATTTTCTTTTTTGATTCTTTTGTGGTCATAGTTGCTTTTCATCTAGGTCAAAGTAAAAGAAATAAAACAATGGTCAACTGGTAAGCAGAGCTGAATTCAGATCGTCTGAGTTCTGGTCCCAGTTTGCAGGACACAGATTCCCTTAATACAATTTAATTCCATTGCCAGGCCTAGCCAGCGTTTGGAAAACAGGAGGGGTACACTGTGTTATTTCAATTTGATTTCAACTGGCAGCTCTGCTGTGACTATCTTAACTAGAGAACTACTTAGCTATATAAATCTTAATGATGTCACTGGTAGATAACATCCATTTTCTTCACTTCACTGCTGGATGGACAGGGGGCAATAGTTAAGATCCTATTAATGTAAGGAGGAGGCAAGAGAATTAAAATGTTAATCAAGCTACATTCAGAGACTGCAATATTCCATCAGCCCTGCAGCCAGGCCAGGACACTGTCAGAACTAAGAAAGATTTCTGCTGGGATTGCTAACAACCCAATCCCCTATACCAGTGGAAGAGGAAACAGGAATAATAGAGTTTTTAAGTGGCTGCTTACACAAATAAAATCATTTATTCCCTATGGCTAAAACCATAGGGAACCTATGGATTAAGGGTTGGGAACTGCCAGCAGACCTTTAAGGCTACACACTCTTCCCCTTCCCCTTCTTCACTGCAGGTTCATTATCAAAAGAAAGAATTAAAGAAGGACAGATAAACTGAATTCCCCTAACAATCTGGGTTCCTCTCACTATCTCTGAGAGGAGACCACACTCAGTCTGTGGAATGTTATCCCTTTTCTAATAAACTTTCCTTTTGACTCTACCTTTGGCGTGTATGTTGAATTCTTTCTACCCTTTCCGCCAAAGGATCCTCTACTTCTCTCAATGCAGTGCTTGATCTCCCCATCACTCTCCACTCGGGGGAATTTGCCTTGTCCTGCATCAGTACTATGATTCATAAACAAGGAGGAGCTTAAAATAATCACTGCTTCGCAACACATAGGCTTCCACATATTAGGTAAAGAGGCAAGAGCAACACTCTGATGAGAGGCTTACCAAATTTATGACCGAGAATGACCACAGGAAAGAAGAGAAAAATCAACAACAACTCTCGATTCACCTTAATATTTTGATTTTCTTTTCTTGTAATTGTGAGCTTACAATGGACTGAATGAACTCTCACCCTTTATTCTGTCTCCTATAGCTTAAAGCATAGTGGAGAAGTGGCCCGAGACACAGATCATATGGCTGGGGTCATAGCCACATGAAACGACAATCATATTTACTTTTGTGTTGATGCATTTTTACACACATATACATACACAGAGAGACACACATATGTATATGTTATATGTATATGTGTATATATATATATATATAATTTTTTTCTCTTTAGTTCTTTATATTTAATTCAAAAAATGTATTTTCCTCTCATCAAAGCAATGCTTCAAAATGAAATAACTGAAACTTTAACAAACAATGATAATGAGATAATAAAAAATAAAAGATTATACTAGAAAGGGCAAAGAGTAGTTGTTATATAGATTTAACAACCTATCATAAAATTATATTTAAAATTATGATATTTTTAAAGAAAAATATAATTTAATGCTAGTATTGCAGGATAATGAATCCTCAATAAAATTCCCATGTATTTTGGAAAGAACTGAGCATTATTCTGAACAGAATACAATAAAACATGTACTCTTTAGTAAGTGGAATAAAAAGAAAGTCTTCAGGTAAACTTGAAAAATATTTCAAAATCATGAATAATTGTAAGTAATAATTAAGCTGAATAGGCCACAGAAGGTGCAAATTTTCAAACGTAGATGAACAAAATTCAGATTCAACTTAAAATAACGGCTTTTTTTTTTCTAACTGGTATTTGAGAATGCAAAGAATTCATAATTCTAATTTTTTTATATTTAAAAATGAATTGCTATAAGTGACTTACAATATTTTAAAAATCATTTTTGTACCAAATCTTTCAGAATATACATAATTACAACAGCAGCCACCACAACCACAGTTATCTATTCAAAGAGACACAATATTCCAATCAGAACAGCTTACTTTAGAATATAATTCAAATATCTAGCACAGGAACATGACTTTACAAATTGTGGAAACTGGTGAAGCAGCTTGTAAGACTATTTTCTCTGTTTCTGATGTTGAATCTTGAAGTGTACATAGCAGATGATCAGAAATAAAGCTGTATGTAAAGTAGGAGAGAATAAGAACAAACTGGATAGCCCAAGCACAAACTGGACATCTCAAGGAGAGGTTGAAACCCATGTCAGTTCTTGTTGCTTTTCTCTATGATGATACCAAACATATACACATAGCTTGCATAGGATTTGAAGTGAAATTATGATCCAGCGAAGCAAGCCTAGTTCATTCTTGAGGCTCGCAATGAGGTAAACTAGCACATCAGTGACAAGATATGTAAACTGTAAAACAGCTGCTACTTCAATTCCACCCTCTACATCTCATACAAGAATCTCTGTTATGGCCCTCTCTAATCACAAACAGACAGGAAAAAGAATTCTGAGAAATTACTTCAACCTAGTCAAGTTTACACATTACAAAGACACCAAAGCTTGTTGAATAGAGATTGCTGGAATGCAACACCAGTTTCTGATTCACCAGATCTGGACTGAGACGTAAGTCTTGCCTTTGCTTATGTATCAAGTTCCCAGGAGATGCTGTTGCTGCTGCTCTGGAAACCATATACTGGGAATCATGTGTATAATTAGTCTGTGTGTATAACTATTTTAACAAATCCCAGGACTGCTGATAATCTAATGTTTTAAATAATATAGCTAAGTAATATGTTATTCTTTGTTATTATATTGTAAAACTGCCTTAGCTATGCATGGACTATATATGCTCAGAATCATTATGACAACTTTTGCTAAAATTTTTATAAATTAGAATGTATTGTCACTAAAGAGATATCGCTCCATCCAGGTCTTCTTTTAATTATTTTAATAGATTTTACATTGCTTTTCAATAATGGTCTTCTGTATTATTTGATATGTAATCTCTATATAGCTATGTTACTATTAAGGATATCATACTTATTATATTTTCTAATATTTTTTTACTAATAATGGATACTGTTTTCTGCATTCGTCTTATATTTGTCGTTAGTTAATTATTTCATAGTTCTAGTAGTTTTGTGTCTTTCATTTTAAGTCTTTTGACAATATAGTAGTAATTTCAGATTGCAGCTTTTACTTTGCATTTCCTAAACAGTTGAATTCACTTTCATACATTTTTCAGCTATATCTATATAGATCTTTTGACCATTTTCTGGTTTGTTGTCTGCTTTTTTCTCATTGATCTGTAGGATTTTTTTTTTTTTATACATAACTCTTTTTTGGAATCATATCTGCATTTAACTTCTCTTGTTTGTGACCTTTTCACTCTTATGAAAGACTTGTGATTTAGTTCTTAGTCTTAAGGTACTTGAACATATTATTTTTTCCTTTTCTTATTATCATTTTGTGTCCTGTTTAATAAACCTTTTCTATCCTATTCATGAAGATGTTCTATGATTTACAGCAGCTTTTAGAGCTTTTGCTTCAAATGAGTGCTGGAGTTGGAGTTTGCAGATATTCAGACATTAAATTTCATTATGACCAACACTGAGGTGAACAGAATTGAGAGATTTCTTCTCATGTTAAACTATCTTTACATGTCTGTGATAAACACTATTTCATGTGATATACTGTCATTTTTGATATGCAGGTGAACTTGCTTCACATATTTTATTTAGTATTTCTGCATTTATGTTCATATTTAAAATTAATTATAGTTTCATTCTCTTGCATTCCACTTTTCAGATTTTTTTATACTTACTTCATGCAATCTGTTGAGCAGTTATCTTTCTGTTTTTATTTCCAGAAAGTATGGAATAGAGTTATTTGTCTTTAAATATTTGGTATAATTTGACTGCAAAACTACCCGCACTTGGGCTTTTTATAGGCAGTTTAAATAATTACCATTTCAATAATTTTAATGTTTTTTATTTGATTTGATTTATATTTCATCCTAGAACAATATTGTAATATTATAGTTTTTCACTTTATCAAAATTATTTAGATTTTTAAAAGAGTACAGTTGTCTATGGCCATGCTACCCTGAACAAGCCCAATCCCGTCCAATCTTGAAAGCTAAGCAGGGTCAGGCCTGGTTAGTACTTGGATGGGAGACCACTGTAGAAGACCAGGTGCTGTACATGTCAAAAATTTAAAAAATAAATAAACAAATAAGGAATTGTAAGCTGACAAGATCCTTGTAATCTGTGAGGTCAACCAAGAGTTACCTCACCTAAATAAATAATAAAAATAAAATAGCACAGTATTTTAAAAATAATTTTAATGCTTTAATGATTTCTTCACTTTTCTGTTTTCTGTTTGTATTATTTTCCTCTCAAATTTTTTTTTTGATTAGTCCTTTCAGTAGTTAGCTTATCATAGTTTTTCAGCAATTAATTATATGTTTTTCTTTCTCTTTTTCCTCTACTCTATTGCTTCTCAATCCTATGTTATTATTCCACTTGGTTTTTGTTGTTTGGGGCTCTGTGGTTACTTCTTTGTCTGGATCTTAATTCAATAGGGCATTAAATTTTTCAAGTACTTCTGTCTGCACTCATTGAGATCATCCTGTTGAATTATGTTGGTTGATTTTTAAATGTTAAACTAACATGATGCTTTGTTTTGCTTCAAAAATCTTTAACCAAAACAAATATATATAAATATAAAACAAAATATATTTCTGTTCAGAGGATTAGATGAAATAAGATTGTCAAAATGTTGGTAATTTAGGGATGTGGGTGATATGTTCATGGCAGTCTGTTAAAGTATTCTTTTTTTTCCATTTACATACAACTGAAAACTAATCCAGTTGATAATATTGTCTGCTTAAAAAAGCAGTTATCCTCTTTCACAGGAAGTCTGTTTCATTTTCATTGAGCTAACAAATAACTTATTTATGGTGGCAGGGATTTAAATTATGCTTCTCTTCCATCTTGACAGCAGCAGCAAACTAGTGTGAGTCCTTTATATGGCACCATAAGCCAGGGCACCAGGCAACACCTTGGTGGCTAGCTGTTTAAATTGGAAAGCTTACGTGATGAGTAGGAGATTGAGTAGGACATAACAGTGGAGCACTGAATTTGGTTTTGGGTAATTTTTGTATTCAAATCTATAGACATATTTTATCAACTTTTCAATTTTTTATTTTTTCATTGTTTTTCAATTAATATTTTTGTTCAAAAATGTCAAGAATGCTATCACTTTACATATGCTTGGTAATCTGAACAATGCATTTCTCTCTTTAGCCAATATTTTAGAAAACTTTAATCAAGTCAATCAAGTTTTAATCTCCTATGCTGACTATTTTAAGCTTGATTAATCTATCTATTGCTACAGGCATAAGCTCATTAAAATGAACTGACACAACTATTTTAAGTCTTCCCTCCTTCTGTCTTTACATCTTTCTATGTATTTTGCAAAAAAAACACTGTTAAATTTGATTCATATAAATGAAAGTGTAATGAAAATCCAATCTAACACATATTCAAACATCCTAAATTTGATGAATGTGCCATATTTTATAAATCATGTTAATATCTTAATGTCATATATATTTAAAAGCTATGTTCATATTTGTGCAAATAGAAACTAAATAAAAGTAATCTAAATTCAACTTTGAGTTTATAACTTATAGGAGATAATACCAAGAAAGTATAATAGTATCGATCTTTAACTGAGGAACATTTTCTTATAGATATTGATTGTAAGAATAAATTTAAAATGTTGCTTAAAATATTGGTTTGTTTGATTAAATAAACCTCAAGTAATTAAAATGTCAAACTATATTCTTGTCAGGTCAATAGAAAATGGAAATAGTTAAGATAATCCTTTCTGTTCAATAGAATAAATAATTATCCTTTCTTTGTAGGTAGTTTTGCAATTGCATTGGGGCAGTCAACATAACCTATGGCTCAAAGAACACCTTCCAGCAAGGATATATTTATAGAAACAGTAAACTAATCAATTCCTTAAAGAGCCCATGACTTATGACAAATCATGTTATCTCATCAAATGAGACTTGTATCAGCTTCCTTGGGAAATATTTCTTCAGCATGTAATCAGTGATTTAACTTGGAAAGATGATCTTACTTCTTTAAAAACTACAAAATGATGCTCTGGGAAATAATGGGGTAACACACTGAAGGGATCTCCCTTTATCATCCCATCGTACATAGTATTTCCAAAGTGTTGTCTATAAATCTGGAAAATATATATTCAAAAATCCATATCTCTCTTTGGGTTGTCTTTTATTGTCTATATATACCCTCTAGCTCTGATTCTCAATGTCTGTGTCTTATACCATATAAGTATTTGTGAATTTGACAGGAGATATGTTTAACTTTAATATCACTGACTGATTCCTTTTGTCAATTCTTCTCCACGTGCTATATTAGCATACCCTCAGCTTCTGCTTCATTCTAATACCCTAAAGCAATCAGACATTTAGTCTTCTTTCCAGTTCTTTTATAGACCACTTTTTCTTTTCTCCATTAAAACACACACACACACACACACACACACATGCATGTGAACAAGAACAGATTCAGAAAAAGAAACTCAGATAATGACTGCTATTTTTAATACTTAAAATTCACTGCTGGTTTTAGATTTGCACATAACTGTATTTGTTTTTACGGCCAGAATCATTTGCAAAACTATCAATATTTTATAAAAAGAAGTTTTACCACTTACTAAATTCAATAATATTCATGGATAAGCAGATGCTGCTTCCACATTATTTAATATCACATTACAGTCTTTCATCATCATCACATATGTTCTCAAATCAACTGCAAAAAAAAGAAGACAGCAAAGTAAGTGTGACATTTTTATCAGGGTACTGAGAATAAAAATTGGCATGACAGCATTTAAGTTCATTACAGTAATTCTTAAAATCATATGCTATAAGAGCAATGCCCTATCACATCCCAGATAACTTTTGTGAACGGAATATGTTGAGTTTGCCTTAGCATAAACGGTATACAGGTAAATTAATCATTGTTTCCTTATAAGCCAGCATTAAAAAATTTAGAACAGGGTTATTAGAATAATTTAAGTTACACTAATTCAAGGAAAATGATTTATCACATTAAATATTTTTTAATAAATACTTTTTTGTTTTTTTGGGAAATTTTTTTTAATTAGGTTTTTTTTCAAGGTTTCAGATATTCAGTCAAAAGTATGCAAATCATTTATAATTATGTCAAGTATATTATAAATTACACTGTTAGTCTCCAAAATTTCAAAAATAGCTTTTTAAAAATCTCTCCTATGTAACGTATGTAGCTTCTGTCTCTCTTATTGCATTTATTGCATCTTGCTAAAGCAACTTGCATGTTGTACACATTGGTAATTTAATCAGAAACAAAACTCTGTTCTTCATGAACTCAAATCAACTGAAATGATTCTTTAATTTCTTTGAATTTTTTTAGAGTCTAGGTATTTTGGAAATTTTTACCACTAAAGAATATAACCTGAGGAAAAAATATTGCAGAATCATCTTTAAAAAAATGCTATGTTCAATTTTTCTTGGAGAAATGAAATTTCTGTACATAAAGTTTCAACTGCCTATTATTTGCTTACTTGCCACTTATTGTGTTAGAAAACATTTTGTTATGCAGTATAATGCACTCTCGCCATCAGAATGCCTATGTCCTAATTCCTGGAATTAGTGAGTATATTACCTTATATGGCAAAAAGGACTTTGTAGGTATAGTTAAGGTTAATTGCCTAGAGATGAAATTACCATGGAATATTCTGGTGGGCCTAATCTAATCACATGGATACTTAAAATTGGACAACCTTCCCTGGTTGCCGTCAGAGAAAAAGACTGAGGATAGAAAACCGTGACAGAGAATGTGTGGGGCCTCTGGAAGCTGAAAAAGGCAAGGAAATGAAATCGCCTTTGGAGCCTTCAGAAAGAAAGGCAGCTCTATGAACACTTTAATTTTAGCCCAGAACATTTTGGACTTCTTGCCACCAGAACTGTAACGTAATAAATTTGTGATGATTTAAGCAACTAATATGTGGTAATTTCTTACAACTACAACAGGAAACTAATGAAAATATATATAAAAGGTCTAAAAACCACGTTCTTTTTAATCCAATTATCACTCGAGTCTGTTTTTTTTCACTTATTGTGACACTTTGGAAATGTAACCATGTTGTGGGTATCAGTAGTTCATTCTATTTATTGCTGAGTAGAATTCCATTTTCTCTAAGTTTACAAATTAGGGAAGGGATTTCCTTTTAAAAAATGGCAATTATGAATGAAGCTGCCATAAAAAATTTGCATGCAAATTCCTAGAGTTATTTTCTAAAGAGACTGCCTCACCTTGCATTTCCAAAAGCAAACTATGAGAGTTTTCCAGTTGTTCTACGTCTTGTCACAACTTGTTATATTTTTTAGTTTTATTTTAGCCATTCTAATGAAATGTAATGCTATTTCATTTTGATTTTAATTTAGATTTCTTTAATTACAAATACTACTGAGTAAATTTTCAAGTGCTTCTCTGCCATCTGTAAATCTTTGGTGAAGTGTCTATTGGAATATTTTACCCATTTTAATTGTGATGTGTTTGTGGTATTTTGAGAGTTTCTATGTGTTCTTTATGTAATTCCTTTATCAGATGCTTTATCGTCTTTCTTTCCATTATGTGATTTGTTTTTATATTACCTTAGTGTCGTTAAAAGTACAAACATTCTCATATACGTGGTGACAGAAAGAAATCTAACTATGGGTAAACATACAATGCAATATATATATATGCCTTACTAGTAAATTGTACACCTGAAACTTACTGGATTTCATTAACTAATGTAATCATAATAAACAAACAAATAGTGCAAATGCTCTTAATCTTGATAAACTCCAATTTATCATGTTTTTTATGAATCATGTTATGTAATATCTAAGAAATCTTGGCCTAATCCATGGTCACAAAAATGTCCCCCTATGTTTGCTTCTAGTATTATTATACTTTCGGTATTATATCTGAGTATATGATCCATTTTGAAATAATAGTTATATATGCCAAGATATGGGTCAAAATTAATTTTTTTAGATGGATTCTCAAATGTTCCAGCGCCATTTGTTAGAAAGATTATTTCTTCATTCTATAACTGTTCCACCATGGTCAAAAATCAACTATTATATAAATGAAGATCAATTTCTAGATTTTCTATTCTTTTCTTCTTAACTTCTCACAAATATCACACTGTCTGGATTACTATAGCTTTAAAAAATGTATTGAAATGAGTTATTGTGAGTCCTCCAAATATATTCATTTCAAATTTACTTTGGCCATTCTCATCCCTGAATTTTTATATTAAAATTTTAGAATCAGCTTGTCAATTTCTTTCTATAAAACCATGCTAGGATTGTGATTATACATATCTATAACTCAACTTGAGAGAAAGGTCATCTTTACAATGTGGAGTTTTCCAATATAGGAACAAGAGGTATATCAATTTATTTGGGCCTTCTTTTATTTATTTAATAAATGTTTTGTAATTTCCATCAGACATGTCATGTATTTATTTTGTTTTATTTATATCTAACTATTCCATATTTTGGTTTGCTATTATAAAAGATACTTTTAAAAATTTAAGTTAGCAATTCGTAATCGCTAGTAAGTAGAAATACAATTTAGTTTGTTCTTATAATTCAATTTGTATCTTATAATCTTGATAAGCACACATTATTTCTAGTAGGTTTTTTGCATTCTTTTCTATGCTCCATGAAGACAATATTGGATCTGAGAATAAAGAATTTCATTTCTTGCAGTCCATTCTATATGTCTTTTATTATTATTATTATTACTATTGTTATATTATTATTATTTTGCATTTTGCTCTAGCTAAGATATTTAGTACAATGTTGAAGAGTGAAAGCAAATATCCTTAATTTATAATCTTTAGGGGAAAGCATCATTATTATATTAGCTGTTAGATGTTCTTTATCAAACTGAAGTGTTCTTTATCATACTTTTTTATTCCTACTTTGTTGAGAACTGAATTTTTCCAAATGCTTTTCAGTCTCCGTTGAGATAACTACATTTTTACTTGGTATGTTGATATGATGAATCATTGTTTTCTAAATGCTGAATTAAGCTTGCATTCTCAAGGAAAATCCAACTAATTTATGATGTATTGTCTTTTTTTTCCCCCACAGTGCTATATTCAATTTGCTAATATTTTGTTGAAGATTTTTGTATCTATTATCATGTGTGATATTGTTCTAGAAATATATCTGTTCAATTTTCATTTCACAGTGATGTGAGCCTCATAAAATGAGTTGAAAGTTTTTTCTCTTTTATTATTCTGGAAGATTTTGTGAAATTTTTATTTCTCCATAATATTAATATAATCCACCAGCAGTCATTTATGTCACTTTTTTTTCCTATTGCAGATTTTTCAGTATGAATTCAATTTATTTAATAGAGATAAAACTATTCAGATTATATATAAGCTTTGATAGTTTAAGAACTTGTCTATTTCATCTAAGTTATCAAAATTATGAGCATAGACTTGTTTGTAATACTAAAGTCCTATCAAAATCCCAATGATTTTTTTTTTTTTTGCAGAAATATTAAAACCCATCCTAAAATTCACAGGGAATCTCAAAGGACGAATAATCAAAATGATCTTCAAAAAGAGGAATGAAGCTGAAGGGCTCACACTACTCGATTTTAAACTTATAACAAAGCTAAAACAATTAAAACAGTGTGGTGCTAGCATGGACAAATGGTAGAATAGAGAGTTCAGAAATAAACTCTTACATATAAGGTAAATGATTTTTGGCTAGGGTTCTAAAATCATTAAATGAAGAAAGGACAGTCTCTTCAAAGAATGGTGCTGGGGAAACTGGGCAACCACATGAAAATAAATAAATAAATAAATAGATTAAATAAATAAATGAATGAATGAATGAATAAAATGAAGTTGAAGACTTATCTAACATCATATATAAAAATTAACTTAAAATAAATCAAAGACCTAAATATAATACCTAAATGTATGAAATTCTTAGAAGAAAATATAGTTCAAAAGCTTCATAACATTAGATTTGGCAATAATATCTTGGTTATGTTACCAAAGGCACAGACAATGAAAGAAAAAATAGAAAAAATGGACTTCATAATTTTTTTAAAATTGTGTATCAAAAGATACTATCAACAAAGTATAAGCACTGACTTACACCATATCTATATTTTTAAGATTTGTATGTTCTGATGTGATATCCTCCTTTCATTCCTAATTATTATAATTTGAATATTCTCTCTCATTTTCTCTGCTAAGTTCACAGAGAGTTATAACAATATTATGTCAAAAAGCATTTAAATTCAGGTTTGTAGCAATCTTCCCTACTGTCTTATTTTTCTGTGTTAAATATCATTGATTTCTTCTCATCATTATTATTTTCCTTCCATTTTCTTGCTTCGGATTTAGTTTGTTTTGTTTTTATTTCATTATTCTGTGTCCTAGTGGAAGAATTTCTCCCCTTCTGGAACCAACAGAGCATAAGGCCATGGGAACAGGAAGTAGAAATTTTGCTAGTGGATCATTAGGGGTAATAGTGAATGTTGCCCCTCCCATCTCCATCCCTGGTTACTTGGATCTGTGAATCTTGGCTATAGAAGTAACAGAACTATATTTTAGACATTGATTTAAAACATACATAGCCTTCTGGAGATCCTGTCATGGGGTTGTAAGATATAGGCACCTAGTTGTCACTGTAACTCAGCCTTCAGAAGAACTTCCACCATTCTATCAAAACAGCTGTTTTAGGATGATAGGTAACCTGGTAAAGTCAGTGAATTCAAAGTGCATAGGCCCACTGCCACAATTCCTTTACTGTAAACTGAGTTCCTTGATCAGAAGCAATGCTGTGTGGAATAACATGCCAGTGGATGAAGCATTTTCTAAGTCTGTGAATGATAATTTTGGCAGAAGCACTACATATAGAAAAGGCAAATCTGTATCAAGAATAACTTTCTATTCTAGTGAAAACAAAATGCTGTCCCTTCCGCGGTGGAAGCTATCTAATGTAATCAACTTGCCACCAGATAGCTGGCTGATCATCCCGGGGAATGATGTCATATTAGGGTTCATTGTTGGTCTCTGCTATTGGCTACTTGGATATTCACACGGGCATAGGTTATATTTTCATCCGTACTCTCTGTAAGACATTCTAACACTCAATCAGGTTAGCAGCATCTGAGTACTGTGATATTTAATAGGACCAGTGAACACGATATCATTGTGATGTGACCACTATTGCAAGTTCTTTGCTATAAAGTACCTGAATTGATGAAATGTTGTGGAGGGTCTTATATTGGTAGATGAAATGCTTTGGAAGTCTCAAATAGTGGAGTTATCTGAGGCTCTATGTCAAGACAGGCAAACCCATAGCCAAAATGGGCATATTCCAATCAAGATAAATCTCTGCCTTTTCTGGAAAGGTAGGAGTACAATATAGTCAAATTTCTAGCCATATCTAGTTGATATCCTAAAGAGATGGGTACCAGATGAAGAGTTTAATGTCAATTTGTTAACGGCAAATTAGTCATATACCCGCAGCAGTGACTAGATCAGTTCTTAAACCCAGTGAGTGGAAGCCCACTGGGTCCAAAAATAGCTACCATTCTACTATCATTGCTAATGTACTTTGCCTATTGTGTCAGCACTGAGAAGGCTGATAAAAGAAGTTGACTAATATCAATCAGTTGAGTCATTTTGTCTAGTTGGTTATTTAGTGTCACTCTCGGGGAGGATGGTATCTGGCGTGTTTTAATGTGCTGCACAAAGTTAGTTTGAATTAATGCCCGCCTCTGAGTCTTTTGATCTATTCTACTACTGGCATTTTCACTTCAAGTAATACGGACCATTGTTTTCTATTTCCAAGAGTCATACTAACCATGTCCTGGAGTTCTTTCCACATTGTTAAATAATATGCCCCCAAAAAGCGCTCTCATGTTTATAAGCACTCCTTATGTAAAGGATGCATCACTTCATCATCTTTAAGAAAGTGTAGGGGTGGAGGTTAGCAGTGAGGAGTGAGATACTTGCTCAATCTCAGAGGATTAAAAGGAAGTAGTTCTTCAAGTTTTCTAGGGTACTGCTTTCTACCATATCTCAGGAACCAATTTCTTCTTTGTCTATATGACTTGCAGGCCTAGTAATTCAACCAACTCTGGGTATCTGCCACCTTTGTGATAAAGTCTTTGTATTACCACTATACTTTTCTGGCCCCTAGTTGGAGGAAATGAGATTCTCTTTTTATGTTGCCAAGGAGGCCCTTTGGCTTTCACAGTTAGCCCTTAATTGATGAAAAATCACCTTTAGTCTTTTATTTTCTTTTACTAAATCATCTATTGCCCCTAGCAACATCCAACTGATTCTATAGTCCCTGTAATAACTTCTCCCATAATTCTGAAGTCTGATACATTTTACCTCCAGGTGTAATGTTTTTACTAGTATACCATCTCAACCTTTAAAATTTCTAATGATTGCATTGCTTCTATGGTAGGCAACCAGGAGGTGATTCAGCTCCAAAAACCCATTTTACACTGTGTTTTCTCAGACCCCTTCAGGCACGAGTCTGGTCCCTGAGAAATAGATTGTGAGAGGGAGATTTGTGTCCACGAACTTTATTGGGGCATATTAAGAAACAGCACCAGTCATGAAGTTAAGGAAGCAGAACTGGCAAGGCAGGAGTTACACAAAGGCCTCATTCGATTTCACAGGGAGTTCTGAAGCTGAGAGAAGCATTTAGAGTTGTTATGAGGCAAACGGTACGGATCTTTGCTTGTATCAGTCACTGGATGTGGGCTATCTCTCCAGATATGTGGTACAACCTTCAGAATAGTAGATTCTTTGGGGAGGGTCCTGAGGATAGATTTACTTGAGGGCTATCAGCAGGCAACATTCCTGGAGGCCAGTGACCTGGGTGGGGAGGATAGATCAGAGCCTCCTTCCTGAAGGGGCAATCTGGTAGTGTTCCACAACATCCAGTACAGAGGTTTTGACTCTAATATAGGTTCCAAAATATATTTTATTTTCATTTAGCCTATAAATTACTCACTTCCCAATATTACTGCTGATTTCTACATAAGATAGTTGTAAAAAGTAAGCTCTTTATCTCTGGTTGGAAGTCATGTTGAGTTCTATTTTTCGTTAGGAAGATTTCATGAGTGTCAGGTCTCCAATTCATAGCTAAATAATGAAGTGGAATTTTCTTTGGTCTTTCTTCCCTATTTGCCTATTTATCATCAGAATCGTCATCTCAGATCTTCAACTAAAGGCTCGATTTTATGCACATCATCTAGCTAAATTTTTTGTTTTTGCTTTTTTAAAAATAATTTAGCTCCTTTGAATGCGATGACTGAAACACATACTTTCCACTTGCATGATAGTATAAGGCCTATAATTTGAAGTAGCTTGTGATGGCATTTTGGTATAACAGAGAACAAATGTAGGGCAAATTAAGCCCCTCTGGTAATCTAATTCAAGGATTAGCACTTTATTTTTGTTAATTTCCTGCAATGTGTATCTCCTTTCATCATTCACATTCACAATTGTGTAGGTAATATTTCTAAGATTTACACTTACATATTTTTTGTAGAAGAGAAGTAATAATAGATTACAGTGCAGAGTGAAAAAGTCCAAATTACATGGGAAACTAATGGTGAACACTGGTGAAAAGCCTCACCTCCTTTCAGTTGGATAAAGCAGCATCTTTCTGATGTAATGATTATGTATGAAAGTAGGAAGACTTAAAATTTTCTACAGAATGTTGGTTGGGTTCCATCAGTTTTTCCCTGATGAAGCTCACAACTTCAACTTCACTGACTAAAATTTTCTCATGGTTTCTGGTTTATAAATGACCAATATACCTATAATCCTGGGCAGTTAAATCTCTTGAATATATGTTTGTGTTTTTCTGAATATTTTAATAAGATGGTATGAGATATTAAAAAAACATGTATTATATATCGAAAGCTTCCATATCCTTTTAAAAATGTTAAAATAAAACAAAAATAAATAGAAAATTATATAACAAAAGCCATAGTGATAATTTGGATCGTAAGAAATAGAAACATTCAGAGAGCTTATTGAAAAAACAAGCAAACAAACAAACAAAACAGTCTCTCTGATAAACTGCAGGCCTCAAACTTTGCTCTTACTAACCTTCGCCTCCTAAGTTTGCTGCCATGTGTGTTAACTCAAGCAATCTTGCACAAGTTAAAGAAAAAGACTTAGCAATGAAAAAAACATTTTCCCACTAAGCGATGAAAAAAATTTTCTGACCATTTGACATGATAAAATACTTTAAAAAGTACAAATTTTGAAGAAGACAGAAATAATCCAAAGTAAACATAATTGATAATTTTTCTCCCATTATAAAGCAAGTATTGTAAAAAGCCTTAGAATCTCACATTTAAGGAGGGGAAGGCAGCGAGTTGTTAACGTTTAGTAAAGAGAGTATGATTTGAGAAATGGGAAAAATATAATGAAGTTAAGAAATCTTACCAGGATGAGGCTGATTGAACATCTTCACCCAACTTAAAAATTTAATACTGGAATTATTTCCCCTAGTTTGTGAAAGTAATACCTCCTTCACTAGACCTACGTACTGATCTCTGGCCCCTCTACGCTGATGAGATTGGAATAGCAAGGCAAATCCTGTCCTATAGTGTATATTTTTCATTATCAAGATATAAACAAACAGTAAGTATTTCTATTTTCAGCGTATTCATTCAGTTGGTCATTGATAGTCATTGAGAAAAATGTTTTCATATTTATACAGCATTACTGAAGTTAACTATACCAAGAAATATTAAATGTAAGAGTGAACAAAAACAAAATAATGCTTTATAAAATAAAGATCATAGAAACAGTACCTTTTGAATGAATGCTGACTGGAAATTTTGACAATTAAAAATGTAAGTATTATTGATAATACCCTTACAATTTACTTCTATACAAAGCCACAGCAAATTAATCTAGAATAAAATGATAGTATTAAAGAGTTTCAAAATCAATCACCTGATCCAGATGTGGTACAATTTATTAGGATGTTGTACATGTCGTTGGCATTCTTTTTACTGTTATAATCATAACAATGGGATAATATGGATGCTTACATATACTTATATAGATATGTATTAATTCCTTGTTTAAGAGTACTTATGCTCATTATTTTTTTCCAGTGGAAACAAATTATAAGTTTTTATAAGAATATTTCATTTAACCAAATTCAGTTTGTTTAAAAAATAACTTTTGATGTTATCTTATTTTATTTAACTATGAAAAAAATACTGTTTTAGGAAATTATAATAATTATCATTATGATTAAATAATAAATAGAACAATTGGTATAATTATTAAAATTTAAACATTATAATTATTAACAGTTAAAGATTAGATGTTCCAGGCCCCATTCTAAATATTTTTCATATATTAACTGTATATTGTGCATAGTTACTTACCTAAACTTCACTATAGCTCTTTGATGCACTAATATCCCCATATTGAAAATAATGAAACTGAGGAACAAAAGTTAAATTACTTTCCTAATTTATGGAAGTTACTAAATATTTGTTGTATAATAAAAAAAATAGCTGACCTCTATTCCTTGTTTCTGGAAGTCTCTAAACCCTTGGAATTTCCAGAATGATAGGGGTGTCTTTGTTATTCACAGTGGGCTCCTGGAATCACACTTGACAGTTTATACTAAAGAGCTGGCCTATGGTAGCTCTAGATAATTTATGCTAATGATATAACTCAGGATAAGTTAAAGTCATCTCAGGCCATGTATTTATTTCACTAGTACCATTGTATTATATAAGGAACAATGTGTAATGACCACAGAGTCTGTTTTTGTGTTAAAAAAGAAAACCTCAATATTTCTAATTTTGAAAAAAATGAGAGTCTACGTATTTACGCCAAAATAGATACAGTCCTACTTTAAGCTTCGTATTTATCCTGTTTATCTCTTTATCTTTAAAGACTTCAAAAAAACAAAAAAAACAAAAAACTGAAGTGAAAAAATAACAATGTAATTGACATAGATCCACTACTTTTCATGGTTAGTTCCAGAAATTCAAGAAATACTTATTTTTATCTGGAACTGTGCCATACACAAAGAGTCTACTGCCTTTTCTCTTCATGTAGGAAAAAAGAAAAATTAACAAAAATCAAAACAAATAAAAACTAAACTCAAACCAAAAAAAAAAAGTTTTGGGAAGATATTATCATCCTCTAAGCACTCTTTGCTCTTTTATTCCACATAGGAAATACCAGATCAAAAGTCACTAAGTCTAATTTATATAATCAAAGGAATTAATAGCTTATAGATGATGTTTAAAATATAAAATGTAATAGGTTGTTTATAGTGTCTTTCCTTATATTTAGCCAGGAGAATTGCATTGCATGCCTCTTTTTAAAGATATTTATTATTTTACCATGATTCAGCCATTACTATGGATGTCATATGCTTCCTCAAATCATCCTAATTCTAATAACATCAACAGTTAAAAAAATACTTAACTCTAAATAATATTTATATAGGGCCTATCTCCACTGTTCTCGTTACTGAATTTTTGCTAGATTCATTCAAATGCCTACAGAAAAATTAAAATAAAGAAAGATGTACAATAAACAAGAAGAAAAGCTGACAAGGAAGAATGTATACAAAACACCTCTATTAATGTGGGTATTTATATCCATTCAAGGGACTAATAAAGCTGTAGCAAATACACGAAAAACATTACGTCACCTTATAAAGACCTGAAAGGCGTTTTCATCCTAATAACATTATTTCACTCTTACCAAAATTAATTCAGGGTAAGAATCCATGTGAATCAATAGTAAGTACCCAACCCGAAATGCAGTGATTGCTTTGAATGATTTCCAATACATCATATCTTATTATATTAGGATATGACAGGTTATGCTGTGCTTCATTGGGTTACAAAATATCGTTTTGAATATAACTCTAAGTCTATCTAATATAAGATGATGAATCAGGAAATAAAATGACAAGGACTCATTTACTTCCAGGTCTTAAATTAGGTTTTTCTGTCCACATAAATGGAAGCAAGGAAACCAAAATGGCTTCCGAGAGGGCTGTCTCATTCATGTCAACGAGCAATTATCAACTACTACCTCTAGTTCGTTATGGGCATAAATGTCTGATGTCTCTGTAAGTACTCGCATAAATGAGACAGCTTCTATGGAACAGCATATATCTAGCTTTCTACCGGTTTGGTGTGGCTGTGATACTTTGAGAAGAATTCTGTCAAATTTGGGAATCAGAATACTACATTCAAAAATTACTATAATCTGAGACCGCCATGGAGACCAGCTATGATCCCATTATAATATATATTAGGTGAGGAAACAAACTTAATGAACATGTTTAAGAATCTAGCAATCATAACTGAATAGAATGTGATTTGGTATATATATTCTATAATATGAACACAAGAAATAGAAAACTGAAAAAAAAAACTTTTTTTTTTTTTAAATTAAGAAGCAAAGAGCATGTTTTATTTCATTTAAAACTCACTCTGGTGTCATGGATAATAAATATTACACTGCATTCCAACATGTTAGAAGTAAAAGTCTCATCACAGAAAAATGTTCATTTTTATTGTGTAAGTAGAAAGGGGGGTAATTTTAAAGGGCATATGTCCAAAGGTGTTCCAGATAACTTTATGTAAAAGATGTATCAGCAGATTATTGGTACTGAAATATTAAAATATTTAATTTCACTTAATATAAATGAAAGAAAATGCAATATTTAATAAATGCAGATAAAAAGAGGTTGGAGTCAAAATATTTTAATTTAATTAATCCTCTGTATTTCTCAGATATGCCTTCCCATGTTGTATACTCATATTTCAAGGTTCTAGCAATATACAAATCTAAGAAAAATAGATGGATCTCATTAAGACTTTAAGAAAAAAGTTACTTGGAGATACAGGAGAACATGATGACAAAAATGATATCATTGTATTACTCTCTAGTTAGTTTACCTGCGAGGTAGATATAAGTCTGAATGTTAGGTGATCAAATGTTCATTTGTTAGCACAAGTTAAAGAAGAGGAAAAAAAAAAAAAAGGAAACTCAATTATCTGCCATACACTTTATGTTGTTAAAACTTGAATATACGCCCTTAACAACTGTGCTACTGATTCAGAAAGTATTCTAACAAATTGCCTTACATACTTGCCCTCAGAGAAAATATTTATGGGTTACAATCACTAAAATGTATTTAAGAATATTTAGGTACCATTGCAGACCAAAAGATATAGGCGCATCACATGTAATAGTGAGTAATACACCTGCTTCTCTCTTCTAGTTGGAATATGCTAGTTTGGTTGATAATTAATGGAAGAGATAATATTTAATTATACTCCTTTAGTCAGATAAATCAATACTATTTTCAGTAATAGAAAAATTTTAGCTTCAGCATTCTAGCTCTATTCCAAGACAGAAGAAAACATTCTATCCAGTAAAAATCCTGCTGTGGTTTCAAACTGATAATATGGTCTTCAATGCACTGGAATGTAATTGGCAAAGAACTTGTCCAACCTAAGGATAAGTTCACCTGAGTTGTGGTTTGGCAAATATCCAGCTATTTACTAAGCACCATGTGATTTTTTTAGATGAATGACACTAAAAAAAATTAAGGGTTTATTATAAAACTTTTAACAAAATTGATATTTTGCTGTAACGCACAATTAGGAGGTTGATAAAAACAACAACAGGTTACTAAAATACATTACTTTATGATATTTACTTTTCCTTCTCATTTTATCTTGTCTCAAAGGTGTACTAATCTGCTAAATAACCAAGAGTTTGCCCCTCTAGTAGTTTTTAAGTTGCATTAAGTTTTGAAATGGATGGG